>NW_024080663.1:1317653-1917653 GCF_003009895.1 Hyaena hyaena
CCCTCCCCCCCCCAAGCGGAGGTTTTTCTGTTTCGGACTCTCTCCTTTTCCCCTCTCACTCCCCGTAGAGGGTAGAGGGGGATCGCCTCCAACCCTGGAGTCTCCGATCCCCGCCCGATTTTATCTTCCCCAGTTCGCACTCACGTTAGAAGGCTCTCTCGGTGGATTCTGCATCCTTTTTCTCCCAATCTCTCAGGTTTTGTAAGGTTTCCAATGGCTTCAGATCTTTTCCGTGTGATGTATGGGCGCGAGTGCAAGTACGGAGCTCCTTACTCCTCCGCCATCTTGCCCCCTCCTCTGTGAGTTGATTTTTAATGTCATATGCTGTTGGGAGCCATTCTGTACTCCCTGTGAAGGTAGTTCCCAATCAATGTTTATTGTAAGTCTCTAAGTTTGGGGGCATTTGTTTTGCAACAAAGGGTATCAGAGACAGCTGTTATTATTATTACCATGATTGTTATTCCTACCTTTGGCATTCATTTCACTAATAAAGATTATACAATGAAAGTAGAAGATGCTACATGTACACCTACATATTTAACAATTCAGTTAATGATTCAAAAGATATTCATAAAATATTTGAAAAAGGGAGACAGAGTTAGCTAATTTTTATTATAGATATCGTGTGGGACAAGAATTTTATAGACACTATTTATTTTCTAAAAAGCAATGAGGTAAGAATAAGATTCCCATTTTACAGATGGAGAAATTTAAGCTCAGAGAAGTTAAATTTTGTCTGTGACTGGCTCCTTAGCAAGTTAAAGTTAGAGTTTGGATTCTACCCAAGAATTTACTCATCTCAGATTCTATGCTTTTCTTTTAGCTTAGTGGAGATCAATTAACAAAAAAGATTACAAGCAAGTATATGATAGACTAGTCAAAAATATAAATGTAAAATTTACAGGAATGTATATTAAGTCCATGTAGAACTCTAGCCTTATGGAGATTTAATGAAGGAAATAGGAACGGAGCTGGGCTCAATAGTTATCAGTAGAGAATGGGTTGGTAGAGAGCTTTATTTCTGGAAAAGCAACACACAAGAAGGAAAGGAGCATGCATTCATTTGTGGATACTGATAAGACATGTTCAGACAGAACAAAAATTTATGTATGAAAGGTATTTGATAAATATTTGGGAATTCATGAAATAACAGTTACAGAAAAGGTAAAATAGATTCAATGGGTCCTTCAGCACAAGGCTTCTTGCTTGTCTGAGGAAGGTGAACTCTATGTAAAAATGAACAGGCACTCAGAACAAGAGAGGGTAGTGCAAGAGAGACCAAAAAAATATATTGTTTAGGTAGATTAATTTGGAACCCTTGTTATGATTGTGATGGAAAACAGAGCCTGACAGCAGGAGAACCAGATACCTAGGGCTGAGGCATAGAAATGAAAGACAACTAATAAGGACAATAATGTAAAATACCCATCAAAGTAAACAATTCATAGAATTTTGTGACTAAGTATAAAGCAAAGAAATAATTAAAAAACAGAAGGAAATTTGCAAACTTGTAGGGACGCATGGTAATATTTAGACTTCCTTTAATCTAAGCCCTTAGACCTAAAATAAAGACATTCAAGAAGAGGGTCTGTTTAGGGAAAAATAGTTTATGTTTAATGTAAAGATGTAGGAAAACATCCAAATAGATACAATATCCTGTATTTGACTAACTCTTTACATTTGTTTAAAATGTTTTTGTTGGCTGTCGGATCATTTAGTTATCCCCAGAAGCTATAAACTTTGATTATGTCTATTGTGCATTTGAAGAAAGGCTCCAGAAAGTCTAGTTGACTTGTTCAAGGACAGCTAATAACTATTCCAGGTAGAACCAAACAAGGTTTAGTATTTAGGTTAATTCCAAATCCTACTAATGAGAGGATGCGGTTCTGAAAAGTCTCCTGGCAGATACTCTTAGAATGAATCAGATATTAAATAAGAACCATGCTTACTGCTTTCTGCTATGTGACCCTTGGGGCTTAGAGACTAGAACTTCCATTTGGTCAATAATTGAAATAAGTCATTACAAATGCATTTCCTGGTGATAACAATGGAAAATAAATGTTATAAAGCTAAATCGGTTGTGGCTGTTCACTTAAGTGCTTATGTTTGTCTGGTCTGACTGGAATATGGTCCTGCTGATTTACAGTTTTAATTTCTACTATTGGAGTAGACTATTTACTCTTCTGAAGGCAACAGGGTGGTCAGGTTGTCCGATGGAAATTCAGACAATTTGCCTGAGCAGAAGCAGAGATGAGAACATGGCCTTTAAACAAAAAAAAAGGCCACTTTAATATGACATCAATCACTTGGCTTACTTACTACTTCAATCTTGTTTTGCTAAATGGCTTTTTTTTTTTTTTTTTGGTTTAACCTGCTACCAGAAAGATTTATCCATCTCAGACTCTTGTAAGTTGACAATTGTTTGACCTTTGATTCTGGGTTCTGTGTCAAGTTTATGAATTTACAGTGGGCACTGGAGAATAAGTTAGTGGAAGCCTAATCTGCTTTTGGGAATCTCGTGGAGCAATAGGGGACTCAGTGCCCAAGCAAATTGCTTGCCTTTTTACCTGTAGGCAAGGAATTCACTGATATTAAATAAATATCGTGAGTTGGAGCTAGAGTGAGCTGGGGAATTGAAAACATAAATCAGAGAAAGTAAGTCTGAAGTGTTCACCAAAAGTCAAGACAGAACCAGGAAATAGAAGGGACCAGAGAGCTATGAATAAGTGATAACCTGAAGTTTTAACAGGGATCAAACATTTGCAGCCAGGGTTGTCTTTCAAGTATTTTCCATAAAGTGATGTGTGAGAGGACAACACATGTAAAACCTGGTAACAAGAAAAAAAAAAAAACCAAAACCTTAATGTTGTAAAGTAAGCAACATTTTCTGGTAGGAAATAGCTTTTTATATAGTTATATAAAACTAAAGTTCATGGGGTAGAAACATTTCCAATAATGAGGAATGTATTTTTTGTGAAGAAATCTTGCCCATTGTTAGACATACCTAATTTTAAAAATACCCTACTTGTATTGAACTGAACTTCTCCCCATCATTAAGTGGACCAGGTATCTGAAAGTGCCTCCTAAATGATAGATCTTCAATATTTGATGGCAGCTAGAGTAGATCAACTTAAAATTTTCTCCCTGTAAGAGCTAACTTCCTTCGTCCCATTAAATGTTCTCATGTGTTGTAACCCTTTCTCTGAGATCATTCAACATTGTTAGTATTCTTTTAATGTATCTCAGTAGGTGCTGTTATTTTTCATAATAATCCACTGCATTTTTAGCAGTTTAATACTGTTTGGTTTGTTGTCTATTTAAACCTCTAAATTTTCATGTGAATCACTCTCAAGCTAACTTACTCACATCTTGCACTTTTGCAATACAGTTTTTAATTCATAAAAACAGGGATTTACAGTTTCTGATTCCGTTTTGTTTCTCCAGTTAAGTCCACATTTGCCATATATTGAAAAGTTTTTGGATATTCATCTATCATCTTCTAAACTGGCTATCCCTAAAACCATTATGGAATCTGCAGATTTCTTTCTTTCAATGCACATTTAGGGAGCACCTTCTACGTGTCAGGTACTAAAACAGACATGAAAGATGGAATTAAAACAAATACAATAAATGTTGTAAATGAGTTACTGATTGAACAGATACTCTATACCTACAACTCTGTTAAAGATCTTAAAAGTATTATCTCATTTAATCTTCATCTCACCCTATGAGGTACGTACTATCACTATCCCTTTTTCAGAGGAGGAAACTGAGTCTTTTTGGCTGACTCTAAAACTCTCTTCCCTAATCATGAAATCAAAGGAGATGAGGTGAAATTTCCACTGCTCTGTGGGGGATGAATGGCATTTGTAGCATGTGTTTTGAGTACTAACTTCATTCCTCGCTTAAATTTTCTCACTTTGTCTCAGTTCTTTTTTCTTGCTCTAAATAATGTTTTCATGTTTTAGTATTGTATCATTATAGGCTATGTCAAGTTCTTTTTCTTTTACTTTTTTTTTGGGAACAAGAGTAAAAATAAATAATCATGGTGTCTGATTACAGTATTTTCACATTTTCTTTTTTTTTAATTTTTAAATGTTTTTATTTATTTCTGAGAGAGAGAGAGACAAAGCGTGAGCAGGGGAGGGTCAGAGAGAGAGGGCGGTACAGAATCTGAAACAAGCTCCAGGCTCTGAGCTAGCTGTCAGCACACAGCCCAACGCGGAGCTCAAGCCCAGGAACTGTGAGATCGTGAGCTGAGCCGAAGTCGGGAGCTCAACCGATTGAGCCACCCAGGCGCCCCTCTTCGCATTTTCAAGCCAGGGCCAAGAAGAGAGTCTTGGTGAATATGAGTGATTTCTTTAAGTCACATAGATCTACTTCCTTGGTTAGCATTATTTCATCAACCACAATTCCATTCAGGTCTACATTACTCGTTTTTCTTGGTCTCCATCATATCACAAAAGACCATCCAATGCTTTCCTGAAATCTAGAAATATTTTAGCTTCTGCAACATTTCCCTCATTAACAACTTTAGATACTCTCTTAAGAGAATTAAAGAAAGGATTGTAGTGTTGGTTTGCTTTTTAATAATTTGGCAAAGAATGGGGCACCTGGGTAGCTCAGTCGGTTGAGCGTCCGGCTTCGGCTCAGGTCATGATCTCACAGTTGTGGGTTGGAGCCCCGCATGGAGCTCTGTGCTGACAGCTCAGAGCCTGGAGCCTGCTTCAGATTCTATATCTTCTTCTCTCTCTGACCCTCCCCTGCTCATGCTGTCTCTCTCTCTCTCGGAAAAAAAATACCCACAAAGAAAACAAGCTGTCATTCTTTGTGTTTTTAAGATCTACAAACCATCTGTTTGTGTTTTAGGTTTTTTTCAGAAGCATTCATCTGTAGGATGATATTCTTATTTTCAAGATATATGGTGTTTTGTGTTGCTCTGAACACAACGAACTGGAGTATTGTTGCTGGTAAACTTCCCTCGGGGACCAAAAAGGATACTTTGGGAAGCACCACTAACTCAAGGCCTATTGGGACACTACTCCTGAAATTGCTTCTCAGAAGCTGAGGAATAAGGAGCCTTAATGACTTAAAGTAATAGTTTAAGAAATGACACCTTGGTGATCCAGGAGTGTTTAACTTGCAGGCAGGGCAGAACTTACCCACCAGCTCTCTGTCTATGAATCAGGCTCTGTGATTTCCAGACCAGACTGCCATTAACTGGTTATGTGCTATGGCAAATCATTAACCTTTCCAGTTCTCAATTTCTGCATCTGAAAATAAGAGAACTGGATCACATTATCCCCAGGAGTCCCTTCCTGCTCCAAAAGTCACAATCAAGAAAAAAGAGTCAGCATTAATAGTGAAATCAAAGGGTTACATGCCAATGCTGTATGTGTGTGTGTTGGGGGGTGTGGGGAGGGGATACATCTACAAAGTAGAGAACAGATCCATAGAGGGATATAGTGAAAAATGAATGTTTTTCACAGGGTCTGTCTCAAATAATAACCCACAAATAAATTGTGACAATTTATTCTGTCATACAAATATTGTATTAATCATGATATATATGTATGTATATATATACATCATATAAAACACACATATAATATGTATAAAATAATATATGTGTAAATATATATACACATAGGAATATAAAAACACAATATATTATATAACGCAGTAAATTAAGTGTCACAATTTGTGGGTTATTATATGAGGCAGACCCTCTGAAAGAAGCTCCTTTTTCATCATATTCCTCCATGCACCTGCTCTTTGCTTCTTGCTTATCTCAAGTTCTTTTCCTTAAAATCTTTTCTTTTAGCTTCAGGTAAAGCAAATGACCCCCAGAAAGCACTTGCATAGAATCTTTAAAGAAAGAAACGTCCCTCTTTCATCACAGACTGGTTCCTTCTATCAGTTATCATTGATCAAAGACTTGGGAGGTGGCAAGGTCAAAACAGATTTGAGACCCATGGGATGGCCATAATACAGTCAATAAAAATAAACAAATAATGTATGTAGAACTCAATCAATAAATAATGGTTAAATCTTAACCTAGAGAGTCACTTGACTTTCTTAGGTTTTGAGGACCTCAAGTCGATGTTCTGAAAAGATTGTCCACACTAATAAATTTCACTGACATTACCTTTTTTCTTGAGACTCCCCTCGAGAAAGCTGTGAGTGATTGAGCGTAAGTCATTTCCTGTGTATTCACTCAGAAGACTCCAACACTGGCGTTTCAAGCCAATGTGTGCTTCACACTGTAACACAACTGTCCTTCCCCAGATGACTCCTAGTAATGCTCTGCCAACAAGCATTCTGGAAGCACTGATGGAAACACCCTGTATTCTACAGGTTGCCAGAGGCATTTTCCAAAACACTAACCTTGATATTTTTTTTCTTTTATTGCTATCTGAGAACGCATCCACTCTAAGCTCCTAAAAAATTTCTCTTCCCCAAGGGCTGAGTAATTAGTTTATCAGGAAGCTGTTTTCCTGGTGTCTTACAGATCAACTCAAACTGCATATAAAGGCCACATGGATTACACATGATGTGTGAAGACATAAAGATGATAATTCCAGGTATGTGAAAGTGCCTACAACACGGCTCATAAAAAGCATCAATGGTCACTCAGGCAGTATTTGTAATAGAAATGTAATAATGGCTCCACTCTTTAAATTATTAACTGCATTTGTTGCTTTTGTTTTTAATATTGAAGGGAAAGATGCTTAAACTATTTTATATCAACTGTAGCTGAGATTTAACACTGAGATTAAAATTTTACACTTTCCTAGGAAAAGATGATATATATTACATTCCTTTCAAACCTGGTTTCAAAGAACAATGCATTCTTTGCAAATCAATAAAATAAAAAGTAATTTCTTAGTATTTCATGTATGACTTTGCATTAAAAATATGACAGAAGGTACCATATAAACAAATTGCAAATTTAACAACATCCAAGGGAGCTGCAGAAAAATATAACTTTGAATAAAATCTCTGGTGCAGTGTGAGTAGCATACACTAATAAGATTCAACAAATGTACCTGGAGCAAGAATTCCATTAACCTCTCCTTGTTTTCAAGTCAAATTAAGTTTTACGAATGATGATAATTTATTTCATTTCTTTCAAAAATTTTTTTAGGGGCGCCTGGGTGGCTTAGTCGGTTAAGCGTCCGACTTTCGCTTAGGTCATGATCTCGCGGTTCGTGGGTTCGAGCCCCGCGTCCGGCTCTGTGCTGACTGCCAGCTCAGAGCCTGGAGCCTGTTTCAGTCTGTGACTCCCTCTCTCTCTGACCTTCCCCTGCTCATGCTCTCTCTCTCTCTCTCTCTCCTAGAAATAAATAAAACATTAAAAAAATGTTTAAAAATAAAAAATTTTTTTATGTTTTATTTTTTGTTTTTTGAGAGAGAGAGACAGAGACAGGGCGCAAGCAGGGGAGGGGCAGAGTCAGGGAGACAGAATCTGAAGTAGGCTCCAAGCTCCAAGCTGTTAGCACAGAGCCCGATGCAGGGCTCGAATTCACGAGTAGTGAGATCATGACCTGAGCTGAAGTCAGACACCTAACTGACTGAGCCACACAGGCACTCCTCATTTGATTCTTAATAGTAGAAAATGCAAGAAGTGTCCAGACTGACCCAAACTAGCATTCTGAGATCATTGATTCAATGTCAGTAGCTTAATTTCCATTGTAATAAAAGTTACCCATCATGATATTTCCTGGCAGTGGGTTAAATCCATAATGCCATTGGCCATTATGCAGTTTAAGGGCAATTATGGAATAGAATCTGTCTGCACAAATCTTGAGTAGGAGGTATAAATGTTTCACAGCACTCTGTGTGATCCATGTCCATCTGGTGCTCTGAAAAAAGAAAAGCCAGGAGGTCCACAAAATGTGCTTGATGGCACATTTGAGAATGAGAAAATCAGAAGATAATACATATTCATATTTTTGTTGTATTACAACACCTATTAGGAAAGGACACCGGACTGAACAAGATATAACTTTATTTTGTCTAAAAAAGATTTTAGAAATATTTTCCTTCTCACCTGATGAAGGCAACCATGATGTTTCCACATACATTTTATTTCTTAATGATAAAAAGGTTTCAATTCCAAATGAAATTATGACTCTAAAGATTCAGGTGACCACTTTTCTGTAACCATTGTCAAAATGCAGATACATACTTCATGATTCCAATCTTGAATTGTTTAATTTTATTGAATTATTTATGTATGTAACATCTTGATATAAAATGCTCAACGCAACAACAAAAACCACTTGAAAATACAGAAAATCACAAAGGAAAAATGCCTTTGCCTCTATTGTCAAAAGATTGTCACTTTAAACATTTTGATGAGTCCTTCTAGTATCACATACATTTACACACTCAAACTATATGTACATTTACCCCCTGGAAAGATTGTTTACATATTACTTTGTAGGTTCTTCTCTCCATTTACTAATATAGCATGGACATTTCCCCATGACTATACATGTTTAGTTATAGCTTTTATATCAAATATTTTTATAAATTAGCTTTATAATTGGCTGTTATAAACTTGAGATTCATCCAGTCATTTTTATTTATTTATCTTTTTATTTTTAAGATGTTTTATTATTTATTTATTTTGAGAGAGAGAGAGAGCAGGGGAGAGGCAGAGAGAGAGGGAGAGAGAGAATCCTAGGCAGGCTCTGCCTTGTCAGCTAAGAGTCCAACATGGGGTTCGATCTCACAAACCATGGGATCCTGACCTGAGTTGGAATCAAGAGTTGGTTGCTTAAGCAACTGAGCCATCCAGAAGCCTCCATCCAGTAATTTTTAAAAGATCATTTGCTTCTTTGCTGGATGCGACCCTACTGTTCCATCATTGGGATTAGAATGAAGAGATACCATGTCACAAGATCTCCCTCAGGGCATCTGACATCTGGCTCCTGGTGCATGCCAAGGGGGTCTTCTTCCCCCTTCTGCCCACTGGCTAAATGATAGGCAGCATGAGGGCATAGTAGCGACCAGCTCCTGGATGGTTGGAATGAACCCAGGATAAAAGAAGGACATTTCAGTTTTCAACTTAACTGGGAGGTTGGAGCTCTGCTTATGTCAGGGCTGTTGGGGATCAAGCAACAGCAGCTGGGAGTGGGTAGCAAAAGACCAGACCATCTGATAAAGGAGGGCTTTGCATGGAGAGTTTGGGAAGTTTTCATTTGCTGAATACTTCACTACCAGATATGGCTTTCACCCAAAAAAGACTTTTGCCGACCAAATTAGCAGCACCCACACTTTGGATTCCAGAGCTTCTTCCCTGTTTTTGGTGTCTATTCCCTTCTTCCTCTAGGCCCAGATTCCAAATGTGGTCTAAGTGCCCCAGAGTCTCTGGCCACTGGGTGCAGGCCCCTGGATCCTTTCATCCCTACAAAAGCAATGCAGAAATATGAAATATGATGTCTTTCTCAAGCACCTTGTAAGACTCAGCCTAACAATCATCTCTACCACATCTATTCAATCTCCACATCTCTCCTGAGTCCCCTGGAATCTTTATTCCTAATGTTAACTATAGTGCCCAATTTACAATTGGATATATCAGTAGGATATCAATAAATGTTTGTGGAACTAATGATTAAATGAATGAAAGAGAATGTTAAAAAATTTTTAATGTTTATTTATATTTTAGAGAGAGCAACAGAGTACAAGCAGTGTAGTATTGGGGAGAGAGACACAGATTCCCAAGCAAGCTCCAGGCTCTGAGCTGTCCACATAGAGCTTGACACGGGGCTCAAACTCATGAACTGTGAGATCATGACCTGAGTAATACTTAGACCCTTCACCAACCGAGCCAGCCAGGTGCCCCAGAAAGAGAATATTAAAAACAATAACATGAATTTCTGGTGTTGCAAAGGCAGGCTTTTTATTCAAGCTTCTTCCCACCGTCTCTCAAATCCAAATTGGAGCTTTGTGTCCTATCCTAAGATCAGGCCTGACCAGGCAGCAGATTTTGCAGTGTCACAAAGTTGGCAAAAGACCTCAAGCTGAAGAGCTGGAAGTACATTATTGTTGCTGAAAAATTAAGAAAGTCTACTTTATTCTGACATTTTAAAAATATAAAATTAAAATTGAATGCCATTTTACTGTTGTAATCTGTCCTATTTTATCTAAGCAGGATAAAATCTGAAGCTCTTGTTTGTCTACCAGACAGGCCTTCTCAAAGATAAAGGACATAGAAATATCTCCTGGGTATACATAAAGCAGTGAGAGGGAATGCTAGACACAACAGTAATGCCCACTACTTTCTCTAATGTGTTTTCCAAATTCTAGTTCCAAAGACTTTAGAATTACATATTTTCTTTGATGGGTATGGAGGTACCCAAAGCAATCCACACCCTCTTTCATTTACTATCCATTGATTGCATTATGCCTAATATCTCCCTTAATATTTGGGCCATGCCTAAACCTTTCTACTAATATCAACTAACTAAATGGTGAGAACTGTGTCTTATTCAGTATTATTTCACCTGCTTCTAGAAAAGTACCTAGTAGATAAGATGAGTTAAATAATTTCTTTTCCTGGGGCACCTGGGTGACTCAGTTGTTAAGCATCCAACTTCAGTTCGGGTCATGATCTCACAGTTTGTGGGTTCAAGCTTCGCATTGGGCTCTGTGTTGACAGCTCGGAGCCTAGATCCCACTTTGGATTCTTTGTCTCCTTCTGTCTCTTCGCCTCCCATGCTCACTCTCTCTCCCTCTCTCAAAAATAAATAGAAAACATTTTAAAAATTAAAAAGAAAACCCAGAAATTTCTTAAAATAATTTCTTTTCCTGAAATGCTTTGAAGATCTGTTTTCAGTATAGAAGATATTAACTCTGGGGCACTTCTATAGAAAAAAAAATTCGCTTTTCCTTTTGTTAGATTATTTTTTATTAGAAAAAGAAATGATTCCTCATGTTACAATATTGTTTTCCTTTTTAGGGAGTTATTAACTTGTTTTAAGATAATTTTATCATGGCATGCTTTCATAAATATAATCACTCCATAGCCTTTGTAAAAATTAGTATCACTATGATTATAGGTCAATCTAATTTTCTTGCCAAGAATATTATCTCTCTCTTCTTTCACTCCACCTGAAATACTTTTACAGATTATAACCTATACTTTTTGAATTTTAGAACATGAATTAGTAAGTATGGTTATAAGCCTGACTTCAAGATACCACATGACAAAAGCTCTGCACAGGACCTTAAAGAACCTAGCCTAATGTATAATCCCGGCAAGGTCTCCTTTGAAGACATGAACCCTGGGTAAGGTCACAGGGTAAGTATATAAGAACTACAAAGCTAAAGCAACAGAAACAATTTGGTAAAATTTGGAAAAGGTGTCAGAGGTAAAAAAAAAAAAAAAAGAATTGAATAAGATAAAGATAGAGAGACCTTTCCCTGCATGTAACTCAACTATACTCTCAGGGAAAAGAATGTATGAGAAGAAAAAGAACACCCATGTTGATTTGGATTCATTCAGTTCCTCTACTAATCATCCTCCACTTAATAAATATGAGCTCCTATGTGGGTATCAGAAATACTGAAAGGAGCAAAAAAGACTGACTCCTGGGGTGGGAGAGTATGACTTGTTTACTTTGGCATGTTGCTATCGAGAATGGTCGTTTTCAGTAGGGCAGGTGTTCTTTAACCTGAAACATTTCAGCAACTACCATGGATAAGATCTCAGTAACTGTCTCAAAAATTATCACAGTGTATGAACAACTCTTTATCCGATGACAATACTCATTTACCTTTAGCATTCCTGTAAGTCAGTTACATCTCTCGAAACAAGAAAACTTTCATTGCTTTTATTTTGATTTGGTGAAAAAAAGTTTTTGCCCTTCTGGATTTCAAATTTGTCCTCCTAACACTGGAGAAGAGAGCAATGAGGAGGGAATGATTTCTCAATATGTTGCTATTATTCATGAAGAAGTATCAAATTTAAAACTAATGGTGAAAAATGTTTAAGTATAAAAGACCACAGGAGGTATTCTCTCAATTAACATCTCAGTGATACAATCACATAGTACTTTCTGTATAATTTTCACATTGAAGAGTCTATTCAAGCCTATGAGAGAGGATTTTATATAAAATTTAGAGGACTTCACAGCAACACATTTATTTTGAGTAACTTGATTTTGAAAACATTCTGTGTTTTCATTGGCAGTATTAGTCTCTCAATGTTTCTTTAGCTCACAGATTTCTGACAAATAGGAAAACCAAATTTATTTTAACCCCACAAGTGGGCAATAATCATCTAAATGCAATCATTGTCTTCATAATTCTTTTAATCTAATATATGTAAAATTTCCTCCAGTCATAATGTATACTTATGGCTTCCTTTGTGCTAAGGAGTGAATTAAAAATAAATATTGTTTCTTTCTTTTTTTGAGAGTGAGTGAGAGAGAGCAAGCATGAGCAGGGGAGAAAAAGCAGAGGGGGGAGAGAGAGAGAGAGAGAGAGAGAGAGAATCTTAAGAGGCTTCATGTTTAACCTGAAGCCCTATACAGGGCTCAGCCTCATGACCACAAGATCATGACCTGAATCAAAATCAAGAGTTGGATGTTCAACTGACTGAGCCACCCAGGTGTCCCATAAAATAAATATTGTTTCCATAATGTATACATTTTCTCTAAGGAAATATGAAAAAACAGGACATATTTGGAAATTCAGGAACAGGTGGCTAGGCACAAGTCAATAGTATATAAAACCTTTCTTTTTAATAGATTTCAGATCCTGCCAATAAGTAAATACATATCAAGCCAAAATCATTATAATTTTGGACCCCAGATGGGAGTTGTTTATGAACAACTAGAACATTCAGTTTATTTATAGTACAGAAATCAAACACTCGAAAAACAAAAAGCAATTACTGTATCTCCAGCCATGTAATGACCATGTTAGACAGAAGAATCACAAATTTAGCTTCATAGTTCTTAAATCAAAAGCTGGATTGTAGAGATTACGGCTGTGTTTGGAAAATTAGAGAGAACTAACACTTTCAGAATTACAACACAAAAAGACAATTAAGCGGCTACCATTATTCTCCAGAACAATAAAGTTCCATTTTGGAGAAGACATAAAAGTCATCAGAGAAATATTAAAATAAAATTAATTAGATGACAACACATCCATCTCTTTCTTTCTCTCTTCCTTCTATGATGAGGATCTTCTTATGTCTTCTCTTTGTTTCCACTTTTCTTTTTTCTTCAAGGTCACAATTTTTAGACCTTTTTATTATTCGTTCATTTTTTTTTTCTTTATGCATTCTTTTTAGTTACCATGAGATCATCCACTGTTCTTTCCCTCCTTCCTCCTCTCTCTTCCTTCTTTTTTTTCAATTCTTTCTCTTTGTGTCTGCAGAAATAAGACCATTGGAAGGCTCCAAGGAAACAGTTTTCTGTTCCAAAGAAGGAAGAACTTTCTAAACAGGATCATTAACTGAAATAGCCATGAACAACTTTTGTAGGAGTGACCCTCTCTCGTTAAGAGATAGAGAAGAGGAGGATGAAACTGCTTATCTGAACATTTGTAGAGAAATCTTACGTTGAATAAAAGATTGAATTAAGTGGCCTTTAAATTTCCTATCGGCATTAAAATATTATTTCTCTAATTCCATTCCTTGACTAGAACAGATCAGGGAACCTCCCATGAAACTGTAGCGCTCAACAGTGTTCACAAGGGTAAATGAGCATTCATGTCTTGTCCCCCCGCACCCCCCCCTCCCCGCTTGTTTGGGAAGGTGGGAAAATCTTCCTCCAGGACAACTGAACAAGTACTCATGTTGGTTCCATTTTCTTTCTGTTCTGCTTTTCCATTTGATCATCATTTCTCTTCTTTCTCCTTTCCCTTGCTTTATTCGTTTTCTTACCACGTGCCCATCTCCTCTGCTTCCCTCTCTCCTCTTCTTAGCTCTGTTCTCTTTTTCATCTTTTTTCCTTTATCCCTTGCCCCATTCTTTCCTTTTCCCTTTTGCATTCCTATGCTTGCCAAGGAAGGCTTGCTTTAGGACTTGGCATTCAGTCCCAAGGCTCAGAAACTCCTAGTCATTAGAGAAGGAAAGAAGATACTCTCTGGCCTCTTTCAGAAACAAAGATGACTTCTCAAGCCTCCCCCCACCCCGTCCCCTTCCCCCTTTAAATATTGATGGTATCACACTAGCAGCCTACTAATGTAACTTTGGCTGGCACTCTGCAGAGGCAAGGAGAGCTGCAGGTCCAGTCATAGGTAAGAGGCTTTAGACATCTGTTCCTTCTATCTGTTACTTGTTCTTCTATCGTCCCTGCACTTCAAACCGGCCAAGGACAGAAAAACCCATGTGTGTTTCAGTGGATTTTCTGTCTAGGGAGAAGTTCCACTTCCAGTGTGAGCTGTAAATTTTTCTGATGCTTATCAGCAGGTGCATAGGCTATTTGGCAGCAGGAGGAAAGGTCAGGCCCTGTTCATCAGGAGGGGCAACTGGGCAACCAAGTTCTCAGGTATTGATGTCTCCACGCTTCTGAGGTGGAAAACGGAGCGTATTTGGTGTGGGGCTCCCTGCTTTCAAATGTTGCTTATTCACACCACGTCCTGCTGAACTAAATCTGTGGCTACCCTGCTCACTGGTTTGACGGTGCCCAGAATAAGGGCAGTGTATTTTCTGGATTCTAATGCAGCACCATCAGGTCCTGGGGAATTATGAAACAGCTGAGTGCTTAAATGTGCACCACTTAATTATGTGCCACATGTAATTTCAGAGCAGTTCTATTTATAGTGAGACTTTATTTTTAAAAAGCTTGTATTTCAGAGTGGGAGGCGATGCAAATCATTTTAGGCCCCGTAATGAGGCTTAAAATGTGACTCAACGGAGCTGTAAAATTGGCCAGCACTTCAAATGGGTCACAGTCGGATCAAGATGGCAAGGAGGACATTAATGGCATAAAAACAAACTCAGAATTCAAAAATTTGAGCCTTCCCTTGGTCTGCGTATTGTGTGTGTCTATGTAGATATTGCAGTGTGGGTGCGTGTGTATGTGTGTGTACGTTTTGGGGAGAGGTAGTTACTTATTAGTAGTAAAGGTGGAGTAAAGAAGTCAGAGGAAATCCAGGACATCTAACAGAAAGTCAAAATTGATATAAACGTCAAACAAGGTCAGACTGAGTTAAATGCATGTTCAGGATGCAATTCGAAATGGGAAAGACATAAATGAGATGTAAGTGAGAGAGCAGGGCAGGAGGGACAATGCCCAGGGAGCTTAAGTGAAGAGTCAGGCTTGTCTGGGTTGTCAATTAGGAAACAACAGCCAGGGGAGAGGGGGAATCTCCTCCAGTAAGGCCAAATGTGTGTGTGTGTGTGTGTGTGTGTGTGTGTATCTCCTCCAGTCCAGTCAAAATGTGTGTATGTGCATATGTATGTGGTATACAGTATGATTAAAAAATGATCCCCTTTTCTTCCTTCACTAAGTGAGCAAAGTTTGTAATTAATTTGGGGGGACCTAGAAGCATAACAAAAAAGTACATTGGCCTGATATAAAAGTGACAGTTGCCCCTGTCAACAAATAAAAGAGAGCAGGTTCCTTTTCCTCTCCTCTGTCCCCAAGTGGCCCCCACCCCGCCCCCACACCCTGACCTTAAGCTCTTACACAACTCAGCTAGAAACGCAGAGATCATGCCTAGCTTTAGAGCTGGCACACACCCACATAACTGGTTGACCCAAAGACTAGGTCTATGTGGGACGTGGTGGTCAAGGGTCACCTATAAAAACAGTCTCATGAGAATCAGTTGATTGAATGTTTCGATTTTTCTGGGCATGGTGTTACGTTGGGGAGGTAGAGCTGCACTATTTCTCATCTCTTCTCAGCTGCTCCCCCTTATGCGTATTTCTCACTCACTTACGCATCTACCGCCAGCTTTAATCCTTAAGCCTGCTTCCAGGCAGAAGCACATTTCCCAACAAAGGGTGAACTTTAACTCCTACATCCCACCCACGTCCCCACTCTTGGTGCCATTGTTCCTCACTCAGTACTCTCACACACGTGCTTGCCAAAGCAAATAATGTCAATAGCAGGGAAAAAATCATTTTGCTGCTACACAATAGTCAAAAGATTAAGTAAATGTATTTTCAAGTTCTAATACAATACATTATGAAAGTAACAATGAAAAGATTGAATTTAATCCAAGGATCTACAGCAAAATATCTCCTTTTATTTTAAAATAAAAGCCAAAACCTTTAGATATAGATTCAGGGCATTGGTTGGTACTTGGAAAAGATTGAATTAAATCTTATGGATGATATGAATTAGTTAGTTCCTTACTATTTTTTAAATATATTGATGAAAAAGAGTATTAATCTGCATACTACTTTATAAATTAAATTATTGTCACATATATGACTATTAGAAATAAATGATGATATAATAATAATTGCTACTACTAATAATAGTAATGTCTTATTTATTTAGGGATCTTAAATCTTTTTTATTTATTTAAAAAATTTTTTTAATGTTTATTCATTTTTGAGAGAGAGAGAGAGAGACACACATAGACTGTGAGTGGGGAAGGGGCAGACAAAGAGGGAGACAAGAATCCCAGGCAGGCTCCAGGCTCTGAGCTGTCAGCACAGAGCCCAATGCAGGACTTGAACTCACCAGCTGTGAGATTGTGACCTGAGCTGAAGTCGGACGCTTAGCGGACTGAGCCACTCAGATGCCCCAAGGGATTATAAATTCTGTGAGGGCAGGGGTCATGTTTAATAGTTACTTAGTAAGTATTTAAGGAATGCTAAATGTTTTTCAAACCTATGATGTCTTGTTTCTCTTAACAGTTCAAGGATCCTGTCTTATTCATGCTTAAATCTTCTATGTGCTTGGTGTTGCAACTGGTAAACAGTAGAAATTTAGCAAATATTTGTGGGCTGAGGGATTAGTAGAGAAAGTATTAACATCTGCCAGGTGAATTCAGAACATACACCTCCAGCATGACCATCAACTGATAAGCTACCACCTTCTACAGGGAGCAAATCTCATCTGCTCCCAAAATCAGATATTTTACATTCAATACATGTAAACTTTGATCCAATCTTGGATTTTATTACTGATAGGCCTTTCTCTAGAGGTTGCTGGAAAGGTAGAGTTTTTTTGTATTATTCTTATATTTATGAGCATTAGGATTATAGAAGCCATAGTTGGATACCAAGAGGAATTCTGCCTAAGGACTGACATCTAATAAGTTTGACCTTTATACTTGAAACAGTTCGTCAGGCTTGCCATGGATTACTGATATAATCCATGGAGTTTCTGATAATGTTTGCTTAAGGGTTCCAACGGTTTGAAGTTATGCAAAGTATTGTTGATGAGCATGTCTGTCATCTTTCCAAGAATTCCCAGAGGAGCTGATGGTGACCCTGTAGGCTCAGTGAGGAGGACACATACCCAGTGACTTGCTGTGTGAGCAATCTTTCTGAGCCCTAGTGTCTGAGCCTGAGAAAATAAGACCTGAGCCTGAGAAAATAAAAAGCATAGTGCCTACCTCAGATGGCATTGTGAAGGAGACAGTAAAACACTTTATAAACTAGAAAGTGTGGGGTGCCTGGGTGGCTTAGTCGATTAAGCGTCCGACTTTCGCTTAGGTCATGATCTTGCGGTTGGTGGGTTCGAGCCCCGCGTCGGGCTCTGTGCTCACTGCCAGCTCAGAGCCTGGAGCCTGTTTCAGTCTGTGACTCTCTCTCTCTCTGACCCTCCCCTGCTCATGCTGTCTCTCTCTCTCTCCTAGAAATAAATAAAACATTAAAAAAATAAAAAATAAACTAGAAAGTGTGGCATAAAATCAGTTTTAGTTATTATCTATAAAATATAGGTCACAGTTACTTGCCTATCTTAAAAAGTTGGTTTGAGAGTCAAATGAAATAGAATGGGAAAATATTTGAGGAGGACAAGATACTTTTCAACTGCATAATTAAACTATTATGAAAATGTCCTCGTGAAGGACATCGTATCTTTCTCTCATGACTAAAAATGAGGTTAGTTCTTTCTAGAGCGGTCCATGGCACAAGAAAAGAGAGTAATTGTCACCATTACACACTCAATGATTGAGTTCTAAAAGGTGCTTATTCAGTATCAATTCTCTGTGAACCAATAGATATGATATTTAAAAAATGCCATCAGTATTATAAAACCTACATGTCAAATAAGGCATCTGTTTTCTTAGCATCACTTACACTTTGTAAAGAATTGCTAACAGCAAAAGCTCTCTCCTTAGAATATAAGTCACTGTAATTGGAACTTTGAAAACAGTAAAGTAGCTAGAACAATGAATAAAACACGGAGAGTTTCAAGGAGGGCAGTTTGTGTTTTCTCTAAGGCCTTTCTTAGGAGGAATTAGAAAGTCAGACAATATCTATAACAAACACCTGTCGTAAGAAATCCAGTTGCATGTCAGTGATTCTTTAGGAGCTAGAAAATCCTTTCATGAATAGACTTCAATTTTCCATAAATACAAACAACAAATGTTGGTTTGACTATGTAGTATTTACTTTCATAGTTTCATGAGACAGACTAACCCTTCAATTTTGAGAAGCAAGTATGTGATACTGTTTTTGTAAGTAGTGCCTCCATTACCCTCACTGGCTCTGAGCATGTTGGAAAGAGCAGTTAAAGAGAATCGGTTTTGTTTTCCTATTAAGGGGTTCTGCAAGGCATGGGAGAAGGACAGAGCATGTTTCTGCCTGGAACTGTGGTCCCTCTAATGTTACCTTTCCTCACACAGTGTCCCTTCCTTATCAGATGTGGCAATAAGAGAGGTTGACTTTCATACTCTCTTCCTGACACACTGAGTTCTGTGGTTAACAATAAAATCTGTTTAAGACCATGGACACTGTGGATACAAATATGGCATAATAGATAAAGAAGTCAAGTGTCAGAATATACATCTCTTTAACAGAGAGCATCCATCTCTGCTACTGGTTTCCTTTAAAAGCATTGGGGCACCTGGGTGGCTCAGTCGGTTAAGCGTCTGACTTAGGCTCAGATCATGCTCTGTCTCTGTCTCTCAAAAGTAAATAAATGTTAAAAAAAAATTTAAAGCATCATTCAAGGGGCTAACAATACTTAGCTTCTACAGATCTGAGAGACAGGGCCTCAGCTTTCCTTTTGAATGCCTTTTTGAAGTCAGCACAACCCCAACTAATTGTAGAGTGTACAGTAATTACTTTGCAATTGAGTAACGTTTCTTTGTGCTCAAACTACAGAGAAGCAGACAATTTAGATCGATAGTATTATCAGAATTAATGGGATTATGTAAGGTTAGTTTTCTTTTCTAGGGCTTGACCCTTTTAAAAATATTTATGTATTTATTTTGAGAAAAAGAGAGAGTGTGTAAATGGGGAGGAGGAGCAGAGGGAGAGAGAGAATCCCACGTGAGCTCCCCACAGAGCCCTAAGCAGGGCTAGAACTCATGAACCCTGAGATCATGATCTGAGCTGAAATCAAGAGTCTGACACTTAACCAGCTGAACTACCCAGGTACCCCTGGGCTTGACTCTTATAGGTAATACCTGTCCCTGCTCCTTCTCCCATCCAGGACCATTTCTAAATTGATTACCATGATAATTCCTCATTCAAGCAATTGGTAAATCTCATAACCTATCCCTGACAATTCTAATTAGCTATTTTTTATCTTTGAATCCTTGTTTCAGAGTGCTCTGAAAATCTTAACTTTTCTGCAGGCATTTTATTTTACTTAATTAATTCTATTTATTCCCAAAGATTCAATACTTTCCCCAGATTCTTTGTTTCCCAGTCCCTTCTTTATTACTTTTCTCCACTGTGCCTTTTTGGGTTTTCTTCAAGCGCACTCACCTAACCTACTGCATCCATCCAGAAGTTGCTTTTTTACCCATTGTCAATTGCCAAGTGATTCCATTAACATGTAAATGACTCTGGTCAGAACAAGCTAAGAATATGTTTGCAGTGGGGGGTAATGAACTCGTAGGGTACCAAAGTGCATCCCTCAAAAGGGAGAACATTTATTTCTATTTATTTGTGTCCTTAAATTCTTTCAGAAACATTTTGTAGTTTTCATTGTACATGTCTTATTTCTCCTTGATTAAGTGTGTTTGTATGTATTTTTACTCTTTTTGATGATTCATTTTTAAAAGCTTCATTTTAGGATAGTTGTTAAAATATATAAACACAAGTGATGTTTGTATGTTGATTTTGTATTTTACTAGTTCACTGATTTCATTCATGAGTTCTAAGAGGTTGTGTGTGCATGTGTGTGTGTGTGTGTGTGTGTGTGTGTGGCATCTGTAAGGTTTTCCACATATAAGATAATGTCATCTGCAAACAGATAATTTTGCTTCTTCTTTTCTTTTTTTTTTTGATTCTTTTAAAGTTTATTTATTTATTATGAGAGAGAGAGCACACAAGTGGAGAAGGGGCAGAGAGAGAGGAAGAGAATCCCAAGCAAGCTCCACACTGTCAGCACAGAGCCTAACACAGGGCTCAAGCTTACAATACTGTAAGATCTTGACCTGAGCTGAAATCAAGAGTTGGACACTTAACAGACTGAGCCACCTAGAAGCCCCTACTTCTTTTCTTACTTGGATTCTTTTTATGTCTTTATCTTGCCTAATTGTTCTAGCTAGCAAGTGTAATACCATGTTGAATAGAAATGTCAAGAGTAGGTGTTCATACCTTGGAAACCCTTCAGTTTTTCTTCATTGAGTGTGAAGTTAGCTGTGAGTTTTTCATTTATGATCATTATTATGTTGAGATAATTTCCATCTATTCCTACTTTGTTGAGTGTTTCTATCATAAAAGAGTGTTGAATTTTGTCAAATACTTTTTCGGCACCTCTTGAAATGATAATGTGATTTCTATCCTGTATTCTGTTAATGTGGCTTGTCGTATTGATTGATTTGTACTATGAAACCTTCTTTACATCATAGGAATCAACCTCTAATGGATCCTTATGTTATAGTATATTAAAAAAATCGACTCTAAATGAATTAAAATCTTAGAGATAAGTCCTGACACTATAAAACTCCTAGAAGAAAACATAGAGGAAACGTTTGATGACATTGGTCTTGACAGTGATTTCTTGGATATGACACCAAAAGATAGGCAACAAAAGCAAAAAAAAAAAAAAAGAAAAAAGACAATAGCCTAATGCATCAAACCAAAAAGCTTCTGCACAGCAAAGAAATCACAGACTGAAAAGACAACCTATAGAATGGAAAAAAAATTTTTAAACCATATATCCGATAAGAAGTTAGCATTCAAGATATATAAGGTATACTTACAACTCAGTAACAAACAAATAAATAAGTAACTTGATTTAGAGAAATAGGCAAAGAACCTGAATAGACATTTGTCAAAGAAGACACACAAATGACCACATGAAAAGATGCTCAACAGCAGTAGTCATCAGGGAAATGCAAATTAAACCACAATGAGCTATTGCTTCTTACCTCTTTAGGATGGCCATTATCAAAATTACAGAAAATAACAATGTTGAGAAGGATGTGGAAAATTGGAACTCTTATGCCCTGTTGGCAGAAATGTAAATTGATGAAGCCACTGTGGAAAACAGTCTGGAGGGTCCTCAACAAAATAAAAATGGAAATACCATATGATCCAGGAATTCTACTTGTGAGTACTTATCCAATAGAATTGAAAACAGGATCTCAAAGAGATATTTGCACTCCCATGTGCGTTGCAGCATCGTTCTTTTTAAAAAAATTTTAATGTTTATTTTTGAAAGAGAGACAGACAGAGCATGAACAGGGGAAGGGAGAGAGAGAGAGAGGGAGACACAGAATCTGAAGCTGACTCCAGGCTCTGAGCTGTCAACACAGAGTCTGACACGGGACTCAAATCCACGAACCGTGAGATCATGATCTGAGCTGAAGTAAGACACTTACCCAACTTAGCCACCCAGGTGCCTCCGCACCATAGTCCTTAATAGCCAAGAAGTGGAAAAAAAATCTGAAATATCCATTGATGGATGACTGGCTAAAGAAAATGTGGTATATAAATACAATGGAATATTATTTAGCCTTAAAAAAGAGGGAAATCCTATCATACAATGAGTCTTGAGGACATAATGCTGACTGAAATAAACTAGTCAAAGAAAGATAAATACTGCATGATTGATTCACTTACATGAAGCATCTAAAGTAATCATAGTTATAAAAACAGAGTAGAATGGTGGTCGCCAAGGGCCGGGGAAGGGATAAATGGGGAATTACTGTTCAAGGAGTATAGTTTTTCAGTTATGTAGAATGAAAATGTTCTAGAGCTCTGCTGACAATAGCAAAGTCTTAGTTCAGAAACAATTTTTTTTGGCTCATAAATAAGTCTGCAAAAGCTGACATTAAAGAGGTAACACAGCTATTGTCTAAAGGCAACAAGGAAGCCACTGACTATTTGTACATCTTTAGGACCAGAGGAACTACTCCAAACCTCCCCTACCCTGAGGCAAGGGAAAAGTGGGGTGGGTTCAGGGCAGGAATAAATAAACATCTTAGTTCTATAATCACGGCTAATGGCTCCCGGCTGAAACTCAGGCTCCCTCCCGTGGTCCATTGGACTCTACCTGTGTTAAGGGAAATATAATCAAAAACAAAATCTTCTCCCAACCCAGAAATCTTCTCCCCAAAAGTAGTAGAGAAAGAGAACACTTTTCTTATTGAATAAACATTAAGTCAGAACGTGATGTGCAGTGCCCGGCACAGTGTTAAGAGCACGCGAAGACAGAAAGAAATCTCCCCCTTTCATATAGCCAAGCAGATATAACCCATTAGGCACATGTTTTCAAGGTAAACAATGATGAATCCTCAAGAGGACTTGACAGCACCATTTGTCACATAGAGCTCATCCTAAATTCTCTTGGAAATTGGGAGCAACATCTTTGTTAGCTAACAGGCTTTATCCAGAGGAAAAACAAACTTCTTTATGTTTTCTGATTGTAGGTAGTTTTGTTTTGCAACTTGGAGCAAAGTACTCCTACAGTTAGACTCCTATCGCCCCACAGAAACCAGGAGACAGAGGCATTCCCTCCCTTGATGTTAACATCTCAGGGATGGCACCCAGGTCCTTGAAAGATGATCCTGGGTTATAAAGCTAGCAAGAGGCCTTCGAAAGTATTTCTCTACATTTCAAAGAGATGAGAAAACACAATTATAAGCTTCTCAAAGTAAATACTCGAAGGAAACTGAGGGTATAGAAATCTGTGCCCGCCCCCCCATCACTGTTCTCAACAGGAAGAAATATTTTTTCATATTTTTGATGTGTATTTGTTCTTACACTAGAACTGGTAACTTGGGAATTCTCAAAGGAACCCGAGTGTATTGCAGGGTTCTCGGGGGTCATGCCGAGCCTCAGATTTAAGGAGGGCCCAGAGGCCTCGCTGGAGTAAGCTGTTGGGTCTAGATAGCACCATATTCCCACTCCAGCCATGGGAAGAACCAAGCTGGGTCCTGGGGTAGTGTGTGGGGGCGGCCTCTTGCCCTGAACTGGCCACCTCTCTTCAACAGGGTTTCAGAATCTTATGCAGTGTCTGATGCTGAGGCCTAGCTGTGCTCAAAGAGATTTTGTTAAGTAATAATGGTGTGTGTGTATGTGTGTGTGTGTGTGTGTGTGTGTGTTCAGAGAGAGAATGAGAGAGATATTTATGGGGATAAATCTAGCTGTTTGGGAAGGGTTCTGTCAACTTTAACTTTGACGGTTGTGCATTGTGAGTTAAGATGATTTTTATTTCAGAAAACACTAGTTTTGAATCCTATCTGAAACTGTCTTTTATAAGAAGTTTGATTTTTTTCTCAAAAAGGGATATTTTCTCTAACTAGTTCTTTTTAAACTCAATTTAATCAAACAGCCGAATCGGAGGCCATAGGCTTTTTTTTTTTAATGTTTTATTTATTTCTAGGGGAGAGAGAGAGAGAGACAGGGTGAGCAGGGGAGGGTCAGAGAGAGAGGGAGTCACAGACTCTGAAACAGGCTCCAGGCTCTGAGCTGGCAGTCAGCACAGAGCCCGACGCCTGGCTCGAGCCCACTGTAAGGCCACAAGTCTAAACGTCTAAACCAAACTGACTCCATGACAGGCTTTAAGTTTCCCCTCGGAACTAGAAGGCCTGAGTTTCAGCTTTCCTGAAACTATCAGGCAGTTACACATTGCCCAAGGCAGGAGAAACCACCCTTGCAACACCCAATCGGGAAAGTCCAGCGACCACCCTCCACATTACTAAGGGAGAGGCCTGGAGATAGAAACTATAGATAGGACCCTGTTACCTAATGTTAAAGTTAACCTGTTAGTCGCCGAACAAGACCCTAGGCTCGCTCTGTGATTGGTTGAATTTAAATGTACTATAAATGTTGTAATTGGATCCCGCCAAAATTAACGAATACTCTAGACAATGTGTATGGTCAAACCCGCTGTCAATAATGTTGAATTATTATGATTGGATCACTGTTCCCATGTCACAACTTCTGTAACTCCCCCATCTCAAACCCCATAAAAACCCTACTCTGCCCTTGTTGGAGACTCTCGCACGGACCCATATGCTGGTGAAGTCTGTGAGCCCGAGCTTAAGCCCGTAATAAAGCCCTTTGCCTTTGCATACGTGACTCGGTCTCCCTGGTGGTCTCTGGCCGGTGAGGATACTGCGATCTGGGTATAACACCACGAACCACAAGATTATGACCTAAGCGAAAGTCGGACGCTTAACCGACTAAGCCACCCAGGCGCCCCGGCCATAGGCCCATAGGCTTTTAAATCACCACTTACTACAGCAGATTCTTTTTTTTTTTTTTTCACTGAGTTCGTGAGAATAAATCTAGCCGTCATTTGAGATGAGGGCAGGTAACTTGCCCTTGCCTCTGTCCTAACTTTCTCCGTTATACAACACTGCACCACTGGATCGGTTGCTCATTAAAAGCATTTAACCCAGACCAAGTGATAATAGCAGGTGTGTGTATCATAAGACAGGATCAAGTTACATCACTGCTATATCAAACTCTGCTTTACTTTGGCTGTCACCACTATTGGCTCTTGATTTCCCACAGATCAAATGGAGGTGAATGACAGCTGTGTTGGAATTACCATGTAAATTGCAATAGGCAAAGACCAACTGAATGGGAAAAGCTGCCATTAAGGGGATAGGCATTATGAAGGTCTACACTTGGGACTGGTTTGAATTTCTTAGTATGACACAAATATATGTTAGTGTAAAAATGGTTAGGGCTTTCATTACTTTGTGCTATCATGTGTCAAGTTCATTTAGCAAAGGCTTCAAGCAGTGAGCAGGTATTTAGTTACCAAGTCTAAAGAGACAATATTACATATCACAACTATTCTGGGTTTAGGCATTAGAAAATGTAATTATCTTCTTTACATTATTTCCTCACGGGAACCACTTTCTTCTTATTCATTTATAAAGTCCATCAGAAATGTATTTACATTTGCTCCCTTTCCAGACCTTCTGTCTGCTAGACACCAACTGTGCCTTTTAATCAATGTACCCTTGACTTCTTGTGTCATCGAAGAGAAGTTTTAGCAATTCATAGCTTTCATACACAACCCTACTCATTTTCTGTATTTGATTGCCCTACCTAATAAAAGGTAATAATTAATTATCAAGCAATGAAGCAATAATCTGGGAATTTTAGATAAGAAATGAAATGTAAAACATGCCTGGTATTCTAGGATTTTATGTGTATCCTCAGATAGGTTTTAAGTGTCCTAATAAAGAATCCACGTTTTCCATATACATCTCTCACAGTGACTAGTCAAGTGCCTGAGGCACTGCTTTGCACAGGTAGCTGCCCAATACATGTCCTGTTGACTGAAAGAAGAAATGTGCCAGAGACAGATTCCCAGCCTAGCCCTACATTATAAGGAAGGAAGACATGACTCTGAATATCAAATAAGTGAGATGGGAATTTTTAAGATAATTAATTCATTAAGATGAATTAAATCAGCTTATTAGAACACTTGGCAATGTGTTCTATTATGGACATAATGAATGAGTAAACTCATCTATTGTCTGGCTTTCCAGGAAGGACAGAGAAAGAAAAATTAAAATTAGCCTTCAATTACCCCAGGCTTATTTGAATTTTACTTAGCTGACTATGTGCTTTTGACCTGGTACTAATATAATACTAAATAATTGACTGAAAAATTCTCCTTGCCTTTTGAGAACAGAAACTATTCCATTTTTAGGAGAGAATTTTATTTTATTTTTTGTTTAGACTTAGGGAAGAGTTAAATGATCACTTGGGACTTTTAAAAACTGATGTCTTTACTGTATATAGTATAACAGATCAGCTAATTTCTTCTTCCAAATCCTTGCACTAAAGGAAATATCTTCACTATTTATATGTGACATTTTTCTTAATCAGAGAGTAGAAATGAATCTGTAAGCCCTTTTGGCTTCCATGAACTTAAGGAAATTGATTTAACTGGTTTTTAAAAGAGATTAAATGAAAAATGTTTTTTTTTCTAATGCCCCTTTAAAATCAATCATATCAACTCTTAATTTGGTGTCTGACATTGTTACTCCATTACTCAAATAAATTAAAGGATGGATCAATATTTCCAATTCTTCATGGTACATCCTATGATTTTAATGTGAAGTTCATCACCATCAGTGATATGGTAACCAAAAACTGTATGCATTGGTGAATTATATTTTTTCTCTTCTCAGTATAGAGAAATCAGTGGCAAGTGTGCTTGGTGAAAAACGAAAGAACATTAAGAAAAGAAGGAAGGTGAGAGGCACTATTATTTATTAGAAATCTGTGTGCTCAACCCATTGCCTCATTTAATCTTTTTTTCCAAATAAGTTTTATTGACTCTGTTTTACAATGAGGAAGATGAGACTCTTAAATTGTGTCCAAGACTTTCTAGCCAGAAAAAAGAAGTGAGGGACCCAGGATTAGAACCAGGATTTCTTCAGTTTTCAAATGTTTCTACTATCATGGCACTAACACGATTCAACCAAAGGATAAACATGGAGAGGGCTGGGGTATTTTAGCCCTCAAAATGGAATACAATGGGGGAAATTCATGTTTCAGCTGTTCAAAGAATAGAAGCACAGAAGATAATAAAGGGAAGATGTCCAAGGGCAGGTCAGGGAACATTAAAGTAGAAAGTAAAGAATTTTAATTAGATTTATGGAAGAAGTCTTGCCTGTGAAGGCTGTTAACTACTGTGTCAGATTATTGAGGCGGCGTTGTGCCTTTTTGTAAATTCTTAGAACAGAAGAGGTCCTGACCTATTGGATGATGCTGATGAACGTCAGGGTGCTTATCCTATCCTGAGCTTCAGTGTGTGGTACTTGATCCTTATCCCTACAACTGCCTCAGTTGAACTCTTAGTTGGAATAAAGAAAAAAGACTGGAATTGTAGGGCAAAAGGAGAGTCCACTATTTGTGAAAGGCTAACAGATTTGCCTAAATACACATGTATAAATACAGATTCAGTATGATTAAGACAGCCTTAACCTTCCCCACAGCTTGACTAAAATTCAGACTCGTTTCTTCCTGATTTGACCTCTTTGTTTAAAAGAGCTTTACTAAGTTACTTTAGAAAACTTATAAATTCTTTCTCTGCCCCTTTGAGATGCAAATTTTTAAAGCTTTTGCCAGTTTTACTCCTAAGACTGTCTTTCTCAAGGACATGGATAGTGTTGCTTTGAAATTAATTATCAAGGGAGGTAGTTCCCCTATCTCCTACTGCTTCAAGAAGGGAGAGCTCAACTTCAGTCAGCATATTACTTCAAATTGTAAAATTGTAAAACTACTTCCTGTTCTAAAGAACAGAAAAAGGTTGCTTGTCCTTTAGGCAAAGCTAATTAGAAGACACAGATGGCCAAGAGTTATCCCTCCCAGCTCTTGAAAACTCTCCAGCCCTTTGTTTTAGTGGGATTGAGCTCAAGAAGTCCTGGCCTCTCTCCTTTATTGCAATAGCCTCAAATAAAATCCTTTTTGACTGTTTAACTGTGTCCAGTGCACTTTTTGCTTCAACAGGTATTGTAAATATATCCTCAGTTACATGCAAAGCATTTCTGAAAAGGTGAAGAAACAGCAATTTAAGACCTAAATCATAGTAACTTTCAGTTCTTGCAGAAAACATAAATAAATATGTTCATGTGATTTCTTAGGTAGTCTTCAGGGAGAATTGTAAACTTTATTAATTGTATTTTATTTTTCACTTAGGTTTTAACTAAATCAGTGTATATTTTACAAATGTTAACATGTCATTTTGTCCAGGTTTTGTGCAAAAAAGATGTACAATCTCATTATATTTAATGTGAGTGGCTTTTTTGAGAAATGGTAATTTGTTGGTTTTTTTTTTTTTTTCATGCCTCCAAGTTTCTTACAGAATAAGCTGCTTATTTTGGGGAGAAAATTATACCAGTGGTTAATTTTATTTATAATGTTAAATTATTAATTCATCATTAATCTTTCATATGATTTACCAATGTAGATATGATAATTAGTTTTGAACTCAGAATCTCATTGTAAGTTATACTCTTCTACACAGGTTTATTGTCTGTTAATTTTTCTGTCTTTAAGTAAGGAATCATAATACACTTGAAAATTTCCCTATGTGATATTATTTAGGCAATCATCTTAAATAAGTGACTCAGGTTCCCTGGGGTTCTTTTCACTTGGGTTTCTAGGAATTCATGCATATTGGTATCACTATAACATTTTGAATCATTCTTGCTTCCCCAGGTAGATGAGTAGTAGATTGTGATAGATCTGGAAAGGAGGTGGTCTAGGGGTAATTCTTTAAGCTAAAACTGAGTCTCCCCTGAATCTTTTTGGGACCAAGGGTAAGCTTTAGCTAACTCATATTTCCTAGTACCATGCATCTATTGCACCAATTATGACAGCTAACAAGACTCACTTCTATAACATAGAAGTTTATTCTAGAACTGGTTTTGGTTTCAGACTCTGAGACCCCATATTACCTTTTGGTAAATAATTCTATTAGATTATTCCATGTGAGTTTAAACAAACACAACGATTTATTGGCCAAATTTAAGATTACTAAGTCATTGTCAAGCCATTCAAATTTCCATCTCTGAACTTGTCCTTCCTTTCTCTGATTATATTCTAAATCTATAATTTTTTTTTTAACAATAACAAGGCATCTCAAGATTGAAGTGGTATCCAACTTCAAATATGTCATGATGCCACTCCAGCAGTCCTAGGAATAGGTCCACATGGAAAGAGTGAAGGCCTCCTGCCAGTAGCTAGTGAATGAGCCATCTGGGAAGTGAATCACCCAGGGAGGCCCAGTCAAGACTTCCAATGACTGCATCCCCAAAGAACATCATGACTGCAACCTTTTATGAGACCACTGAGCCAAAACCATCCAGCTAAGCTGTTTCTGAATTTCCAATTCACAAAAACTGTGAGATAATATTTGTTGCTATTTTTATGCTGCTAAAATTAGGGATAATCATTTTGCAGCAATAAATAACTAATACAGAGCCCAAGTGTGTGTGTGTGTGTGTGTGTGTCTGCATGTTTTATCTTCCTTATGGTGGATTGTCTTCACTACTCTTGGAGTATTTTCCAGTTAATTGCCAGGTTGGAGATGGGGATTGAGTTTGAGAGAGGGGGACAGGAGTAGAGATGGCCCAGAGGTACAAGCCAAAGCACATTTTATTATCAATTGTCACAGAAAATTGATACCTTGAACATATTAAAGTAATGATCTCCAATTTAATAGTTATGCTATACTCGAATTCTCTTTACATATTGCAGCCAGAAAAATTCTTTTTCTGTATTGCATTCTATGAAGGGTAAATTTCACTCTCTAATTCCACTGCTTAAAATCTTTTGAAGATCAAAGAACATCATAATTGGTTGACAAGACCTTTTCCTTTAATGTTTATTTTTGAAAGAGAGAGAGAGAGAGTGAATGGGGCAGAGAGAGAGGGAGTCACAGAATCTGAAGCAGGTTCCAGGCTCTGAGCTGTCAACACAGAGCCTGACATGGGGCTTGAACTCACGAACCATAAGATCATGACCTGAGCCAAAGCTAGGCACCTAATCAGCTGAGCTACCCAAGTACCCCAATAAGACCTTTCTTAATTTGGGTTCTGCCAGTCTCTCCAGCCACTCCTACCTATGCTTCCCCAACAACTCCCATCTCTGGTCTTCCTGGGGGACATTCTCTGTGTGAACTATGGCTGCTCTCACGTGCCAGCCTTGCTTAGTAGGCCTTCCCCTCTGCCTGGAGTTCTATGCTCTCACTCTGCCCCTGCCACCTTTTTTCCCCCTCCATGTTGTCCACGAGTCACATTCAACTCTTCAAAATTTTGTTTCAAAATGTTCATATCTTTTTCGAAAATTTTGAATGAACACATAAAAAATATTGATTTTCTCTAGTGGAACAATCTAAAGATGGGGCAAAATGGAGTTGTTCCTATGCCCTGGAGACACATAATGTGTGCAGTGGCCCCTACTCCAGACCCCCTTCTCTCACTGATTGAGTTAGTGTGAGAGTGAGTTAGTTGAGTCCTCCAAGAAACAGATGTCACGAGAGGATTAACTGTGTAAGAATGTAATCAGGGAAAAAAACCTATATGAAAGGAGATAGAAAGACATTTTAAGGGTACCCAAGATTTGTTTTATCAGGTACGGTAAGAAGCACAGACATGGAAATGATAATTTCCTATAAATAGGTGGCATGTCGCACCATACAGGTAAGTGCAGGTGTTGGTCAGGAGACACAGGGAGCTGAAGAGAATGTGGGCAAAAACCTTCACTGTGGTTTCTGAAAGAAGGACTAGGTGGAGGTAGGGTGTGCAGGTTTGGGATTGATCTGTCTGAACAATTTTAGTGGGTTCTAGGGATAGGGGATGACCTTAGTTGTTTGGTACCTGGTCTCCAGGGAAGGGAATAGTGGCCTGGAATGTAAAAGCCAGATAAAAAGCAGTTGGGTCCAGGGCCTTTGGGTCGGATGGTTTGCATTTGAAAGGCATGCTCAGGAACAAGTTGTGTATTGATTCTGGGAAATGGCTACCCCCGGGGAGGGTCATTCCCTCCAAAGTCTGCAAAGCCCTAAGATGTCAAAGCATCAGAATACAGAAAATAAAAGGCCATGGTTAACACAGGGAGTATGCAAAGGCTGCGAACCAACAGACTACCATGCAAATCTGAGCCTGAGAGAAGAGAGGAGAGGGAGAGGTTCATTGAGTAGAAGGATCCTAGAATGACAAATACTCTGGGGAGGATTTGGCAAGGCAGATGGGAAGAATGTCAAAATCTACCAGTGAAGGAGTCCCATGTCCCTTAGGAACAAGGCCTACTGCCAGATCACCCTCTGTCGTTCAATGGGAGTAACACATAAGAGGCATGGTCTCAATATGAACACAGCCATGGGTACCAAAGTGTAGCAGCTGGGGCCTGCAGTCGGGCTTGCTTCCTGTAGTAAGGGGTCTTGGGAGGCACCTTCTTCTGGCTGCTGTATAATGTCATCCTAATTTCAGAGGTAAGGAAATTGCATTTCAGAAAGTCTAGGTAAATTCCCCAGAGTTACAGTGCTAACAAATAGAAGATTTGGAAATTCAGCATTAAGAATGTTTGTTCAGGGATGCCTGGGTGGCTTAGTTGGTAAACCATACAACTTCGGCTCAGGTCATAATCCCATGGTTTGTGGGTTCGAGCCCTGCATCAGCTCTGTGCTGACAGCTCAGAGCCTGGAGCCTGTTTTGGATTCTGTGTCTCCCTCTCTTTCTGCTCCTCCGCCGTTCATGATCTCTCACTCTCATTTCAAAAATCAACATAAAATTATTAAAAAAAAGAATTTTTGTTCATACCCCCATATAATGTCACCCTATTAACAGACAAGCTACTTATTCACCAGACAGAGTTTTTTAAACCTCTCAGGAGAAGGCCGTCTGTGGTAGCTTCAGCCAATTCCTTTTATCAGTGTAAGTAATCATTATATCATGAGCTGGGAACCAGTGAAATCATCATGAAATTGATGAATTTGACAATTTTGAATAGTCATTTTATTTTATCAGATATTTAGAATTTAGGTGTTTGAAAAGAGTTCAGATAATCTTAATTTAATAGGCTTAAGAAATATTTTCTCAAAGAAAATATAATCATAAACTCTGTTCTTTATCATTTCCACATTGTTTACTGTTTGATATTAGTAGCCCTGAACCTGGAGGCCATACGATCACAATGTACTCAGGCATTGTTAGCATTGGGATCAAGCACTCAGTTGATCAGGGTTTATGAGGTCAAGATCATTGGCTTAACCACCTTGAGGTCAAGTTAGCTTTATCTGGGCTCAAGGTCACAGACTTGGCCTTTCAGCCAAGTCATGTCACCAAAGTATATACAAGAACACCACCAGCACTTCCTTGCCTTGTGTTAAGATGAATTCACTACCACTTTACTGTCCCTTCCCACTTCGGCACAAGGCATAAGCATTTGTCAGATTTATAGGCTCTAGTCTATTCCACTGACGAATTTCACACATGCCCAATTTATCTACTGATAAAATTTCCTCCAACTTTAGTATGGTAAGCATTTTCTATGACACTTTGAAAAATTTAATTACTATAAAAGTATGTCATTAATGCTGCAGGACTATAATAATGAGGATAATAATAATATTTCTCTCATGGTCTAGTCCTAATTTGTGTGGTAGGAAGCATCTAAAAGAACCCCAATCATCTCTGCCTCATGATGTTCACAGACTTATATAGTTATCCGCTCTTGAGTGTGGGCCAGATCTAGTGACTCCAGTTAACAGTGCAAAAGTGATGTGATGTCACTCTCAACATTAGGTTACCAAAAGACTATAATTTCCATCTTGTTCGCCATCCCTCACTCTTTCTTCTTGGAGACCTTGCTCTGGGAGAAGCAAACTATCCTGTTTTGGAAAAGACCATGTGGAAAGGAAAAGAGGTCTCCATCCAACAGTCAGGGAGGATATCAGGCCTGCCAGCAGTCGTGTATGTGAACTTGGAAGTGAATCATCTGAGGCCTGCCTAGAGTTCTGCACCTGAACTTTCAGGCAGTTCCGCCCATGGTCAAGCCTTGGAATGACTGCAACCTGGACTGATAACCTGATTGCCACGTTGTGTGACAGACACCCTTAGCCAGAGAATCCAGACAGCCATGCCCAGATTCCTAATCCATAAAAACTTGGAGGTAATAAATGTTGTTTTAAGACACAAGGTTTTGGAAGTAATTTGTTATCCAGCAATAGGTAACTAGTATACCTGAGGCATCACATAAAACAATTCAGATGTGAAGATTTGCTGCAGGTTCATGAAGAACTCAGGTGAGTTTGCAATGAAACTTCCTTTTTGCAGTATCTCCAAAAGATTTGCACAGTTGACAGTGGGAACAGATACTGCCTTTCCTCATAACTTTTAAAATATTCATTAAGAATTCTCTGAACATTTTATATTAAACTATTCCTATTATTAGCTAAACCTCTACCTCTTATGTCAGAATAAATTGGAAAGAGCTAGAAAGGAACAGTATATTTATGCTCCTATGCAAATCTGTGAAAAGTGTAAACCTCACTTTAGAATCACCAGTGAAAGTAACAAGAGTTTGAAGTTTTAGTTGCTCCTGGAGTATTCAATAAATATTTTCTATGGGAATACATTTGCTCTATCCCAAAGCATGGTATAGCGTAGTGCTTTGCAAATACCAAATACAACACCTAGTAAAAAGCTATTAGTGAAATATTCACTCAAAATTCATTGATTTTGACATAAATAATTTGCACATTGAATGACCTATTCCATATCTAGACTCAACAAAATTAGTTTCCCATTGCCAGGGAAGCCTAGGAAAATCGCAAATGCTTCTTCAGAAAGGAGGCAATGCAAGAGACCACAAAGGCCATGGAGTCAAATACACATTTGAGCGAACACAAATAAGCTCTTCCATTTATAAGCTATGTGACACTGGGCAAGTTACTTCCTCTCTCTGAGTGCCAGGACCATGTCTGTAAAGCAAGGGTAATAATTCTGACCTCATGGGGATGTCAAGAAAATTGAATGTGATATTCTTTGTGAAGCACTAGGCCAGGCACATTGCAAGGATACAAGAAATGGAAGTTATTGTTGCTATTATTGTTGTTCAAGGGGCGCCTGGGTGGTTTAATTGGTTAAGTGGATGAATCTTGATTTCAGCTCAGGTCATGATCTCCTAGTTCTGAGATGGAGGCCTGCATGGGATTCTGTACTAAGTGTGAAGCCTGCTTGGGATTCTCTCTCTTTCTTTATCCCTCTCCTACTTGTCTCTCTTTCTCGCCCTCTCTCTTTCTCTCTCTCAAATAAACTTAAAAAATAACTCCCTTTCTATGAAAATTCTAAAAGCTTTTCAAAAGCATTCAGTCACAACAACTCAATCACACCCAGTACTCACTGATCACTTATTCTACCTATTTATCACTTTTCTCCACCATTTTAGCCCCCTCTCTGTTTTTCACTGCTTGTCAAATCAGAGTGAAGGGACTATAAGCATCTGTCCAGGCTTAAACTCCCTTTATTGGCCCAGGCTTTCCTGGGGAAAGCTTTCTCCTCCAGAAGACAGAAGAGAAAAATGCTTATAGGATAATCCCTATCCACAGACTTAGAGTAAGATTTATATACCATTTTAATTTATAGGACATTAATGTACATATAAGGGTGATCTTTTGCATTTCACATCATATCACTAATTAACTCTAACAATGTGTTGTATGTTCACATTCATTTTATGAGAAAGAGACAGAAATTTTAAAAGACTAAATTGTATTCATTGTGATCGTGCCATATATCAGATTTTAGGCTAATTTTGAGAGTGAAGCACCCAGTTGGAGTGTGTCACTTGGGACATGATTTCAAAAGCCATAACAAGGTAATAATGTTAACATGGTGAGTTTCAGCCAGAGTTTTGTATAAGTCTCCTTATTGCAAAGATGGGTCAGAGAAAACTATGAGTTTCCTATGAACACTTCCCACAGTCTAAACTGGTCCTTCCTGTAATTCTCTGTAACCATGATGTGTTTATTTTCACAACTAATAGGTTTACATTTACTTGTGGATTTATATTTCTAAAGATGGTCTCTTCCAATAAGCTCTAAGCTCAAGAGGATAGGAATTGGTACTATCTGTTCACCATACTCAGCCCAGTATTCAAGAAATATTGGGTAAATGTTGAATTAAAAAGACAATGTACATGTTCATGGTATAGTTTTTGATGATACACCTTTGCATGTGTTTGACATACTGCATATTGACAGTGAACATTTTAAACTATCTTCTAGGTTTTGATAAATAAATAAATAAATAACTCTCCCTATATATTTTAATTTATTGGGGAGAATTATATCTCCATCCGAGTTTGAAAAGCTTTCATCTGAAGACTGTAGGCTTTAAAAAGGACATCATTAAGAATGTCAGACTCAGTTTTGAGAAGCGACAGGCAATTGGTGAAAGTCTTCTTAAAGGTTTGGTACCAATAAAAAAAGAAGATTTTGAGACAGCTCAAAAGCACTGAGTCAACTCCAGATACCACACAAGGTGATTCAGATTAATATACCTACATGGTGGCTTTGATTTGCTTGCTGCTCTATTTCCAGAATAAACAACAGTGCTTAGTATAGAAGAGGCACTTACTAAATGAGTGTGGAATACACTTCCCAGTAGATTGTTAGCTAAACTAAATCCAATGAATAGATTCTTCTTGTGTTTAACACAAGAACTTAACAGATAGTTTTGAGGATGACTTTTTGCATAGGTTATCTATGCATTCAAACGTAATATTCTGAATAAATAATTTAGAGAAGGTACATTAAATCCAGAACAACTTATTATTCATTTTCCAAAAGTTTAATAAAAAGTTAAATGAAAGTTATCTGCGCTAATAGCTTCTAGTTACTCAGTTTGGAAACACAGCAGTGACGTTTCTTCTTATAATAGGTATTAGAAAGGAAAACATATTTAAAAGAGTGTTCCTTATACATAAAGAAGGGTCACAGCATGACATTAGTTTTAGAACTACAGGTGGTTTTAGACAATGTGTTTTCTTTAGAAAGGTCGGTCACATACTATAATTTCCCCTGAAGGGACATAGGTAATTTTGAAAACCCCTTTTGAAGGATGGAAGCAAAGTGGTCCTACTAAAACGTGGGTATTTTATTAAAGTGATATTTACAGCAGACACCTCGGACCCATGCTCCCTTCACACTTCACCCAGCTCATCTCTCACTCCCCAAGTTTAGGACGATTTTCAGTTTTACTCTGCTTGTCCTCAGATTGTTGGAAATTTTACAGATGTGTGTTACTTTGCCATTTTTTATGTGAACTTGTATTTAAAGTCTTTAAGAGCTAACATTTCTCAGAGTGTATCACCTGCTTCCCACAATTGTAAATTAATTTAATGACATTAAATATAATGTTTATACTATGGCTGAGAGTACTGCTAGATTTTTTAAAATTATTTTTGATTAAATAAATAAGACTTTAGTATATTCCTGTTTTAAGAAAGATATGGCTATAGCTAAAACTCAAGTTTCATTTGTTCACCACCTCCAATTCCAATCCTTTTCTCAGAGGTAATAGTTATCAATGTGGTAAGTATCCCTCTGTTTCTTGGGTTCTTTTGTAATATATATATATATATATAAAATATTATACATATATTACATATATACCTTTAGAAATATATACCTTATATATTATATGCTTTATTGTATACCCTTACATAATACAATTTCCATTTTTAAGTTTTAGTGCTTTGGACAATTTTTCCATATTTGTACTTACAGATGAAATTTAATTGAAGACTTCCTCTACAATTTGTATTAAGAGACATCTATTTTTGCCTGATCTTTCTCCATGAATTTCTAGGGTATACCTAATCAGATAAGATTAGCACTGTCAGGAAACCTATAAATGGGCCCTTAAGTTAGTTTTGCTGCATAAATATTAGAGGTGGCAAACCAGAAAGTATCACTGTAATCTGTGTGGCTTCCCAGCATTACACACTGGAAAACCACCTTCTTTTCTACCTTAATTCCATGGCATAACTAGAAAATTTTATAGAAGATAGATTGATGCCTCTGAAACAGAAAATAAATTGAATCCTAACTTAATACTTTAGAATTCACTCTTTCTTTTTTTTGTATTCATTCATTTATACCTTCATTTAACATTAAACTAATGCTATATGAAGCATTTTTCTAACAGCTAAGAATGAGAATGTAAATACCTAACCCTTAGTCCAAAGGAGGTCATGGTTTACTACATGAAAGCACCTAAGTAACACATAAATTCAACATAGTGTTTAAAAGCTGCAATAGAAGGATGAATAATGCCAGAGCTGCACTGTGGATAGAGGGATGTTTCAGACAATTCACCTTTACTGATTGACCACCTAGATGTGCTAAGCACTATGCTAGGTGCTGGCATTGCAAGGACCTTTTATCTTTTGTAACAGTAAAATATTTACCTAAATCTCTTTTAAAAAAAATATTTATGTTTTTGAGAGTGAGAGTACAAGCAGGAGAGGTGCAGATAGAGAGGGAGACAGAAGATCTGAAGCAGGCTCTGCACTGACAGCAGAGAGCCTGATGAGGGGCTTGCATCTTTCAACGGGTTTTGTATCTTAAACAGGGAGGCAAACATTCATCCTATTATCTCCTTCACTACAACACTACTTCCTTTGTTCTCTTCAAAATCAAGCATTTTGAAAAAGAGAGATCTAGAATTGCATTTGTAAGTCTTCATTTAACCATTAACCATCCTGGGTCACCTAGGTGGCTCGCTCAGTTAAGCATCTGACTTCAACTAAGGTCAGGATCTTGCAGTCCATGCATATTCCAGTCCCATGTCAGGCTCTGTGCTGACAGCTCAGAGCTGGGACCCTGCTTCAGATTTTGTATCTCCCTCTCTCTCTCTCCCCCTCCCCCACTCGCACTTGTCTCTCACTCTATATATCTCAAAAGTAAATAAACATTAAAAAATTAAAAACAAACAAACAAACAAAAACCATTAGCCATCCTGCATGTTAAAATCTGCTTTAAAATGAAACTATTTTCACAAAGATTCTCACTGCTATCATTGTTGCTAAATCTAATGAAAGCCTTTTAATCTTTATTTTATTTGATCTTTCTTTAGCGATAGAACAGGCCACTTCCTGAAATATTTTTCCCTTGAATTTGTTTGTTTGTTTGTTTGTTTGTTTTGAGAGAGAAAGAGAGAAAGAAAGAGAGAGAGAGAAGGGAAGGAGCAGACAGAGGTAGAGAGAGAATTCCAAGCAGGCTCTGAACTGCCAGCACAGAGCCCAATGTGGGGGGTCAAACCCATGAACCATGAGATCATGACCTGAGCTGAAGTCAAGAGTTAGATGCTTAACTAAGTGAGCCACCTAGGTGCCTCTCCCTTGAATTTCTGTGATGCCACATCATTCATCTCATTTTTTCTCCCTCTATTATTATGCCTTTGATTCCAATATCCATAGCTCCAAACAACCAGTATTTATTTCTTATGGCAACTATAGTAAATTACCACAAACTTTGTAGCTTAAGGCAACAAAATTTTATTCACTTACATTCTAGAAGCCGGAAGTCTGAAATTAAGGTATTGGCAGAACCATTATCTCCAGAGAGACTCTATGGGAGAATTTGTTTTTTGTTTCTTTCAGCTTCTGGTGGCTTTGGCATTTCTTGACATTATAGTTTTTTGTGTCAACTTAGAGATTTAACCAAACACTAATCTAGTTGCTGCTGTGAAGTTATTTTCACTGTAAGTAAAAGGGAATTATTATGTAAGTGTAATATTACTGTTAATTAGAAAAATAGATTGACAATATAAATGGACCTTGAGTAGAAGGATGCTGAATTCCCAGATGATACTGGTTTTTCTGGAGTTCACAAATACCTCTTTATCTTCCGATCTCCTCTCTGCTCTGAGGCTATTCTCTAGCCTAGCTCATTAGTGTGTTCTCCATCTGCAGAGGATGAGGACAAGCAATATCAGCAGATTGAAATCACAAAATAGGAGGGTCAAATAAATGGAGAGGTGTACCATGTTCATGAATAATATACATGCTAATACGATCCCAATAAAAATTTTAGTAGTTTTGTGTAAAGTGAAAAATTGATTGTGAAATTTCCAGAAAAACAACAATGGATACAAACAAACCAATGCAATCTTGAAGGAGTGAAATAAAGCTGGGAAACTACCAAGAATTGAAGATACATCTAATAAGCAATAAAGCATAAGGTCAAGGATGGACCAAAAGATCAATAGTATAAGAAAGAGGATCAAGTTGTAGACTCACATCTATTGAGTCATTTGATTTAAAAAGCATCAATACATTCAGTGGAGAAAAGGGTGATCTTTTCTATAATTAAAGCTAGATCAATTGAATATTTATATGGGTAAAAATGAAACTCTACTTGATATACCACACTTAAAAATTAATTTGAGATGAATTGTGCACCTAAATGTGAAAGGTAAAACTTCCATTCATCAAAAATCTCCATTAAAGAGATGGAGAATGAAAGGAAATATTTACAACATATATGACAAATGTCCAAAATATATAAGGAACTCCCTCAGATCAATAAGACAACCTAAGTTTTTAAGATTACAAGTATTTTAAACCATTATTTGGCAAAGAAGAATATCTAAATAAGCAATAATTATAGAAAAAGGTGATCTACGTCATCACTCATCATGGAAATGCAAATGAAAATAACAATGTGATATTGTGATATTCTTCTTTTCACCAAATATCTGAAATTAAAAATACCAACCATACCAATGGTTGGTGAAGATAGCAAACAACTGAAATTCTCATATTTTACTTGTGAAAATATAAAATGATGTAACTCCTTTGAAATATTAGCTGTTTTTGCTAAATCTAAACATAAACTTTTCCTATGACCCAGCAAATCAACTCTTGGGTATGGACTTAAGATAAAGGAGTCAATACTTTTACACACACACACACACACACACACACACACACACACGATAAGGACAAAAACATTTCAACCAGCTTTATTCATAATAGCTAAGAATTGTCCATCAATAGAAGAATGGAAAAGTAAATTGTGATGAGTTAGTAAGTGGAATTCTACCCAGCAGTAAAAATGAATGAGCTAATGGTACAGGAAACACCATGGGTGAATCTCACCTCACAGACATTATGTTCAATGAAAAAGGTCAGCTATAAAAGAGTTTATGTTGTATAATTCCATTTATATGAACTTTAAGAATAGACAAAACATGTCAATGGGAATAGTAGTCAGAATAGGACTTCTGGAGATAGGGGTAGATTGAGCAGAGGCAAAATAGAACTTTAATTTGTTTCTTGATCTATGTGCTGCTTGTATTGGAGCACATATACATATATATTCTATATACCATATAAATTTATATCATATATATAAATTTATCAAGCTTTTCATTTAAGAATACACATGTTTTGTCAGTGCCACTCTGTAACGAATTCTCATGTTTTATCTAAGTTATTATCATTCAATTAAAAATATAAATGCAAATATAAAAATACTCTAGTTAATCTTAAGTGAAATTAAATTCAGGATCCCAAACTGTATTATAGTATAATTCTTGGTGTGTAGGGGGAAAAATGCCAGAATGTTAAAAGAGGTTTTATTGCTGCATCAAAAAAAATGTCTTTTTGGTCTGAAGTGTATATTTGAGAGTGGCCTTTGTAAAATAATGCATTTGATTTAACTGACCATTAAGAAGCATTATTTGCCTATAAGAATTCAGGCAACATGCTTCTTGGTCTTTGTCTCATTTTAGAAGTTGATGGAAGAGTGATCTTTGTTAATTAATGGGCATTGTAAGCAGTCACTTATTCTGGTGAGACTTAACTGTAGTCATTAAGAAGCACACATTTGGATGCGTATGTAACTCACCTCAGGGAAGGTGAAGATATTTTTGAACTGCGAAATACTGTGTAGATATTAAATTATTATAACAATGAAATATTCTTAATGATAGTTTATTGTAGAGACTTCAATTTAGCCCACATCAGCTGTTTTATATGCTTACTCCTACATGCTCCATGTTCCTAGACCCTTTACAATGACAAGCCTCCTTCTTTGGGAAGTGCTCTCCTCTACCAATGTGATTTCAGGGAGAGTTGGCATGTTCTTCCCTTACCCCAGGAACAACAGGTGATTGATCCAGTCCTTGGAAAGGGACCCAAATCTGGACAAACAGAATCTTCCCTAAGAATTTGCAAACTGGATTGAGAAAAAGACTTAGTCCTTTGACGGTAGAAAATATACAAATGTAAAATATAACAACCACATTTCCTATCTAGATGTATCCAGTCTGTGGTGATAGAATAAATCTGGTCAATAAAGAGAAACAGAGACCACAGATGGAGCAAATGACAGAAGGAAAGACAGCAAGAAAGTGAGAGAGCATGAGAGAGCAGAAACATTTTCCCCTGGCAAAGTTTATGTGCCATGTCCATTCCCGAATGCATCAGCTGGGGTGGGAGATGGAAGTGTCATTTTGGTTCAAGCCTCAATTCCATGTCTGCTGTGGGGCTAGGAATGGGGCAGCCTCATTCACTCCTAGGTAAGAAAGAAGTATGGTTAACCAAAGGCAGAAAGAAACAGATGCCATCTACTGTGGATATAGTGCTGGGAAAGACATTTAACTACTTTTGTCTCAACTTGCCCATGCAAAAAGGGACAATAATAGTACATTCTTCAAGCAATGATAGTGTCTATTCACAAGTGCTAGACCAAAGAGTGGCTCCTATTTCTTCCATCCAACTTTTACAAGATTTTCATGATGATTAAAATGAATGAAGTAGCAGGACCATAATGCCTGCATTTCATACCTGCAAAAGCATGGGATGCTGAAGCCATGAGGAGGCATCTGTCTCATCCTTCTGGTTTCAGGCAGGGTTATACTTGTACATTTCTAAAGGGAAGAGAAAGTATAGATGTTAATAGTTTTCAGGGAGTAATATTCTATTATAACCCTTGGTAATATATTACCACCTCGATTTCCTCCTCAGGAATCTCAGAAATGCTTTAAAGTCAACTAAGTCTTTCACGTTATTGCTTTCATGAAATGACACGAAAGCACAAATCCCACTGGTATCTTTATTCTATATTAACAATTATTTTAAGGCACAAAGGAGCTGGTCTTCACTCTATTTCAAATGCCACATCCGCTCCTGAAAAGTCATTAAGTCGTAAAATGCTTCATCAATATTTTTTCTTCATTTACCAAGCTCCTGTTCTGCTAAACTTTCTTTATATGTTTCACTTTTTAACCCTTTAAGTATTTTACCTGAACCTTTCAGGAATTCTGAACAATCCCCTTCAGGTCAGAGGGAACACGAGCCCTAAAGATTTTCTCACTGACAGCCAAAAAACTCAAAAATGCTTTCAGAAGAGGCAGAGACGCACCGGGCCTGGGGATGAGGTTATTCCAGGATTCTGAGGGAGTCCCAACCAGACCATCTGGTCAAAATCTAATTGCTAATGGAATGAACAGATTTTTTTCATCCACAAATATAGCCTACATGGGAATTAAGCCAGGAGTTTTGAGAATGCCCGGCACAAAAGAGCTGTTGTCAAAGAAAGCTAAAGAGGATAGTGATAATGTCAGCGTATTAAACTGCATATGTATTTTTGCTTGCTAATGGGGGAGAGAGGTGGGCCTGCTTATGTGAAGCATTTTCAAATCTATTCCCTCCCCCTCTATAATTCAGCTGCACTAATTAGAATCAACTTAATGTCTTTAACCCCTTCTCAAAAATGAATACCAGCCAAAACGCCAGTATTTTTTTCATGCTGACAAAACGATACTGTAGCTTTAATTGTGCATGGAACTGAAAAGGTTGTCATGGAGATGGGAATCTGTGATGGAGCTGCTCCACTTCTCTGGCCTTGTTCTGAGCCTGAAGTGGAAGGTTCTATTGTCAAAAAGAGCAGAATTTTAACTCCTGCCAATAAAACCTGTGTTTACATTTTTTAATGTAATTTTGTTCACATTGCTATCTTTTATTTCACAAAAACAGTAAGGGTGCTCAAAATGACAATAATGAGAATGTTTTAGAATATTCTGTTTGTGACTGCTGAAGAGCCCCGAAAAGGTCCAACAGGCTTTGATGTTCAGCAGTTTCCTGCCATAGTTTGGAAATGTTTGCCACCTAGTGGCAGCAGCTGAGAAATGCTGAATGATATGGTAAACATTTTAATGCTTTTGCTATTAGGCAGCAGAAAGAAAAAAGAATAACTGTCTCCATAAATTGATCCTTCAAATAAATCATTATTTAATAGATTTATGGCCGCTATTTACACCTTGTGCTTCTCTCCATGCTATTGCCTAGAATATGTTTAAGCCTCAGCTCAAATGTCAATTATTCACTGCAGTTTTTGCCGATTGCTTCCTTCCCGTTCCTCCTCAATCAAAATTAATAGCTCCTTCTATTGCTCTCCCGTAAGTATTTTGTTCTTACTGATTACATTACATTATATCTAGGGGTGTGTGTATGTCCATCTTCTTCCAGATTAAGTAGTTCCTTGAGAGAAAAATGCTTCACTACTTTGTGCTTTCTCTGTAGCTATAGCATTAGGAGGGGTGTAGTAGTTTCTCAGTAAGTATTTGCTGAATTAATTGTCTGTCTCCTACATTTCAGCCTCCTCTTGAACCATATTCCTCCTTACCCTCTTTATTCCACTGACCTTCTTTTAGCTCCTCCTTAGCAGTGGTGTCTCCCACTACATACCTTGGCACATGTGGTTTCTTCCACAGGAATAAAGCTCTTTCCTCCTTTCCCCACCTGCTTGAAAGTTACTCATCATTTAGATCTCAGTTCACAAATCTCCTCTGGGAGGAAGCTTTCCCTGAGTCCCTGATCAAGTGATTCTCCTTATGACACACTCTCATTGAATAATACTCATATTCTTAATGCTTTTTACAGTTCTGATTTTATATTATCTAGGCAATGATTTAACTCATGTCTGTTTCCCAGAATAGTATGGAAGGCTTTTAAAAGCCACACCTCCTTTGGTTCACTGTGGCATCTCTAGTGCTGGAAAAATATCTGGGTTAATTATTAATTATAACTATGTTATTTTCTCATTACTACATTTTAATATTTATTTGTTTTCCTTGAGATGTAATTGAAATATGGTATTGTATAAGCTTAAGGTGATTTGATACATTTATAGATCACAATATGATTACCTCGGTAGCATTAGCTGATACCTCTACTGGGTCACATAATTTTCATTTGTTTTTTTTGTGGTGGAAAACAATGAAGATCTAGTCTCTCATCAACTTAAAACATTTTTTAATGTTTATTTATTTTTGAGAAACAGAGAGACTTAGTGTGAATGGGGAAGGGCAGAGAGAGAGGGAGACACAGAATCTGAAACAGGCTCCAGGCTCTGAGCTGTCAGCACAGAGCCTGAGGTGGGGCTCAAACCCATGAACTGCAAGATCATGACCTGAACCAAAGTTGGGCACTTAACCTACTGAGCCACGAAGGCACCCCTCTCATCAACTTTTAAGTGTATAATACATCACTGTTGTCTATAACCACTGTACCGTACATTAGATCTCCAGGACTTAGTTATCTGCTGGTTGCAAACGTGTACCCTTAGAAAACATCTTCCAATCCTACCCTCTTATGCCCTTGCCCCAGCACCTGATAACCAAGGTTCTACTCTTTGTTTTTACAGATTCCGTTCTGGGGATTGTACATTAAAGTGATATATGCTATTTGTCTTTCTCCGTCTGACTTATCTCACTTAGCATAATGCCGTCAAGGACCATCCCATGATTACATTTTTTGAAATGTTCCACAAAAAGATTTTGAAAAGAAGAGTTATAAAGTCAACTTGACTTGAGAATTTTTAACCTTGCTGGAAAAAGTGAACAATTTGACCAAATATACTTGAAAGGAGCAATCTTCATCTGAATACCTAAGTTATCGTAGTATGAAAAATAAACTATCTATGAATCATCTTTGTATCTATATTTATCTATTTATTATCTCTCCATCTTGATCTATCACCTTCATAGCATTCAGGTATGTTTCTTGGTAGGGTTTTCACAGGCTCCCTTCAGCCAGTAAACACACAATCATGAGGTGTGGAGGGAGTATTATAGCAAAAAGAATAAAGCCTTTGGAGTCAGGTCCAGTTTTGAATTGCTTGGCCATTTCCAAGCTATGAGATTTTGGTGATGCAGCCCCTAAGAATTTCACTTTACTCATCTGTAAAATGGGACTGACAAAAACTATTTTACAGGACAGTTGCGGAGATTAAAAAATATCCTTAGTTTTTAAGCATCCTTGTCAATCCTTGCTAACCAAGGGAAGTACACGCCGTGTGCTAGGAAAGCAAAAACAAGTAAGACATTGTCCTGGAACTCAAGTAGCTTCACGGCAGTTCAACCCATAAATCAGTGATAACATCAAGGGGTGTCGGTGATTACAGAGGGAGAGAACAACAGGAAGAGGATTATTCAGGAGCATAGGTAAGGCTGGCAGCATGTGTAAGCACGGGGGCGGGTCCCCTAGTGCCGGAATGGGTGAGGAAGTTGCCAATTTTCGTCTACAGTAGGGGCATATTGGTTGGCTCTCATACACTGGCTGGGTTACTAGCTGTGTGACTTGGGGCATGCAGTTTAATCCATGGACCTGTTTTGTCTTCTGCAATAATTACGGCAGTAGTGAAAATTTACAAGGCACTCACTGTGTGCCAGGCGTTCTTCTAAATGCTTTACTTGTCTTCACTCTCTTAATGCTTACAACAGCCTGGTTTTACAGGAGAGGAACTGAGGACAGAAATAAGTAACAGATACCTTGCCCAAGGTCACAGGAATAATAAAAATGGCAGAGCTGAGACTCACATCCAGGCAATCCAATTCCAGAAGCCCATGCTTATCCTGACTGTGTAAAGAGCAATTAATAATAGTTATATATGCGGCATTTAACATGGGGTCTGGCACAAAGGAAGCATTCGATAAATTTTAGCTTTTGTTACTATTAGCGAATTCTGATTAGTGCAAATATTAATTTAATTTGAAGAAATTTTTAAAATTTAGTGAATTCTCAAGGAAATATTTAAAAATCTTGTTTCTCTAGCTTTTACCAATAGATGTAGGCAGATCACTAATCACGGGCAGTATTTTTGCCTTTCAAGAGCCCTCTTGTGGAAAAGTGTAATAATTCAGGGTGCCATTTTTATTTATGTAAGGATTGTCATATAAGTGGAAAGAAATACTAAATGTAAAGAAAATCCATTAATATTTTTAAATTTGGCATTACATTTCATTTCACTGAATGCAGCAAATGTATTTCATTATTGATGACTCACATTATGAAATTAAGTAGGAAAACATTGCCATGCTGTAAAAAATTAAAAAGCAATTCCACAGAAAAAATTAAATCTATTTACTTAATAAGCCATAGCAGAGCAAACTTTCCATGATTTCACAAGTAGTTTCTATTAATCTTTCAAATTGTCAGAAAAATTCTAAGAACATTGCAGGTAAAAAAAAAAAGTCTACTATCTAAAGAAAATAATTACCACATTGGTATTTAGTATGAAGTGATAGTGTGCTTTCCTTTTGTGTCATTTATTCATTTAAAAATAAGTTTGACTAAGGAATTAACCTTGAACAATGAATAACCCTGAATATGTTTAAATATGCTACAGTGTTTAAAAGGTTCTCAGAACAATTAAAGGTATGAACTGATTAAATATTAGTGTCTGGATGAATCATTTATTGGACGACTCTACTTGATGATTCTATTTATTAGATGACTCTAATGCATACCTTCACTGGAGAAAATGTTCCTTTGGCAGCAAGCATTTATGTGTTCCTGATATTCTCTGGTTTGTTATTGCAGAAATGTGTTTCACAATGACTTTATCTCTGCTTTCTTTTACAAAAACGATGTAAAGGAGACAGCAATGCTTTCTAACTTATGCTTCTGAATCGTAATGAGTGGTCCTGGCCCCAAGCATTTTTCTTGGGTTTTTATATACTCTGAAAACAGAGATGATACGAAGCACTTAAGATCCTTTTTAAATAAAAATACACATGGCCAAAGTATCCTCTGAACATAAGCTTACTATTTAAGTAATCTCTAAACTTCAACCGTTTAACTTATTAGGAAGAGCTCAATGTTAACTTCTAACTGTATTTTCTCCCAACAAACACATTAATAGCATGGACGCTATTACTCAGGTAATACACTGATATTTTATGGCTATTATGTCTCTTAGTCTTCACAATAAGGAAACACCATCAATCAGAGTAATTAAGTTGCTCAACACCGAAAAGCAAGTAGATGCAGATCTGAGACTAGAAAAAGAGTCATCTAAGCTAAATAGATTTATTTATGCAGGACCTGGATTATAATTTTGGAACTTTCAATTAAAATACAAAACATTAACTGGCTGACAGTATTCTGTTGTTGAAGAGTATAGACTTTAGAGACCAAACCGCCTGGGTTCCGAGACCAACTGGAAAACCTAGTTACTACTGATCTTGAATAAATTGTCTCTTAGAGACCCAATTTTTTCCATCTAAAAAAATGAAGATAATGACACTGATGTTATTTTGAGAAATAAATGGGTTAGCACATAAAATGCACCTAGTGAAGTACTTAATGAAGATTAAAATAGTAATTGTCTTCCCTCTTTTTTTTTCTAACAACAAACTTGACTGATTTACTCAAAATGTGAATGTTTTATTGAAAACTACACCCATGCAACCCATACCCTGGTATGTCAGGTTAGTTGTAATTTCCCAATCCGTTCTCTATACCTGTAAACATACTTTTTCTCTACCTGTACCCTCTCCAATGCTTCTTGTTCATCTTTGGATTCTTCTGCGTTCTTCAAGACCACTTATAGATTATTTCCTTGGAGTTGTATATTAAAATTATGAATGAAGAAAGTACTCACCACCATAAAAACATGACCTCCTAGAAATATCTGGCAACAAATCCTTGAAAGTTCTGATTTGCCCCAGATCATCTAACCAAAATGTACTGGTCAATGGGACAAATGTATCACTGGATGTCTATCTACTGTATACCAAAGCCCATGAAATGGGCTGGGGAACCAAAAGTGAACAAGAATAGAGAGAACACAAAAGTTGTTATCAAATACTCTAACAGAAAGTCCTCATTTATATCATCAGTATGAAATGGAGTGGTAATCCTTTACTGGACAAATGAGGAATGTTTATTTTTTCTTCACATAGCTTACTACCTTCTTCGGTTTCCTGTTTATTTGTTGGCTTGTTTTTGGTTGAGCTCCTCCCACTAGAATGTAAAATACATGGAGGCAAGGATTTTGTCATCTTATCTATCAGTACATTTCTAGCCCTTAGCACCATAGCAGGGACATTGTAAATGCTCAATAATTATTCATGTAATGAATATATGAACAGCTGGGATTATAGTGGGAGAGAGTTCTTCAAAGAGAGGTAAGATTTATGGAAAAATTACTGGTGTAAAATTCTTGGGGCCAGGGGTAGGCAATGGCAGAAAATAAGGCTGGTGGAGAGGCAAGATTTGGGAGACCATGTTAAAGAATCTGGATCTTATCCTAAGAAGCTTTCAAACATCATGTTCTTGCATCCCTTCACTTGATTCAGTCCACATGGTTATTAAAAAACATAAAAACCTTCTATTCCTGAAAGGAAGGAAAATTCTAAACCCAACTACTCAATAACATAAAAATGGAAATTTAAGGAGGCTGAGTGACTCGCTCAGTGCCACCCTCTGGGCCACCAGAGTTGCCGAAAAAAACCCGGGAACCTCCTAAGTCCTTCTCCAGTGCTCTCATGGACAAAATAGGATCCCATGGCTAAGTGCCTAATTATGCTCATAGAAACACACCATCGAGGCATAGTTCAATATTGCTCTAAATGAAATGACATTGTAATTTGCTTGGAGATGTTACTGTATTTCTCTCTCTCTCTTTTTCTTTGCCAATTTTCATGTCTTTATTTTATTTTTTAATGTTTTATTTATTTCTGAGAGAGACAGTGTGAGCAGGGGAGGGTCAGAGAGAGAGAGGGAGATACAGAATCTGAAACAGGCTCCAGGCTCTGAGCTAGCTGTCAGAACAAAGTTCGACGTGGGGCTCGAACCTACGAACCATGAGATCATAACCTGAGCCAAAGTTGGCCGCTTAACCAACTGAGCCACCCAGGCGCCCCAAGTATTTCTCTCTTTTGAAGAGCATAGTTATTTTTGTGTTCAGAAGCCTGTCACTTTCTTCTAATATTCTAGTTCTCAGTGCATCTTCAAGTAGAATTTCTTTTAAAGAAACCTTGTGCATGACAGTTTTATTGCTTGAAAGCTCAATTTGTTCCAGGGGTAAATCTGAGTAAAACAAATGGTATGTTTTCTGAAAAACCTCACAGCTATAGTTTTTTTTTTCTCCTGTTTTCTGTCAAAAGAGATAAAGCTACAGAAATAAGTAAGAAGATGACCTGGTTAAGGTGGTTTGGAAAGCTTATCATTCAATGTAATTTACTACTGGTGATGGGACTAAATACACCCAAAATATATGTTAAGGAGGATTAATTGTTTTAAGTTTACTTATTTTGAGAGAGACAGCATGAGTGGTGGAGGAGAAGAGAGAGGGAGAGAGAAAGAGAGACAGACAGACAGACAGAGAATTTCAAGCAGTCTCCTCACTGCCAGCACAGAGCCCACTGTGGGGCTTGACCCCATGAGTCATGAGATCATGACCCGAGCCAAAACGACGAGTCAGACATTTAACGGACTGAGCCACCAAAGTTCCCCAATGAGGATTTATTAGACTGAAGGGTGCAATGGTAGGAAAAGAGGCAGAAAGAAAAAAAAGAAGAAAGGAAGGGAAGGGAAGGGAAGGGAAGGGAAGAGAAACTCCAGTTTTATATACCACATCAAAATGCTACGTGTCCTGCCCTAGATCAGTATAGTCCATCAGAAACTTTGCAATTAAAAAAGTAAATTTAATATTGTTCTCACTATTGAGCATCTGTTGGATACTCATATCTTCAAGAGTATTAGCTTTGATCTTTGCAACAAGGTTGCAAGTTCATTATTTTTGTTTCCATTTGATAGAAAAAACTCAGACTCCAATAGGCCAAGTAGCTCCCACAGCCACAGAGCAACAAGTGTTTGAAATGATTATCAATCCTGTTCTCTGTTTTGTTTTAAAACTCCAAACTTCTCAGGGTGCCTCGGTGGTTAAGCCTCTGACTCTTGATCTTGGCTCAGGTCATGATCTCACCATTCGGGCTTGGAGCCCTACATCCGGTTCTGTGCGGACGGCGCAGAGCCTGCTTCGGATTCTGTCTGCCTTTCTTACTGCCCTCCCCCCACTTGTGTGCACGTGCGTTCTCTCTCTCTCTCTCTCTCTCTCTCTCTGTTCCTCAAAATCAATAAATAAAAACTTAAACTTTTTTTTCAATAAAAATTTAAAAATAAATAAATAAATAAAAGAAACCCCCAAACTCTTCCATTAGCTGTGCAGCCTCTGGAAACTGCAACAAGTGTGGTCAGAGCTGCCAGGAAAAGCCACAGGAACCTGTCTTCTGTGTACTATACAAAAATAAACAAACTACTCGCCTCCTGTCTCCGGGAAACGTCTCTTTTCTGGTTGTTTTTGTGTATTCTCTACCTCTATCCCTTACGAACATCCGTTGCCAATGCTACCAATAGGAATTTCAGAAGCTTAAATTTAACTAGCATTTTCAACTCCTGGACAGGGAACCATTTTTTCTCAGGTGAGAATTACATTATTGCCAGTCATTGCCTGGAAAGGTAACCGGGATGACAGACCCCTTGCGAATGCCTCGGGACAAAACAGGACACAGGCAAGGGATCTGGAAGCAAGAGAGCTGCAACCGCAAATCCAAATCCCTTTCATTCACAGCACATGTAAGTTTCAGAGGTGCAGCCTGCAAGATTCTTGTGGGTCGTAAAGAGAAGATCACTCACATAAACTATGGATTTGCCATCTGGAGTGCATGTTCTGAAACTTGTATTATCTGAGTAAAAAAATTTTTTTCTTGGCAAAATACTTCTGTCCTGTTGCCATAGTCATAATTGCATTTTTCTCTTCTTATGTGTGTGCTTTTTTTCAACTTGACCTATTTCTGCGACATATTTTAGAAATGGAAAGAAAATTCAAGTTGATGTATATAGCATCTGGTTTTCCATGATAAATAGGTTATATTTATTATCTTTATATTTTCCATTCCTTTTCCTTTAAGTATTAGTAATAGAAGCCATTTAAGAGTGTGTTTTGATTTTAAAGATTAGGTCAATATATTCTGAATCACATTTATAGAATCAAATTTGTACTCCTGCAGCAAATTATCTATGGAAGTTGCCAAGGCAACATCAGCTATCTCTGATATTAGAGGTAGAAAATATAGAAAGTTATAGTTCAATAATTTCATTAGCCAAATATTTTCTATGAAAATATTTAACAGAAATATTTGTGAAGCCTGTATTCATTGGCTTTAGTTTTGGATTCAAGGAACTTTTAAAGCACTGAGTTCATTTTATTATTTTCACCAGATAAACGGCAGTTAAATTTCTCCAAGTCTACTGTGGGTCAACATGTGAGTTAATATGTGTCCTTCACAGTTTAAGTTGTGCTATATGTCAAATTACAAAATGCCCTGTTTGAGGAAAGAAATAAGGCATGGTTATAGATAAACATATTTTAGAGATTTCTCTGTCAATGATTTAAGAAAAATAAAATCTTGATGCATATATATACACACATACTCCTAATTTCTTTTTCTTTTTTTAAATGTTTGTTTGTTTTTGAGAGAGACAGAGACAGAGCATAAGCAGGGGAGGGGCAGAAAGAAAGGGAGACACAGAATCCAAAGCAAGTTCCAAGCTCTGAGCTGTCAGCACAAAGCCTGACATGGGACTCGAATCCACGAACCATGAGATCATGATCTCAGCTGAAGCCAGATGCTTAACCAACTGAGCCACCTAGACGACGCCTCCCTTTTTTTTAATGTTTATTTATTTTTGAGAGAGACAGAGACAGAGTGTTAGTAGGGGAGGGCCAGAGAGAGACATATGCTAATTTCTAAACAAATAAACATTAACTCAATAGCTTCTGAACTTGACCAACAAAAATAAAACTCTCAACGATTAAAAATAACAAAACAATGAAAGTATTTCACCACTTAAGCCAGGAGTGTTTAAAGAATTTTTTTTTTTTGGCCTTTAATATATTCACTAGGTTATTTGATATTGTATTGTGGAGAATAAATAAAAAGTTCCGGCTTGTATTTTAAAATAAGCCCTGCATTTTATATTTTTTATATTTGTACTCGTTTGAAGAGAAAATACCTTAGCATAAACTTTATAATATAAAAAACTCAAATTTCAGATTCTAATTATATCAACAAAGAGAATCTAACAAGTTGTATATGTAAGAATATTGTTTCTTTGAAAACCCCCAAGGTTTGGTTCTTTTCATGCATATGGAGTTAATCATTACATAATGAGAAGTGGACCAATAATTTCATTTATTTATTTATTTGTTTGTTTATTTATTTTGTGAGACACAGACAGAGCACAAGCAGAGGAGGGACAGATAGAGAGGGAGACAGAATCCGAAGCAGGCTCCAGGCTCTGAGCTGTCAGCACAGAGCCCAACGCGGTGCTGGAAATCAGGAGCCAAGAGATTATGACCTGAGCCAAAGTCCAACGCTCAACCGAGCCATTCAAGGGCCCCTTATTGACTTTATTTTTTAAGTTCCATTGATATTAATAAGATTTTATCAGCAAAAATTTTAGTAATGCTCTGTTTTATAATACTAAGCAATTACGGAAACTGAATAATTACTATATCTACTTTCATTAGAACTAAGTCCCCGGATGTTTAAATAAACATTTTTATGTAATTCTTAGAGAAATTCTCCAAGGTAGTTATTAACCTTATTTTACAAATGAGAAAACTAAATATAAGCAGAATCTAAATAACTAGCTAAGGTCATGCAGTTCATGAATGAACCCCAAGATTGATTTCAAAGCCTGTTCTTTTACCACTAACTGTCTTTCCTGGAAGCTAAATGCTTATTTTCTGCCAGTGCCAACTATTTTAGTGTTAATTTCAGGTTACATTGCATTTGCTCATAGTCTCTTTTCTACATGGATCAGTCAGGAGACGCTAGAACTTGCTGTGGTAACAATTCTAACTCTGAAATATCCATGCCTAAACATAACAGAAGTTTATTTCTCAGTCACCCACATGTACTGTTGGATTGGTGGCATGAGGCTCACTCCACAGGTCACTGACAGCCTCAGTGTGACAGAGGCTCCCCCACCTGGAAACTCCGAGGTGCCACATAAGAGGGAGAAAAATAAGACAATAAGAAATAAACTTTGGTGTGAATAATATTTAATAGTAAATGATAAGCATTTGCCTTAGTTTGGAAAAAATTATATGCTATTTTTGGAAGTAGGTTTTTCTTTGTAATAATCACATTTTACATAGGGTCACATTAAAATTTATTGAATTTCCTGGGTGAGGGGCTAGATTTTGAAACTCACAAAGTATGGTCCTCCAACCAGCTGCTTCATTTCCTGAGGACATTTATGGAATGCAGAATCCTAAGCAACACCTCAGAGCCAATGAATCAGAATTTGAATTTTTATAAAATTCCCACAATGTTCTTGAGAACATTAAGGATTAACTGTTAATTTAATTTTAAAATAATTTAAGATTACTTTCTGGGATAATTCCAGTTTAATCTGCTATTTGATATTTTCCTTCTACAACACATAAAGTCACAAAGGGCACTCAAATCAGTGTGTCTTTCTGCCCACCTCTTTTCTATTCTATTGTTTCACCAAATTTAGGCATTTATATACATAATAGAAAATGAGAATTGACAGAGACTTTCCCCGTCTTCTTCTATCATATCAAGTTTATCAGGGATCAGCTGTAATCATCCTAAATATAAACATTGATATCACGAGAAGTGGTATATTTTTCTTCTTTCTGGAAGAAACTATACAGGCATATCTTGAAAATATTGCGGGTTTAATTCCAGATCATCACAATAAAGAGAATATTGAAATAAATCAAGTCAAATCAATTTTTCGGTTTCCAGTGCATGCAAACATTGTGTTTACACTACACGGTAGTCTATTAAGTGTGCAGTACCTTTTTGTTAAAAAAAATGTATACATCTTAATTTAAAATTTTTTATTCATAAAAAATGCTAAATGCTAAATGTCATTGAGCTTTCAGCAAGATATAATCTTTTTGCTGATGGAGCATTTTGCCTTGATGTTGGCAGCTGCTGACTGCTCAGGGTGTGGCTGCTGAAGGTTGAGGTGCCTGTGGCAATTTCTTAAAATAAGACTACAATGAAGTCTGCTGCATTGATTGACTCTTCCTTTCATGAATGATTTCTCTGGAGCACGTGAGGCTGTTTGCTAGCATTTTACCCACAATAGACCTTCTTTCAATACTGGAGTCCAACCTCTCAAATCCTGGTGCTGTTTTATGAGTTAAGTTTATGCCATAATCTAAATCTTTTGTCATCATTTCAACAATCCTCACAGCATCTTGACCAGGAGGAGAGTCCATCTCAAGAAGCCACTTTCTTTCCTCGTCCACGAGAAGCAATTCCTCATCTGATTTATCATGAGATTGCACTCATTCAGTCCCATCTTCAGACTCCACTTCTACTTCTAGTTCTCTTACTATTTCCACCACATCTGCAGTTACTTCCTCCACTGAAGACTTGAGCCCCTTCAATGAATTAAATTTCTTCCAAACTCCTGTTCATGTTGACATTTTTACTCCTTCCCACAAATCATGAATGTTCTTTTTTAATTTTTAAATATTTTAAATGTTTACTTATTTTTAAGAGGCAGAGACAGAGCATGAATGGGGGAGGGACAGAGAGAGGGAGACATGAAATCCAAAGCTTGCTCCAGGCTCTGAGCTGTCAGCACAGCACAGAGGGGCTCAAACTCACAAGCCATGAGATCGTGACCTGAGCCAAAGTTGGACGCTTAACTGACTGAGCCACCCAGCCGCCCAAATCATGAATGTTCTTTTTTTTTTTTTTTTTTTTTACAAATAGTTTATTGTCAAATTAGTTTCCACATAACACTCAGTGCTCATTCCCACAAGTGTTCTCCTCCATGCCCATCCCCCCTCCCCCCACATCCATCAGTCCTCAGTTTTTGTCAGCATTCAAGAGTCTCTCAGGGTTTGCCTCTCTCCCTTTCCCCCACCATTTCCGCCCTTCTTCTCCCCCTTGTTCCTCCATCAAGTTCCTCCTAATCCTCCTATACGTGCAAACATATGGTATTTGTCCTTCTCTGCCTGACTTATTTCGCTCAGCATAACACCCTCAAGGTCCATCCATGTTGCTACACATGGCCAGATTTCACTGTTTCTCATTGCCACGTAGTATTCCATGGTATAGATAAACCACATCTTCTTGATCCATTCGTCTGTTGATGGACACTTAGGCTCTTTCCATGTTTTAGCTATTGTGAAGAGTGCTGCTATGAACATTGGGGTCCATGTGCTCCTATGCCTCAGCATTTCTGTATCCCTTGGGTAAATTCCTAGCAGTGCTATTGCTGGGTCATAAGGGAGTTCTATTGTTAGTTTCCTGAGGAACCTCCACACTGTTTTCCAGAGGGGCTGTACCAGTTTACATTCCCACCAACAGTGAAGGAAGGTGCCCGTTTCTCCACATCCTCGCCAGCATCTAGAGTTCTCTGATTTGCTCATTTTAGCCACTCTGACTGGCGTGAGGTGGTATCTCAGTGTGGTTTTGATTTGTATTTCCCTGATGAGGAGGGATGCTGAGCATCGTTTCATGTGTCTGTTGGCCATCTGGATGTCCTCTTTGGAGAAGTGTCTGTTCATGTCTTCTGCCCATTTCTTCACTGGGTTGTTTGTTTTTCGGGCGTGGAGTTTGGTGAGTTCCTTATAGATTCTGGATATTAACCCTTTATCTGATATGTCATTTGCAACTATCTTTTCCCATTCCGTTGGTTGCCTATTAATTTTCTGGGTTGTTTCCTTAGCTGTGCAGAAGCTTTTAATCTTGATGAGGTCCCAAAAATTTATTTTTGATCTAGATTCCCTTGTTTTTGGGGATGTGTCAAGTAAGAAGTTGCTGCGGTGGAGGTCAAGGAGGTTGTTTCCTGCTTTCTCCTCTAGGGTGTTGATAGTTTCCTGTCCAAATCATGAATGTTCTTTAATGACATTAAAATGAGGAATCATTTCTGAAAGGGTTTTAATAGACTTTGCCCAGATCCATCATTATTTATGGCTGCTGTTGCCTTATAAAATTTATTTCTTAAACAAAAAGACTGGCAAGTCAAAATTACTCCTGGATCCATGGGCTGCAGAATAGATGCTGTGTTAGTAGGCATGAAAACAGCATTAATCTTAGTGTCTATCTCCATCGCAGCTCTTGGGTTAGCAGGTGCACTGTCAATGAGCAGTAATATGCTGAAAGAAATTCTTTTTTCTGTGCAGGAGTTATCAACAGGGAGCTTAAAATATTCAGTAAACCATGGTATAAACAGATATGTTGTCATTCAGGCATTCTGTTCCATTTATAGAGGACAGAGTAGATTTGACATAATTCTTAAGGGCCCTAGGATTTGGGGAGTGGTCAGTGAGCATTAGCTTCAACTTCAAGTTACCAGCTGCACTAGCCTCTAACAAGAGAGTCAGCTTGTCCTTTGAAGCTTTGAAGACATTGCTTGCTCCCTTCTTAACTATGAAAGTCCTAGATGGCATCTTCTTCCAAAAGGCTATTTTTTCCTACATTAAAAATCTGTTTATTGCAGCCACCTTTATCAGTTATCTTAGCTACATCTTCTGGATGACTTGCTGCAGCTTCCACATCAGTACTTGCTGCTTCACCTTGCACTTTTATTTTATGGAGATAGCATCTTACTTAAACCTCTCAAACTCACCTCTGATAGCTTCAAACTTTTCTGCAGCTTCCTCCCCTCTATCAGCCCTCAGAGAATTAAAGAGAGTTAGGTCCTTACTCTGGATTAGGCTTTAGCTTCAGTGGATGTTGTGGCTGGTTTGCTCTGTTCAGACCACTACAACTTTCTCCATATCAGCAGTAAGGCTGTTTTGCTTTCTTATCATTCATGTGCTCACTAGAGTAGCATTTTTAATATCCTTCAAGATTTTTTTTCTTTCATTCACAACTTGGCTGTTTGGCAAAAGAGGCCTAGCTTTTGACCTATCTCGGCTTTAGACAAGCCTCCCTCACTAGTCTGAATCATTTCCAGCATTTGATTGATTGATTGACTCTTTCAGAGTACAAAGAACACCTGCACTGTTCCACTGCTTTCATTATAGCATCAGGTCAGGACCCATGGGCAGAAAGAGCTGTACTGGGATTGTGAGGAGGGACTGATTATATACTTTTTAAAGGGTCAGGGATAGGTAAGTCTCTAAGGAATTTGGAAGCAAGGCTACCAGTGAGAGATGTGCTACTCTTCCTCTTGCTTGAGCACTTTAAGGCCATTGTAGGGTTATTAATTGGTTTAATTTCAGTATTATTGTGTTTCGGGAAGTAGGGAGGCTCAAAGAGAGAGACAGGGGAACAGCAGTTAGTGAAACAATCAGAACACACAAAGCATTTACCTATTAAGTTCGCTGTCTTACATGGGTGCAGTTCATGGCACCCCAGAGCAATTACAATAGTTACATCGAAAATAAGTGATCACAGATCACCATAGCAAATATTATAATAATGAAAAATTGTGAAATACTGCGAGAATTACCAAGATGCAATGCAGAGAAACAAAGTTAGCAAATGCTGTTGGAAAAATGGCGTTGACAGACTTGCTTGACACAGGGTTGCCAAAACCCTTCAATTTGTAAAAAAACCTCAATTTGTAAAAAACGCAATATCTGAAAAGTACAATAAAAGAAGCGCAATAAAAGAGGTACGCCTCTATTTTACTTTTTTTTTTTTTTACTTTTTTTTTTTTTTAATGTTTTATTTATTTCTAGGAGAGAGAGAGAGACAGCGTGAGCAGGGGAGGGTCAGAGAGAGAGGGAGTAACAGACTCTGAAACAGGCTCCAGGCTCTGAGCTGGCAGTCAGCACAGAGCCCGACGCGGGGCTTGAACCCACGAACCACGAGATCATGACCCAAGCGAAAGTCGGACGCTTAACCGACTAAGCCACCCAGGCGCCCCTCCTCTATTTTACTTTTAATCCTTTCAAGCTATATTTTATTGCTAACTCTACTTTTTTCTCCCATTGCCAATGGCACTTTAAAAAAAAAAGATTTTACAGTGCAAAGCATTACAAAGATAGGAAATCTTTGGAACAATTTGTTTCAGTATGTCAGTGTGTTACTCCCTATGACATCTAAATCTCTATTGGCAACTATGATTTCACAGTTTATGAATGACCTTGAACATAGTGCAGGTATGAATTATATGCCTTAAATTCTGAGAATATGTTTTAAATGTGTCTATATATGTTAAATATATCTAAGTATATGTATATATATTTTTCTCCCCCAGAATCATACTTTTTTTTCTTTTCTCTCATTTTATCTCTTCACTCAGAGTAAACTTGGACAGTAATTATGGGTGTGCTTTTGAAGGATAAGCATTTTCTAATCTTTCTACTGTTGTCACAGCAGGAAATTGCTTATTGGTATCATGTATTTCATTTAAAAGCAGCTGATCTACTCAATAAGATAAATCTTGACCATATGTTGGTAGCCTGAAACAATTTCATAAACAGAAAACATATTGTGAAAGTAAGGTACCTACAAATTTATCCAAACTGCCATTATTTCAAGGGTTTGCAAAGGTAAACATAAGATGTATATATGTTCTTCTTTTGAGCCTCCAAGTACACAATGATTTTTACTTCTTATAACAATACCTCTCTTTCAACCCTAGGGAGTTTCCCCAATGTATTTTCTTAGGCTACAAAAGGGGAAAGAATCTCTTTTCATTTCAAAGGAAAAGTTCAGACTGAGTAATTCCTGGAGGCTTAAGGACTTTCTGGAGGGAGGAAGGCAGCTAGTGGTGCACGTCTCCAAGCCACAGGGTGGGGGCACTGGGTGAGTCCAAGGAAGGACATGGCATCACCTCCAAGGCTACCGATGCTTTGGCAACACATGGACAGTGGACTTTCCATGGTTCCATTCTACCCACAGTTCTCCATTCATTCTTTTAGCAACTGTGTATGGAACACCTGCACTGTTCCAGGCTCCATTCTGGGTACTCGAGACAAAGCACTGAACAAGACAGACAAAATCATCTATCTTCAAGAGGCTTATGGAAGAAGACACAAATAAATGGAAAAAAATTAAATTTGTAGGTAATGTATACTGTGGGAAAATAAATAAAGCAGGAAAGGCACATTAAGAGGGATTTCTGTCAACACAGCAGTCAGGCACACTTCAATAATCCATTCCACACTATCTTATTCTCAGAGATCTTTCCTCTTTTATGAGATGGATGCTGACAAAGTAAGAGACATAGAGTCCTATGTTTCAAGGTTAAATTCTTTCTCATGTTTTGTTCATTTTCCCATTCAACTTTAAAAAATGTTTTTAAGTTTATTTACTTATTTTTGAGAGAAAGAAAGAGATAGAGTGAATGAACATGAGCAGGGGACAGGGAGGGACAGAGAGAGGAAGAGAGAAAGAGAATCCCAAACAGGCTCCACACTGTCAACACAGAGGGCAAAGCCAGGCTCAAACTCACGAACTGTGAGACCATGACCTAAGCTGAAGTCAGATGTGTAACCAACTGAGCCACCCAGGTGTCTGAGCTTTTCCGTTTTTTAAAAAAATATATGCTTGATTGTATAATGCCTCTTCTCACAACACAACACAAGGGATTACTATCTTTCTTAGTGTAAAATCCAAAATCCTTACGATGGCCTATAACATTGCTGCATGATCTGGTCTCTTGCTGACTGGCTTCATCGCCCACCACTTTCCTTGCTCACTCAGTTCCGGCCACCATGGCCTCTTTGCTATTCCTTTTGCATGCTAGGACTTTGTATGGCTGCTTCCTTTACCTTCAAGTTTTATCCTCCGGGTATCTAAATGGCTGGTTCTCTTACTTAGTTTTGCTGTCTCTTCAATATGATATCTTCAGAGAAGCCTTTCTTGAGCCTCCTAACAAAAATATATCCCCCCAACCCCATAAATCTGTTCTTACTGGCTCTCAATTCTATTCATAAACAGAGACTGAATATTTACATCCTTAAAGTGGATAATACATGTAAAACTTCTCCATGTAAGTGACACTTAGGCTGAGAATAAAATGACACAGACAGATTCAGTCATGTGAATGGCAGGAGAAATGCTTTTCAGGCAAATGGAAATTGATGCAAAAAGTCTAAAGTTTGACAGTTTTGAATGACAAAACAGGTCAATGTGACTGGAGCAAGTAGGAAAAGGGGCAGTAAGTTTTTAGATGAGGTTACAAAGGCGGGCAAGGGCCAGACCAAGTAAGAACTTTCGTTTACAGTGAACAGTTCAGGTGTTGTTGTATATCTGGTTAGAGAACATCACAGAATTTTAAGCAAAGTGGAAGTAAGTTTAAAGTATCTCTTCAGCTACTGAATAGTGCCTTTTACAGGGATGAGAAGACTAGATGAGGGATTTGTTCAAGGGAGTAAAATGTTGTCTTAGCAGCTAAACAAACTGAAAGATATCAATTAAACAAGAAGTATTTATTATCTTCTATATGTTCTCCATATTCTCTCTTTATATGTAAGGTACCAGAGGGACACCTGATATATCCTTGCATAGATATTCTTACAGAAAGATACTGTAGACCTATTTCTTTCCCTATGAAGATGCAAGCTAACTAGCAATACTAGTAAAGTCATAAATTGATCATAAGACATTTAAGTGCTAACCTTGCTGACTTTGCCAATAAGAATTGGGAAAAGTGGTGATCAATGTGAATGTTAATTGTCAAATAATTCATGATGATTTGCTAGATTCTTTTCTAGTTTAATTACTCTCAACTGTAAACTCAGGAGCACTCAGTAAATTTATTTTGAGTAATCACTTTAAATTCAGTCAGTAGTAAATTTAAATTCAGAATCCCTCTTACTTCACAGGTAGAGAAATTGAGGCCCAGATTCTAGGAAGTGTTTCCAAGTTGTACACTGTCTCAACCAGAAGCTATTTGTTAAACAGGGGTGTTGGAGTTTGGTCGCCTGAGTCTATGCAACAGAAAATGTTCAATGGATTGAAGCTGTACTGCAGTCTGCTATAAACATGACTGGTTTGCTGGGGGGAAATGTAATCATCTAATGGGATAATTTCAATGGTTTAGCTCCACATCTGTTTCCAAGAAGAGTGCATTTCAAAGTATGAGGACTGAAGTAACTTTTTCTCAGATAAATAGATGGATGCAGATGATAGATAGATAGATAGATAGATAGATGATAGATAAATAGATAGATAGATAGATAGATAGATAGATAGATAGATAGGCAGATGATAGATATGAACAGAAAGAAAATATCTTTTAGTTGCAAACAACTACTTTGTCACTTTTGAAAAAATAAGAGAAGAGGTAGAAGAAATGTATTGACAAGATACTGACGAGAACATAGGCATCTCCGGTATTTTTTTAAAAACTGAGGACTCCTATCCCTTAACTCCAAGGACTCTTAGACCCCACATCTCTCCTTTCTACACTTCCAACTCCCAGAGGAGAAACTGATTTGCCTCTCTTGTGTCCAGTGTCTGCCAATGGACTGATTAAGTATGGTGAGGGTTAGCAGAACAAGGAGAGCAGACAGGGCTCTAGGGGAATATTCCACCCAGTACAGGAGTCTTTTCCAGAAAAGGGGAAATAATGTCAGTAGGAAAAATTGCTCAAGAGGTTATCCATTTTAAAGATATTAGTGTTTCATGTACAATTGGAAAAGATACTGTTTTCGAAAGGATGAGACATTAGAAGGGTCAGACAAACCACATTTTGCAGTTAAGTGACTTAAATGGTCAGACAAGGAAAACCAAAATCAAATGGCTTCCAAAGTACTTCACACAATTATCAGTTTGAGCAGAGACACAAAACTATAATTAATGAAACTTTTCAATACATTCTAGCTGTACTTTTTTCTGTAATTAGAGTTATCTGTTTTAGAAGTTAGAAAATAATTGAAGAATACTAATGCAAAGTTGCAGACATTAGATTTCTGGATTGAAAAATGTGATTCCTAAACAAAATACTGATCATACTCTTTGATCTGTGAAAAGCGTTAATTTCTTCTGCATGATCTGATTTCCTACCCACATGAGCCAGGAAGTATGATCTGCAAGCTTTGATCATCTTTCTTGTTCCTTTAACTCCAGACCTAGAAAAAGGCCTGAACAATTTCCTTTTTACCTCTTGGAAGCCTGATTGCACCAAAGTCATGGCAAGAAACAGAGATTGAGGCACTGGACCCTGTAAACCTGCCTCAACAGTGCAGCTCTGTTTTTGTTTGTTTTTCTTATTGGTTGCAACTTCAGCTTTAGCTTAAAGATAGGGCTCTGCTGCTAAAAATAGTCAAGATCATAAGGAAGAGGAGAGTGGCAGAAGTTTTCATGATAGAAGAAGAGATTAAGATAGGCCTTGGAAAACACAGGAATTAATAGATGGCAAGAAGGGGAAATACAACTCCAGGCAAAGGGATGTAGGAAATTCATCAAGCAGATGTAGAGATGTAGAGATAGAACTTTCCTACAATATCCTCTAACCACAATCTCCATCTTTTGACATTCTATCAATACTTTTCCTTTTCATGAACAATACCTAGGGTTAAGGGGAAGAAAAGTGAGTAGGGCCTGGAGTCAGAAAACCAGGGTTTAGTTATGGTTGTGCTATGTAATGGCTGTGATATTTGATGAAATATTTATCCCTATAAATCTCACTTTTCTTCTTTTTTAATTTTTTAATGTTTATTTATTTTTGAGAGAGAAAGAGACAGAGACAGAGACAGAGACATGATGAGCAGGAGAGGGAGAGAGAGAGAGGGGGATGCAGAATCTGAAGCAGACTCCAGGCTCTGAGCTGTCAGCACAGAGCCAGTTATGGAGCTTGAACCCATGAACCGCGAGATCATGACCTGAGCTGAAGTTAGACACTCAACTGTCTGAGCCACCCCAGAACCCCAAGCCAATAATTTTTAAATAGCACATTAGTACGTACACCACTTGGTTTTCACTGGTTGTTGAAGACACAATCATAGATACATGGAAGCCATAAGCTATTGTGTTGAGGCTGTTTCACGTAGTTATTCAAATTTTGAAATATGACAACTCTTATCAAGGTTGCTCCTTCTTATCTCTAAATACTTATTTTACTGTTCAGTGTTTTGCAAAGGCGAACAGGAAAAGATTCTTCTGTTGTTTCTTTTTCTATCTTTCACACAGATCTGGTACAGTCATAAGCTTTGATCCAGGGCTAGCTTAAGCGGCACACATACCCAAACCTATGATCTTCCCAAGTTCTAGGTTCAGGGAAAAGCTGCAGTAAAGAATATTATTTTGGACCCAGCTTAAAAAACTGCAAGTAGTTCTGTTATTACAAAATAGAGTCACCTCATCTGCCCTTCATTTTAAAAGAAGCTGGTGATGATTTTAGAAGTTATTTTCCATAGCTGCTCGGCACTCATCGGCATTCATCCTGCCACCTCATCTCAGTATTTGCCAGTGAGATGTCTATGTTACAGGAAACCACACTTCCAAAAAATTGCCATTTCCCAAATTTCACTAAAATGACTCAGTTACTGCCTGAGTTTTCTGACTTTGTCACCAAACTACTCTCATTTCTCTACAACCTGCCCTTTAGTGAAGATTGGAGTTGCAAATATTCCATTTCTAGTCCCACTGCTTGCAGAGTAATTTTTTTGAATAGACAGTTACTACTCCAGGTACTCCATAATTTTTCCAGGAAACACAATCTTAGATGACAGAGGCATACATATAGGAGTGGAGAGGGGGAAGGTTGGGGCATAAAAATAGGAATCAAGATAGAGATACAGATCAGTAGAAGAATCAGGATAGGTATGCAAACTTCTATTTCTATATTTCCCATAGAAAAACCATCACAGAAAATTAATCCATTTGCCGATAAATGCAGCACCCAAAACTTGATGAAAAACACAACTGGAAATATGGAATAAACTTTCCGATCTTTGGAAGGGCTTGTGCGTAACAAAAGCCAATATTATGGTAAATTATCTTCATGTGTATAGCCTGTGCATATAAAGACTAAAGACTGTGCATATAAAGACTAAAGACTTCTAGTTAGAAAAAGAGCATAGGATTAGAGCAAAAAGATATGTTTAAGCCTAACTGTATGACAATTATTCAAGTTTTCATTGATTCTTGGTCTTTTATTTTTATTTTTAAGAATATAAAAATTTAGCATCATATATGTGCTTATATGATATATATATAAATCTATACCTACATCTCATAGGGTTGATGTAAGAATCAAATGGATTACAGATGCAAAAGCCTTTTGAAACCACCAAAGTACTTAATATAAATATTTTGTCTGTTTATTATTTTCTTTAAAAAACTAACAAATACCCTTACCCTTACAAAAAGAAGGATAGAATTGTGAGAACTTATAAGAGTAAAAATTTTACACGGTGTCTTTTGGATTTGATTGTATAATTTGTGCACAATTTGTTTTAGTTCTTTCTAGCATATTTCAGTTAAATTAAGCCTTCTTACACTAAGGTGCTTTAAAAAAGAGAGAGAGATTTATTTATCTTTCTCTTGTGGACAGAATAAGAAAGATAAAAGGCAAGCCTCCTGATGAATTATTCTTCACATTAACTGCATCAGAAACGGTAATTTTTCTTCATGTTTCCAGGTAGTATATATTATTGTTCAACAGTCATTCACTCCCTGCCTACACCGAAGACCTCTCTGAGAAGAACATTTCCTTAACCCTCAAATGTTCCATGGTACTTGTTCCATCCAATTGGTGGGAGTGAGAGTGTGCCAGTTTCAGAATTAGCCCTTAAGAGAAAACAGTTCTTACACTGGCCTCTCTGGGAGCTTCTGATCTTCCATATGAGAATCATACGCCCAGGTATTTGCTGCACTTCCTGTCTGGGCCCAGAACATGTCACAGGGAGCCCAGCACAGAGTGACAGAGTGGCTGTGGCTGTATGCTACTGAGTTGTAGTGTGTTAGGCTGCATTATTAGGACAACAGCTAATCATTATAGCTGGTTACTACTAGCCCTTACTGAGAAATCTTTTGGGGACTATGAGACCCAAATGGGTCTGCTGACTCCTTCTCCCCAGTCCAGTCTTCAGGGAGCACACAGGAGGGAAATTTTGAGTCTATGGAGTAGAACATTAGTACCCAGATCACGTATCCTGTTGGGGAGTAGGAGGTTAAATTAAAAAAAAAAATGACCAAATGTTCTCAGTTTAGAATTTGAAGTAACTGAAAGCCACTGAATTGAGAAAAAAACACCGGGTAAAACATCAGGTTACCCTCGGTGGGGAGAAATGAAGGGGGTGAAGAAAGAAGCTATTAGTGTTTAGGGAAACATCCTTCTTTCCGGAAACTAGAAAAATTAGAGATGAAAGGTATGCAACACACACAGGCATTTTGTGTCCTTAATACTTTGGACTTGATTATTCAGCCTATGGCCAAGCCGGCTGCGGCTACGTACCTTGGAGATGGAAGCTCGCAGTTTATCAGGCAGTTCTCAGGGTGCTGGGACGCACAACCCCAAAATGTGGCACATCGGCACAATGAATACCTCACGCTGAAGGATTGTGGGAAATGGCAGGTACGAGAAAGATTTCTCTGAGCTTCTCCTGAAGCAAGTCAGGAGACATGCCTTCCTTGCACCTGGAGGAAAGGAGCATCCCTGTCTCTGAGGACAGAGGGGCCCCAAGATAAAGGGACTTTGCTGTTTCCCCAGTTTACTCCCCTTCGCTCAGACCCCTTTTTGTCCTGTCACATTTTTTCACGACTCTCCACTCTTCATCAAACCAGCATAAAAACAGTCAGGTTTCTTCAGAGCTTCATTTCCTTAAGAAGTCTCTCCTGTTGCATAAATCTTATATTAAATATGCCTGCTCTTCTGTTGTTAATCTGTCTCTTGGTACAGGGCACCTGGCTATGCACTTAGAAGGGTACAGGAAAAAGATATTTCTCTTTTCTCATACTTTTATCTTCATACAGCCATTCCCCTGCATGTATAGCCACTGCGATTCCCTGCCCCTTTTGGTGGGCAGCAGAGATTTTGCCCAAGAAGACTCTAAAATGAGTTGTTTCTTGACATTAATTACTCTGAACCCAAGGTAATTCTGTGCTCAAAGCCAAAAAGCTTTCTTTATGTCATATTTCAAGTTATAACTACCTATCCAATCCAATGTGGTAATGAAATTAAGATACTCCAGTAATAAATAAAAACATCCCAGAGATACTGCAAAATTTCTACTATAAACCCTGTCATATTACCGAATTCCCAGGGAGAAATTACCTCTCAAGTTGGAATCTTTTTAAGGCCAAAGTTAAAGTCTTAAATAAATCCAAGTCTGATATAAAAGTCTCTTGTTGAATGAATAAAATATTCAAAGAAATAAAAGTCTCTAATCCATCTCCTAAAGTGCCCTATTTTGCTCAGCTGAGGAAGTTTTCCACATTGAGTGGAGCTGGGCTCCCCTCAGCTGTTGAATTAATGGAATGGGTGATCACTTCAGGGCCTCAGAAACAACTGCATAGTCCCTGACCTTAGTCTAAATATTTTCTTAAAAAAATTTTTAATGTTTATTTATTTTTGAGCAAGACTCTATCTGAGTGCAAGCAGAGGAGGAGCAGAGAGAGATGGAGACACAGAATCTGAAGCAGGCTCCAGGCTCTGAGCTGTCAGCACAAAGTCTGACGTGGGGCTCGAACCCACAAACTGTGAGATCATGACGTGAGCCGAAGTCAAACATCCAACACACTGAACCATCCATTCATGGGTGTCCCAAGAAGCCCAAATATTTCAAAGGATGCATACGGTTTTATACCTGTGCTCCTACACTCGAGATTTAAAAGTGGATGACTCCAAAAGTCCCTGAAGGAGCTTTCCAGGTAGTGCTGTGACACTGTCCTTGCTTTTTCTTAGGGTGATCACACCACCAGGACAGGCTCAATGGTATCTGGGCAAAGGGGAGGGGGGTGAAGGAAAAATCTTGATTTTAGCCTTATTTTATGAGTTTGCCAGAGTCAATGATCAGTAATCTAATATTGATTTGGGAAAAATCTCCTAGAAGGAGACTCACTTGGGCAATTCTCGTCTTTTAAAAAAAGTCTTCCTTTGTGCAAAATCCTTTAACTTCTGTTTTGCCTTTGAACACTGAGTCTCCGGTACCATCAAGATGCATGGATGCTGAGTTCTTTCTATACAATGTCCCGTGAGCATCGGCGGCCAGGTGGCACTGTGGCGGTTGCCCTGCCTGCTGCCAGGGACTTGCTTAAACCTATAAAATTATCTACCAGAAGGTTCTCTCTTCATTCCTACATTTCGCCAAATAGAGGAATCCCCTCCATGGATCCTTGAACTGTAGCTACTATGAATGCTTCTGAAGCTTGTATCCCCGAGGGCTGAGAAGGGCCAATATCTCTACCCCAGGCTCCACTAGACTGTATACAAATTGGATTTGAGAAACCTAAAGCCATGGTGAGACCTGACATAATTAAGGAATCCGGACCAATTAGAGACCACAGAGCAAGACGTGACTCAGTCACACAAACCCAAGATTTGTCCCTGCACAGGGCCACAGATGCAGAATGGGATCTGAGCAGTTTTCTAATGCTGCCTCTCTAGGCCCAGCACCAGCAATTTAAAGCCAGAAATTCACTGGTTCACAGGAATATCTGCCAGTTTGCAATTAAAAGTAGCCAATATTATGCTGCTTATCAATGCATGAAAACAGTTGAATCCCAAATCAGTCTACCCTACAATGACAGGCCAAGCTGTCCCCAAGTAGCTCAGAATCAAGCCGCAACAGCCAAGGCCCGTGAGGCCTTCCTTCTGTTTGGTTAAGGCCACTTACCTATGGGCAAACCTGGTGTAACCTCTAAAGGCACCAAAGTCACAAGCCTGCATGGCTCAGGTGCTTAATGCCTATGGCTTAAAGCCATTGGCTCAGGCTGTAACCATTACCAGCTGTGCGTACACCTGTAAAAACATACTGAGATACACACCAGCACCTACTAAGCTCAGAAACCCACATGGTCTACCCTTAGTCAAGCAACAGCAAAACTTGAAGACACCCACTCTAACTGGACTAGGAGTCTGCATTGTTTTTAAAGCTAAACGCCAGACCTTGTTGATCTTTCAGAGATTTTGGCCCATGTACGAAGACACTGCATATTTATGAGACCGCAGTGGGATTTCTACCACTGAACACCACGCCACCTTCCCACACGGCCTCAAATCACAAAGCCTTATCCCAGAAAGCCTCGCCAGACGGTGGATGCCTGCCAGACAGTGGAGAGACAGTATTTAGTACAAGTTCGCTGCATGTTGAGAGTAGACCAGAGACACACTCTCTGCAGACAAGCCAGTCCTGGGCGGGGGGGGGGGGGGGGGGGGGGGGGGGGGGGGTAGGAGAGAGAAATAGGCAGAGCTAAACCCAGTTCTTCCTGCCCAACCCACTGATAGCAGAGAGGAGTTGCCTTGAGCAGAGTTCTTGGGAAGTCTGGAAGGAAGGGAAGAAGCATTATGGTGCAATAATCTAAGCACGTTTCTTTTTTTTCCTAGCATCCTTTGTTCAGAAAAATCACTTTCTTCCACTGACTGAAAGTGCTATTTCTTCCATGACTAAATTTACATTTGTGCATGTGCCTGCATTTGTTTATTCGTTCATCAGTTCCAAACCAGTTAAACTACAAAAGTGTTAAGCACTTATTTTTAAATATTAAACTAGGTCAGACTCCCCTCTTTCTCTTATCCTCATATTGTTTTAATGGTTTTTAATATGTTAAGTTCCCCAGATTAAAAAAAAAGCATTCTGTAGTGTTTAATTTGAAATCACATTATAGATTTGGCATGGAATTTTAATACAGTAACCAGACATTTTATGTCATTTGCTTATTTGTATTTTTTTCTTGCAACTTCTAGGTTTTACAATTCCAAAAGGGCAAGGAGCACTTACTTTCACCTCTGCGTTTCATACAACAGTTCTTACATATGTTAAGTGATGGGAACAATAAGCTTTTTACAAATATATGATTCTTTTTACACCGATGCCTTTCTTCCAACAACAACAAAAAAAGTATCCTTTACCTGGATTCTCTTTCCACACATTGTGTTTTGCTGTATTCTGTTTATTCGTCCAAACCCGCCTAAAACATTACCTCCTGTGGAAAGTCTACACTTGTACCAGCCCGGTCAGAGTCTCAGCCTCTCCCCTATATCTTCTGTGTTACTACCTGTAAGTCTCTATCATGTCCCTTACCCTCTTTTACTATGTATATATGTCTCTTCGAGACATACTAAGTTAGACTTCTTACCCAGCGTATTTCCTGATGATATTAACATGGTTTTTAAAATGTGTTTGGTAAATGAATAAATGCAATGAATGAAAATTGCTTTTGCTTTGCAATATTTATCATAATTGAAAATAATTAAATCTTTTTTGGCATAATTCTCTTCTTTAGATGAATGTCTTCCCCATCAGATAGCAAACGTCATGGTCAAAGACCATGACAGTGTTGTTTACCATTGTATCCTTAGGGTCTGGCATAGAATGGCTCATTTATAAATATTTATTGAATAAATTAATATTATAAATTAATTATATCATATTAATATTATGAGGCTATATAAAATATTCATATGAAAGGTTTGCATAGAGAAATTGCTGTACAAATGATCAACAGATATTTCAGGAAAGGAAATATCATTTTATGCTGTTTTGAGAACTTAAACTCCTTTTAAAAGTCATCAAGAGGCTGTGACCATAGCAGATGTCCTTCAGCAATGTAATATCTCTATTTTGCGTTAAGTCAAAATATGATGGGAAGTCTACCCATAAAACATTTATATGGTGCATATAAATAGGCTGTTAGTGATAGAAACAGCAGCCAACAGGTTTACTCTGTCAACAGAAATTTATTAACATGGCAAATAGATAAAATAACATATAAAATGAACCATAATCCTGTGTCATTTTCATGTCAACAGTCACTTCCAGAAGAAACTTTGCCATCATTGCATTTAAATGTTTATTTAGACTTAGAGTTGAATATTTATAGTTGTTTTTAATAAAGAGGGGTCTGCACAATCATCAAATATTTTTTAAATGACTTTCCAGGGAAATATATCCAGAGCAGCACACTTTGAAGGGAAAGTAATTCTGAAAATAAAGAAATCACAGGCACTCGGTGAATATGACGGAAAAGATATAGATGCCATTACTGAATAACAGAATAGCCATCAGTGACCAGGAAGTTACTATTGCTAATATATTATATATTGCCGCTAACATATGATCATTTATATTATCCTTATATGATTAACTACAAGCATCGATCCTAATACTAATATCCCAGTAAACATTTAATTTGAAATAAACCTTTTTAGATCCTATTAAGAATAAATTTGAAAACTAAATTGTTAGCCTTCTTTGGGAAACTTGGTTAAGATTCATTAATACTAATAAAAGCTAATACTTATTGAGAATTCACTATGCATCAGGTATTGTTCAAATCAATTTACACGTGTTACCTCATTAGTTGATCTTTATTATGATCTATGCAGAAGTCCTGCTATTATGACTCTGATTAAAAAGGGATCTAAGGCTCACATTAATCCGCACATGACAAGGCCTGTGTTACCAAAGTCAGCAAGTGGCAGAGTTGGATCTTGGAGCCTGTTTTGACTGTCGCAGTAGATTTTAACCACCGTGCTCTATTCTGTAAACCAAACTGTTAATGTAAGGAACAGATCTGGCTGAAATCTTGATCCGGAGACGGTTAAAAATACATTTGAATGTGAATACATTTTGGCATGGTATCACTTTACAGCTCTTTGCATTTTTGCATTTTTCATTCTCTCTATTGCCTGATTACTCAGATGATTTTGTTTGATGCAGTTAGTCCATCTTCCTAGACACAGATGACATTTGATTTTGAGACTTCTGTTCTATAACATCAAAGAGGTCAAGAAAATAGTCAATGTTGGAGTCTAGGAAGGAAAATGAAAGGGCCTAGGATCAAAAAGACTAGTTGAAAATCCAGCTCGAGTATCACTTTAAGGCTCTAGATAACGTCTATGTCTATATCTATGTGTGTATCTAACTATTAACGTTTCCATCTAAATTGGGATTTAGTGTAGACCTCATTTAGGTTTGACAATAGTAGCAATTTTTGTATGCAGATACCTCAGTTTGGGATTGTAGCAAATGGAACTGATTTAGAGGACACATAGGCGTTTTGTGATCTGGATTAGGAGACATCTGGTAGGGAGCATCTGAAAAAAAGCACTATAATAAGAAATGCAAGTATAATTTGAGATACAGAGCTTTATAATAGAAAAGGCCTAGGCTTTGGTGTCAGGATGACCTAAATAAAAATCTCAGAGTTTCTATTTAATAACTCTAACCTCTGGGAAACACGTTAACCATTCTGCTTTACTTTTGGCCTATAGAAGGGTGAGAATAGCAGAACATTCCTTTTTCTCCTAGGAAGAGTTTATGGAGTGCTGAAATTTAGTTCATTTAATTTTTTATACCTTAACTTTCTGACAGGTATAAAAACTATGAGTTTTGTAGTTCACTGTTTTTTTTCTTTTGAATTATCCTTTCTGCTCTTAAGTACAAGAAATGATTTTCATTCTCAATATTGTATTTTTCAGTTGTAGAATTTTCATTTATTATTTTGCATTATTAATTTCTTTGCTAAAATTCTCTATCTATTCATGCTTACTGCTCACCTTTTCCACTTAACACATCAATGTATTTATAGTAGTTATTTTAAAGTTCTTGTCTGTTGTTTCTAACCTCTGGAATATCTTTGGGTCTGCTTCTATTGACCATTCTTTCTTTTGAGAATGGGTCACCTTTTTGTGCTTCTTTGCATGTCTTGTAATTTATATTCAAGATATTGGTACAATAAGCAAACAACAGCTGAGACTGAATGAGTGGTATTATCCCCATTGAAGTGTATGCTCCTTCCTATAATCCATGATTGAACTGAGTTCTGGGAGAGGTTACAGTTTGGGCAAATTCCAAGACACCACTGGTTCCAAATAATTTGAAAATCCAATTAGAATTCTGCCTCCAGTACGACTTGGGATTTAAGCACCAGTAAAAATCTTGAGATGTCTCAGGGCTTGATAGTCCTGTTTTCAAGTCACCAAAAGGCTTTCTCGGCACTCTACCCCGCCTTTTATTCGCCCAGAGATCTCTCTGTCCTCCCTCTGCTCTTAAGGCTTTGGTGAGCTCTGCTATGCTCTCGGTGAAGGATCCATGAACTTGGTGGGATTTCTTTAGATCCTGCTGTTACATTTTCAGCCTTTGCTCTGTGTGCTGGTGAAGATCTAATGAGAAAGAATTGGCAGATGGGTAGAGACTCCCAATGCATCTGGAGCTCCTCAAGGTTCTAATGTGCCATGCCAACCTATATGTGACCTTTAAAGTTTGGATATTTTCTCCTTACCCTGCAAATCTCACTGTCTGTGTTGGACTTACATCTTCTCCCATTGTGTTTCCAGAGATTAACATAATAGACAATTTCTTCTCTCTTAGGCAGAGGTTATGATGCTCTGAAATTTACTTCCACCAATTTTTTGCATACCTTACTTCCCTTATGGTTATAAAAAAAAACTATATAAATGCTGTAATTTATCCTATTATTCTCTTTGAAGCAATAAGCTCATGCTTTTTCTACATTTTGAGTGAAGAAACCTTGCCTTAACCATTCTTAGTCACTGTTTGGTCACCTTTGGAAAGGAAACTTTGTGAAGATTTACATATAGCATGTAAAAATTACTTAGTATGGTGTCTGACATTGGTAGATGCTTGATAAATATTAATGTCCTTTTTCCATTAAGTCAGATATCAAGGGATGCCAAATAAAAAAGGAACAGCTGTGTGGGTTTTGCCTGAATCGTACTTGGAAGGGGTTAAAGTTGGAAGACAGAAAGGACGGATTGACAGAAAGGAAAATAAAAAGTGAGTTTTATCTGCTTCATTTATTTCTTTGAACCAATATTTATAAAAAGGTTTCTTATAGACTGTTCTTATGATATGGATCATTCTTAAAGAGACTTCTAAGCCAGAGATCTTGTGCTCATCTATTATTTAGTCCTGTGAATGTATCCATTATATTCCACAGAAACAAAGATGGTTATTTTCACTTAGGTGTTTGTTTAAAAGGAAATGGCAGATGAAGTGGGAGTTGTGGAAACATAACAGAATCTGATAAAGAGAAAACTAAACTAAGGAGCAAAACAAGCACAATGGGTAGCAAATTAAAGGGGAGGGAGAGTCCACAATCAAGGACAGCAGACAATAGCTGACAGTGTTTATGTCTCAAGGAAGGAAATGAATTTATAAACACCTTCTTGTTATGTACTAGAAAAGAGCTATAGATCAGCGTGAGGATTCACGTCAGCGGTCCACACCTGGATGGATGAATTGGCTTACTGAGAAGTGGGGGACAGATGACATGGGGAGGCTGCATTGTCAGTTACATCTAATCCCGCCTGCTTTCTCTTGATGGTGCGCATTTGCTCAGACCAAAAAGAGTCTTTTTGTTCAAACTGCTTTTCTCTCTCCGGGATAGCCAGATGGGTGACCCCAATAGGAAGATGAAGTAAACCTTTATGTATTAGGTTGTTGTGGAACGAAAGAATTACATGTCGGGGTTTGTGAATTTCATATCATCCAGCTTCACTGTGAATACATGATTCACAGAAACCAAAGAAGGACAGGGGAATAGAAAGCAAAGGAAAAAAATAAGAAGAGAGTCTTGCACATTTTATTTGGGTCAGTAACGAACTAAGAGCTCAATGAATTGAAATCCTGTGGGAGTGGGATCAGGACAGAATTTATCCATTTGTGATCTTGACCTATCAGCTAGGAGGTTTCTCAGCTGCAGGCGACATCAGTCGTTGCTCTCCAGAGGCAGCAACTGGGCTTGCATCGTCCCTTCTACAATTTCCTGCTGGATCTGGGAGCATTTGATTAAAAAAAAAATTGAACAAAACTTAAAGTGTATATACAGGCCAGATACTTTATTTATCCAAAAGGCACTTTTTTCCCCATGCATGAGAGTTTATGCTGTGTCCTCCGGTACTACATTTCCTCCTCCTTCATTTCCTGTAACTCGTGGATGGAAACGCTGCATCAGAAGTCTGCATCTCTGTGTAACTCGCTAAAACTGGGAATTAAGAATCTCTTAATTGCATGATTTTCTTTGCTAAATTACGTACCATGAAGGCTATTTTAATTACAAATACCAGTTCTAGCTAGTGTGTCTGAGGCAATCACTACTCTAGGAAGCACAAATGTGTTTTGAGTGTTTAATTAATTTATAGGCCACTGACCTTGGTAGCTATTTCATAACTTAACCTCCTCAATCTACTCAAAACCATAATCTCCTAAGCTTACCTGAATCCCAACACATATCACATTGCATTTTAATGGGGAAGTGTTCAGGCTATAGAAAAAAGTATACTGGCCTTGTTAACAATACCAACTCTGATACTACATGTTTGACATTACACAAGTTACTCTAAGATTCACTCCTTTCACTTATAAAATGGATATGATAATAAGCTTTCTGTTCCACATTTTTAGGGGAAGGGACTCAGTGTCAAGCAGAAGTTGATGGCACTAGACTGGGCTCCCTTAGGATTTTTCCTCTTTGTTTTGATTCAGATTCCTTCCCGTATTAATTCACCAATTTCTAAGCCTCTTGGGGAGCTAAACAGGACATCATAGTCATACTTTCTTTCCAGACAATGTAAGTTATTCATCATTTCTCTGATGTATACCTTCTTAAGTTCTCTGATTGGCTGGTTTAAATATTTGATAAGCCCTGATCTATGGAATTTATAAGAGCAAAAGAGCCATCACTTGTGATCTGTGAGGCTTGGATGAGGGACACCTGAGAAAATATTCTGTCTTATTTCCCAATTTAGGGTCATTGGTGGATATTAAATAATCCCTGCTGGTGGCTGTGCATATCAGAGATCCAGAGGGAAGAAGTTGTAGAATGTATGAATTTCCAAATGAGCAGATAAAGAAGAAGAAAACCCTTGCTACCTAATGAATGTGATTTCTTCTTAAACAAAGTTGGAGGGAAAACAAAATGAAGTAATCACAAATTCAAAAGCCCCAAACTCCATACTTACAGAATTTGATCTATCAGTTTAATGAAAAGTCTCTGAAAAGTCTGTCCTATTTCCAGAGAGCTTTGGTCTCTTGAATGAACATTTACCAATCTAATATCAAGCCCTGTTCATATGGCAGTATGGTCTACTTTATTCATTCTATATTTAAATAGTATGTAAAAAGATAATGATAGGTATTAACTAAGAGAGAAATAGTCCTTAATGGAACCAGGATCCTAAATAAACAATGACTACACCCTTATAAACTTCATGAAGGAGAGATGGAGTGTTCATGGGGAACAATATTGGCAAAGAAACACTCTACTATTGTCTTAAATTTAGGCTCCTAATTCCTATGTAGTTCTAGTCCTTCAAGGAATTAAAATTTTTTCCCTATGACAGGGTAGGACCCCAAGCAAGTCAGTGGCCTCCTCTGTCTTCTCCAAGTTCTTGCATCTCACCATCCCAAAAGCAAGGAAAAAAAATCCGGGACACACACATCAGAGGGAAAAGAAAAATATATTGACCTCAACGTCTAGAGTGTACTGTCCAAGACTACTCTCCCCAGACCTTCCTTTACTGGGCAGCCACAAGCGGCCCCAGAGCCCACCTAATGTGATCAGTTGTGATTTTGGAAAAACATTCTGTAAGTTGACAATGGAAGAAAACATACATGGTAATGGCTGGATGGATCTTTTCCCAAGAAGTAGTGGCCTTATTTCCATACCAGCTCCTGGGAAGACTATGTCTAATAAGAAATCTGGGGGCTGGACTTGAATCTACTTCCCCTTTGAAAAAAATCTACAGTGATGTGTATGATAGATCTCCACTTTCTATTCCACATATCTATTTTAATTCTAATCTTTTTTTTTTTAATTTCTATATTCTAGAAGAACAAGGAAATTTTTCTCTCAGTCACTGAACTGTCTTTCTATAGCTTGGGTTCTGCTGTTTATGACCTCAGTTGTGAATTTAAATTGTCCATATTTCATCTTAAGTTTCTAACATTTTAAATTAGCCTACTTACATGTGCTTAGCAATCATTCATGTAATTGTAGATTATTTTACTGCCCTGATACTGGATCTTGGCCAGTATATATTATATCAGATGAAGTTGCCAATTTTCAACCAGCTTTGATCTACAAAAGCAGCAATTTCACATGGTTTGATCAAGAAATAACACACGGTACACACCCATGTTCCTGTTTGCATCTCCCTTGAACTCTCTCACTTGAGATTTACCCCCACTTCTGCCTCTCATCTGCCTCCATCTCGAACATAGCTGTTTGTCAGTTGTGCCCTTCGTGATCTGGGAACAAACTGGAAGGGTCAAGGCAGACATGGCAATATGCATATTGAAGACTGAATAAGTGAATGGATTATGAGTAAGAGCTAAAACAAAATAATCACTTCAAGTATTGACTTCTTAGTTTTCTGTTCCACGAATATTTAAAGTTAGGCAGATTTGGGGGGGCCAGAAATCTGGGAGTGGTTTAGCTGCGTGGTTCTGGCTTAGAATATCTCATTTTGTTGTTGTCAGACTTAGTTACAGTTACATGAAGAGATATAGTTACATGAAGCTTGGTTGTAGATGGAAGATGCATTTCCAAAATGCCTCACTCACTTGTCTATTGCAGAAGTCCTCAGTTCCTAACTGGCTTTCGGTAGGAAGCCAAATTCCTTGCCACATGGGCTTCTCCTCATAACATGGCAGCCAACTTGCTCTAGACCCAGCATCTAAGAGGAACATGAGGTCATAGTGCTTTTTATGATCTACTCTCTAAAGTCACAAACAATTCCTTCAACTATCTTCCACTCACTAAAAATGAGAAGTCCAGGGGGGAAATTAGCCTCAACTTCTTAAAAAGAAGAGTATCAAAGAATTTGTGGACATGTTTTAAAACTACCACACCATGCATATGCAGTGCTCAGAAGCACTCAAATGATGAGTCTATGACTCTCAAATAGTAACTGAAGTTCAGCACAGGAATTTTTAGGCCTTTGCCTTGTACGTATGTGATGGAATCTATTTAATAGGTTAAATAAGCATTAAATACCTCTGCAAAATAATTTATAAAATTGAACATACGGGCAGAAATTTGCCTTGGTTTATTTGAAAAATCAAGATACTTAGATTCTAAAGCATAGTGTACATGATATAACATAAGCCATTCCTTTGTGGTTAGCTCACATCTAACTGCCATATGATAGTTCTACTCAGCTTCTGATTTTATTTAAATCTAAAATAATTGATGACTTCAACAAAATTCAAATAAAATTAGCAGAAATGTATTAGTTTTATGATGAGTGTCAGTGTGTGATGTAAAAGTTGTCAAATTCTCCTCTTTGCCTTCTCTCCTCATCTCCAAGGGAAAACACCAAGAGCTGAAGGAATCATGTCTTCATTTTGAAAGGAAGATTCTGGCAACTTATACCAAGATTGAAAAATGGTTTAAGTGATGCTTGTAATAGGACACTGTGGTACTAATGATTGTTTTCCTTCTAGTTTAATAAAGATCACATTTCCTTTTGCATCACTCACTTGCTGTACAGTCTGTTTCATAAAGGATTACATTATGTTATATTTGGGGAGAGAAGGGAGATCAGCATGGAAATGGCTGTCCTGGGTGACCTTCCTGGATGCCCATGCTTGCAGTGTGCTGGTGAGTAGGGTCTCTAGGACCTGCTACGGAAGCAATAGTCCCAACCATCAGCCCTCAGCTTCTTTCTCTTTTTCTTTCATTCTCCTCTTAGGTTTGGCAGATATCATTTAATTTGTTTTTTGTCATTGTCAATTAGGATTGGTCTTTTGTGGCAGAACTAATTCACCATCAGCTTTGATTTTTCTCCCAGGGTTCCTGTGGAGGTTCTTTGCAGACAGCTCAGAACTCTCTCCCCCAGATTCCCTCAGCATTCACCAAAGTGGGTCCTCCATGCTCTGTCTTGTTGCTTGGATTTCCTAGCCTGACAAGGTGGCTTTCTTGAGTGTGGTGCTAGCAAAAAAGCTGTAAGCCATGCAACCTTGTCTTCTTGTCTTGTGAGATATCCCTTCCTTGTCAAACAGTGGGAGAGTGGGCTACTTTCCTGCCACCCTTTAAGCTCAGCCTTACTGTTTCTTTGCAAGACTGAAAATTTCAGAGCAGAGTTGAAAAGCATGTGCACCCCCAAACAAATAAATAATTTGAATATATATATTTTTCATCACAAAGTTTTTTTAATAATTATGCTAAAATAAGATTAATGAGATCATTGCATATCATGAATCTCAACCAACTTAATCTATACAATAAAAACCTTTTAAATTGAGTGTAGTCAGGGGGTGCCTGGGTGACTCATTTAGCTGAGTGTCTGACTTTGTCTAGGGTCATGATCTCACAATGTGTGGGTTTGAGCCCCATGACTGGCTCTGTGCTGATAGCTCAGAGCCTTGAGCCAGCTTTAGATTCTGTGTCTCCCTCTCTCTCTCTGTCCCTTCCCCACTCACACTCTGTTTCTCTCTCTGTGTGTCTCAAAAATAAACATTAAATTTTTTTAAAAAAATAAATAAGCTGAGTGTAGGTAGAAATGATCTTAGTGAACAGAACTCTCTGTGTAAGTAAAATTTTTATAATTGGGAAACAATGTCTTTATTCCATTGAAGATTCCCTATCTATAATAACCTTCTCTGAAGTTAGGGAATTTTCTTTTTTTATTAATTTTTAAATTTTATTTTTGAGAGTCAGAGAGTGACAGCATGAGCAAGGGAGGGTCAGACTGAGGGAGATACAGAATCTGAAATAGGCTCTAGGCTCTGAGCTAGCTGTCAGCACAGAGCCCAATGCAGGGCTTGAACTTACGAACTGTGAGATCATGACCTGAACTGAAGTCGGACACTTAACCGACTGAGCCACTCAGGTGCCCCTGAAGTTAAGCAATTTTCACATGACTTGTATTTTTTTATTATTTCAACTAAACTGCAATGGACATTTAAATGGACATCCATTTAAAGTGGAACATTAGAAAGCTGGCCTGGATGCAGGAATGATTCTTTGTTAGGTGTAGAGCCATCCTATGTACTATCATACATGCTGTAGCATCCCTGGTCCTTGTCCCTGAATGTCAAGAAATGTCCCTAATGTCCTACCCAGTAGAACAACTCAATTCTCATAAATCTCATGAAATGAGACATTCCACTAAAAACTACTGAACTGCACAGAAAGAGTGGAGGTGACTGGGTTGGTTTGACACCTCTCAGTAGGGAGGTAGACCCCAATCAACTGCTTACAACAATTCAACCTAGAATATGGGACATATCAACTTTGGGGCTTGCTCATGATACTGCAACCCAGGAAAAAAATCACATTTCAGAAAAAAATCACACTTAACCACCACCTCAGCTTTTTCACAGAGGAATGTAGTACTTTAGATATTTCTTCTGTCTTCGATGAGTTGTTTATGCACATTTTTTTCTTCCAAGTTTTTATTTAAATTCAAGTTAGTTAATATATATTGTAGCATTGCTTTCAGGAATAGAATATAGTGGTTCATCACGTACATACAGCACCCAGTGCTCATCCCAACAAGTGCCCTCTTTAATGCCCATCACCCAATTTAGCCCATCCCTCTTTCACCTCCCTTCCAGTAACCTGCAGTTTGTTCTCTATAATTAAGAGTCTCTTACGGTTTCTCTCTCTCTCTCTGTTTTCATCTTATTTTATTTTTCCTTCCCTTCCCCCATGTTCCTCTGTTTTGTTTCTTAAATTCCACATATGAGTAAAAACATATGGCATTTGTCTTTCTCAGACTGATTTATTTTGCTTAGCTCGATACATTCTCGTTCCATCCACATCTTTGCAAATGGCCAGCTTTCATTCTTTTTTGATGGCTGAGTAATATTCCATTGTATACATATACCACAACTCCTGTATCCAATCATCAGTTGGTATGCATTTGGGCTCCTTCCATAACTTGGGTACTGTGGGTAGTGCTTGGTTGGAGGGTAGTTTTATTTTTTACCTTTTTGGGGAACCTCCATACTGTTTTCCAAAGTAGCTGTACCAGATTGCATTCCCACCAACAGTGTAAGAGGATTCCCCTTTTACCGTATCCTTGCAATACCTGCTGTTTCCTGATTTCTTAATTGTAGCCTTTCTGACAGGTGTGAAATGGTATCTCATTGGGGTTTTATTTTAAATTTCCCTGATGATGTGTGACGTTGAGTACCTTTTATGTGTCTATTAGCTATCTGTATGTCTTCTTTGGAAAAATGTCTTTTCGTGTCTTCTGCCCATTTCGTAACTGGATTATTTATTTTCTGTGTGTTGCACTTGATAAGTTTTTTATAGATTTTGGATACTAGCAGTTTATCTGATATGTCATTTGCAAATATCTTTTCTCATTCCATAGGTTGCCTTTTAGTTTTGTTGACTGTTTCCTTTGCTATATGCACATTTATTTTTGCATATCATTCTCTGCCAATAATTCCAAATACACATTTAATTTTGATTCCAGAGGGTCTTGACTCTGTAAGTTTTTGTTTTCTTAACTATCTGAAGGAGGTTCGCCTATCATTTTTTAAATAAGGACCACAATCAAAATATATAATAATTCCTCATAAACATTTCCACTGTTTTGATGGATGTATACATCTAATAAGGTAATTTTTATATTATAAACATTTTATTTTATAAATTTTCCAAACTAGGTGGTGGGGATTATGTGGGATGTTCTTGGAATTTGAGCTTCTGCTGCAAACCAGAGTTCAAGACCTCTTCCCCCTTCACCATATTCCTGAGGTTAGGAGTATCTTGTCAGATTATTGACAAAGGTCATCTAAAGAAATGTTTAATATTGTGACAGGATTACAGAGAAGCATGCTCAGAGTTGCAGGAAAGGTGTGGCTATGGTACCCTGGGAACTTCAAGGCACTATTTCCTTGGTCATAGTGTCTATCTCTGTGACAGACAGGGTCAGATGTTGGATATTGGATTGTGCCTGCACCAGGGTGAAGGTGGAAATGTTTGATGTCTTATGCCACTGGTAACATTTCAAAGAGAAGGATGCTTGTGGATGCCAGGTGCAATACAAGTAAAAGATATTAATGTTTCTAACATTTTAATTTTTTTTTTTATTTATTTCTAGGAGAGAGAGAGAGAGACAGCGTGAGCAGTGGAGGGTCAGAGAGAGAGGGAGTCACAGACTGAAACAGGCTCCAGGCTCTGAGCTGGCAGTCAGCACAGAGCCCGATGCAGGGCTCAAACCCATGAACCGCGAGATCATGACCTAAGTGAAAGTTGAAAGTCGGACGCTTAACCGACTAAGCCACCCAGGCACCCCTGTTTCTAACATTTTAAAGAAATAACTCAGGATGCAAAATGTCAGTTGCCAGTAAAAACAAAGTTCTATAATGAGAATTTACAGAATGTCCACAGATATACCATGTGAAAACTGATTTCAAAATTACTGTATTCTTTCTCTGTGCCCCAACAGGAAAACATGTTTCCAAATCATCAAAGCCAAGAGTTTAGGAGCCACACAATTTTCCCCTGCTTCATCTTCATAGAGGTAAGAACATTTTGGAAATCCACCTTTAGAATATATAGTATTTAAAAAGTATATGCTATCCCTTTAAAAATCACTCCAGGTATCCTTCTCTGTACACATTGAAACTAATTGTAGAAATCTGTAAAGCTCTGGGCTTCTTTTCATCTGAAATGTTTCTTGGTTATGGAGATTACAAACATGGATATCATAGTCGTATCATGCACAAACACCTTTCTAGATCCAGAATTACAGTTTCATTACTTTGCTGAGGTATCTCCTTCTCTCTGGCCCCATTTTCTAATACCCACCCCATTCCTCACAAGCTTTTCTTATCCCAGGACCTCTCAGCCTTGTTCTGGAACTACCCGGTTTTGACTTGACTTGATTGGCTAATATAGCCTTAATCTGCCCTTCAGTTAGCCAGCAAGCCCTAAGGTTAATGTCAAGAATTTCTGGATCTTTGGCCTCTTTCCTGGGACCAGTAATGGTCACCTACTTTTGTTCCTTCACCTTCTTTTCTCACCTTTTTTCCCCATCTACTTTGACAAGTTCTCTGAGCTCTTCTTTCAGTCTCATTAAGTCTGTCAAGGATTATAAGGAAATTGACATGAAGAGAACTTAGGGTACATTGCCAAAATTTTCATGTCACACAAGATAATCGTGTGTTCTCACGAAAGAGATTTAATGGCATCTGGATGAACCATTATTTTTATTGGTGATTCTGAATTGTATATACATAAATAGCACAGTCTTTGTGCATCAACAAAGGAAATCCCAGTAGGAACCTGTTTGGCCATCCCAAACTGCTATTTTTTTTTTAGTTAGTGTATATAAACTATTAGAAATATCAAAGGGGCGACTGGGTGGTTCAGTAGGTTAAGCATCCAACTCAGTTTTGGTTCAGGCCACGATCTCATGATTCATGAGCTGGAGCCTTTGTGTCCGGCTCTGCACTGACAACGTGCAGCCTGCTTAGGATGCTCTCTCTCCCACTCTCTGCTCCTCCTCTACTTGTGTGCATCTGTGTGCACTCTCTCTCTTTCTCTCAAAATAAATAAATAAACTTAAATTAAAATAAATAAAGTCTGTCACCTCATCTTTATTATGTACACAATTTCCATGTTATAATGAATAAATTAATATTTTAATTAAGCCAGAAATACTAATTTGGTAATAGCTTCCTTCAATGATGGCTTTAACAAGATTATGGCTTTGTGCTTAGACGTTACAATTGTTTTCTTGGAGTCAGTCTCCTTTTTTATGACTGCAGTGAAGTTTTCTAATATTATTTTATTAATGATTCAGTGCAACCACATGTTTGAGAGGCAAGGTTATCAAGAGATTAGGGGCGGAAGGCTGACGGGATAACCTAGTAAGTGAGTTATCAATCTTTCAATTGTTTCAGGCATTTAAAAATATGCATTAAAGCTTTAGAACTACATGAGGCTAAGCTTCTTTAAGAAACTAGGTTTTGAAAAGAGTCCGGTAAAAATACAAAAGTAAGCTAATATGAACTATGTTTGGCATTTATGGCAAAGAACTTTAGCCTAAGCATGAACAATATTCACATAACGACAAATAAGCTATCGAATGATGCACTAGAGATAATGCTTCCATTATAGTTGGGTGAGAGAAACACAACACCCTTATTTCCACCAATTTTTCTTTCATGATGGGGAAAAGAAATATCATGGATGGTAGTAGGATGAAATTGAAAACTCAGTTAGATGACACGTAAAAACAAGTAGAAGTTCCAACCAAGGTAGCTAAATAGGGCTGGTGGTGGGAAGCACAGATTGAGTTTTTCACTAAAGTTCTTGAGATTACACAGCGCGAGAGAACTGGGGCACAGCAGGATAAATGACAGCCTCTGAAGCTGAATCACGTTGTTCTTTAAACTGAAACAATTCTGGTGTTTGGGGAGCAATGGATGTTCTTTACAAGGATTCTAACAACTGAAAAAAAATGCTTTAAGGTGAGTCGGGACACTCGCTGTGTATAAATCTGTGGAGTAAATCTGGGAAAACAGACAGTCAAGCAGAGATAGCAAACAGTTGAAGCTAAAGGAGGGAAGGTAAGAATGACAGGTGACTAGATGTTTTAAGTTAACTGTGAGTAGTGTTTTCACTGATGTCAGTCTATGAACAGAGATAGTTAGTCAATCAATTAACTTGTGCATCACTGAACTAGAGACTAGGAAAAAAAATCCTTTGCACAGCATCCACTAATCGACTTAAGTTTGCATAGCTAACGGGAAAAAAGTCAGGCATGCGTCTCCTCTTTGCCTATCATGTCATCAGCTCCATTCACCCTATACTGAATTAGATAAGTGGGAATTGAAAGTGAGACTCTGATCTCGGTTCCTTGACCCTCCGATAGCTCAACTCCCGGCCTCTCTCCGGCTGGCATGCAGTCTTCCTGCTCCCTGTCCTTGGCTCTGACTCCTCTGATCTCTCAGAGCAGAAGACAAAACCACTTCTCCCTGCTTGCCAATCCACTTCACTTGCCTTTTTCCCAGACAGCATTTTTTTCTTTCTTTTTAAAATGGAAATTACTTTCTTTTTCTGAATTTAAAGTAATAAATGTCCATTTATTTTTGCAAAGTCCTAAAAATTTCATGTCTTTATTTCTGTGTACTGAATTTCTTCCAGCAAGCATTGTTTTAGGTTCTGGGGATACAGAGGTGATGAAAATAGATACTATCGCCTTCCTCATGGGTGTTACATTCTTTTTTTTTTTTTTTTTTTTTTTTAATGTTTGTTTGTTTTTGAGAGGGAGAGAGAAACAGAGAGCTAGCAGGGGAGGAGGAGGAGAGAGAGGGAGGCACAGAATCCAAAGCAGGCTCCAGGCTCCAAGCCGTCAGCATACAGCCCGATGCGGGGCTCGAACCCACAAACTGTAAGATCATGACCTGAGCCGAAGTCAGATGCTTAACCAACTGAGCCATCCAGGTGCCCCATGGGTGTTACATTCTGATAAGCTGGGAAACCAACTAACACATAAGTAAGCAGAATGTTTACAGTGTCACTTGTGGCTAAGTGCAATGGGGACAGCAAAAGCAGGGAATGAGGATGTGGCCAACTGATAGCAGATGCTCCCCATAATTTTCCTTATAATGTTGTCTCACATAGATAATGTGTTAATATTTTAGCATACTCCTTGCCATAAATTTTCTCTTTTTTAAAAAAAAATATTATTCATTTATTTTGAGAGAGAAGGGGTAGGTGGGGAGTGGGGGGGAGAAGGAGTCAGAGAGGAGAGAGAGAATCCCAAGCAGGCTCCATGCTGTCAGCACCGAACCCACCAACTGTGAGATCATGACCTGAGCCGAAATCAAGAGCCAGAAGCTTAACCGACTCAGCCATCCAGACGCCCCAAATTTCTCCTTTTAACTCATTTTTTTAAATCAATAAATACAAGCACATAGTTTAACAGGTTCAAATGTGTTAAAAAGTTATAACAAAAAATCACTGTCTACTAATTGCATCCCCCTGCCACGAAGTAACTTTTTAACTTGTTTCTCCAAATAATACATGTATATTGCTGTGTCTTGATTCATAAATTTTAGATATCATCAACTGACTTCCTCTTAGGGAATGAGGTCTTTAGCATTTACATTGTCTCCCCTTTCTTCTCCCTTAAGTCTCCTATAATAGATGTGCCATACTTGTTAGAAAAAAATCTATTCACAACATTTTCATTATTATTATGGCCATGTAGATTCTATTCAAGTAATGTACTATTGTTACATGTCCTTTCTTTCACATCTTTTTGCTTTTTTTTTTGAAGTTAATAATGGCTTCATTATCTGATTTGCTTAGTTTTATTTAAATCTTGGCACACAAAATAATAGCTCTGTTAAAAGTGTCTTATTACATTATTACCTTGCAGTTATGTAGATTACAGGTCTGACCAACTCAGATCACATTGGGCTAAAGTCCAAGGTGTGCACAGGGCTGCATTCTTTCCTAAAGGTTTAAGGGTGAACCCTTTTGTCTGTTCTAGTTTCTAGAGGCTGGTACGTTTCTTGGCTTGTGACCCCCTCCATCTTCAACGCCAGCAGTGGTGGGTTGAGTCCTTCTCACACTGCATTGATGCATACCCTCTTCTGCCCACCTTTTCATTTTTTAAGGACCATTGTGATTATATTAGACACATCTGGATAATTTCCATATTTTAAGATTAGCTGATTAGTAAACATATTTTATCTATAACCTTAATTTCCTTTTGCCATGTAAAGTACCATTCACAGGTTCCAGGTATTAAGATGTGCACATCTTTAAGGGATTTATTATCCCACCTACCTCAAGATACACGGGAAACACATCATAAAGTATTTGCTGTGCATGTACATCTGATAAACAGATTTGCTGGATATAGAATTCTATGTTTAAAATGATTCCATTCAAGGGTGCCTAGGTGGCTCAGTCTAAGCATCTGACTTCAGCTTAGGTCATGATCTCACTGCTTGTGGGTTCGAGCCCCTTGGTGGGCTCTGTGCTGACAGTTCAGAGCCTGGGGCCTGCTTCACATTCTGTCTTTCTCTCCCACTGTCCCTCCTCTGCTCACACATTTTCTCTCTCTCTCTTACTGTGTCTCTCAAATGTAAATAAATATAAAAAAATTTTAAAAATGATTTCATTCATAATTTATAAAACATTACTTCATTCTCTTATAGCTTGCAAATTTATCTTCAATTCAAATGAGATTCTGAGTTTCAGAAAGCCTTAAGGAACTTATTATTACTGGAATTACAAAATCCTATAGTCACATGTCTTAGTTTTATTTTATTTACTGTTCTAGGCACTTGAGCAGAGTTTTTTCACTTTAGACACACATATCCTTCAGTTCCATTTTTTTCTAATTACTTGATATTATTGTGTTCCTTTTGATCATTTTTCCTATTTTCTTTATCTGGACCTCTTGTGGTTTGGATATTGAACTTCTATAGTTTGGGCACACGTGAGCACACAAAAGGAGAAACAAAAAAGAATTATGTTTAGTTAATAATATGAAATTTAAATTAAATATATTTATTAATATATACATTATGGATATATAATTTCTATGCTGCCCCTTTGTTCACTCTTTTATTTTATTTTCTGGAACATTATTTTTTTCAGTTTTATCATCCAACATTCTCATTGAATTTGTAAACAAAAATACTGGGAAAATTTTTAATGTTTAAAAACTAAACTCTCTTATTCATGCCTTTTTGTGTCTATTTTCTGTATATTTTCTTTTTAAAGAATGGTTATTTGAAGTTTCCTTCTGCTTCCTGGATAGCCTCTGCTTCCTCTTAATTTCTTTTATTTTTGAGTGGTTTTTGGGTACTTTCTTTCATACTTTTCCCAGTACTTAGTGATACCAAAATATCTATCACATATAAGAAAAGACACAAAAAGTTCTGGAAATTTCACATGTAGTGGTCAGACTTATTGATAATTGTGTTAGGAAGCAAGTGGGGAAATACTATTTAGGGATTATTGATTGTAAATGGCTCTGCAGCTGAACTAAATCCATAGTCACTAATATCTACTGGATTCATAACCAACCCATGAAGACTAGAGGTCACATCTCTCTTACTCTATTTCATTACTATATTGCAGAACCTCCTTACATTAATCAGAGTATAGGCACACCTTGGAGATTTTGCTGGTTTGGTTCTGGATCACCACAATAAAGCAAATACTGCAATAAAACAAGTCAAAATAGTGTTTGGGTTCCCAATGCATGTAAAAGTTATGTTTATGCTATACCGTAGTCTATTAGGTGTGCTATAGTACCATGTCTTTAAAAGCAATGTATGTATCTTAATTAAAAAATACTTTATTGCTAAAAAATATCAACCGCCATCTGAACTTTCAGCGAGTCATAATCTTTTTGCTGGTGGAGGACCTTGCCTCCATGTTGACAGCTGCTGACTGACAAGGGAGGTGGCTGCTGAAGGCAGGGTGGCTGTGGCAATTTCTTAAAATAAGACAACAGTGAAATTTGCTGCGTCAATTGATTCTTCCTTTCATGGACAATTTCTCTGTAACATGGGATGCTGTTTGACAGCATTTTACTCACAGTAAAACTTCTTTCACAACTGGAGTCAATCCTCTCAAACCCTGTTGCTGCTTTATCAAATAGGTTGATGTCATATTCTAAATCCTCTGTTGTCACTTCAGCAATTTTCACAGCGTCTGCACCAGGAGTAGATTCCACCTCAAGAAACCACTTTGTTTACTCATCTGTAAGGAGCAATTTCTCGTCTATGGAAGTTTGATCATGAGATTGCAGCCATTCAGTCCCGTCTTCAGGCTCCACTTCTAATTCTCCTTCCCTTGCTGTTTCTACCACATCTTCAGTTATGTCCTCCACTGAAGTCTCGAATCCCCTAAATCGTCTCTGAGGGTTAGAATCAACCTCTTCCAGACTTCTGTTCGTGTTGATATTTTGACATCTTCCCGTGAATCATGAAGTTCTTAGTTTCCTCTGGAACGATGAGTCCTCTCTGGAAGGTTTTCAATTTACTTTTCCCAGATGTATCAGAGGAACCACTACCTAGGGCAGCTATAGCCTTCCAAAATGTACTCCCTAAACAAAAAGACTTGAAAGTTGAAATGACTTCCTGATCCATGGGCTGCAGAATGGATATTGATGTTGTGTTAGCAGACATGAAAATAACATTAATCTTACCGTCTATCTCCACTAGAGTTCTTGGGTGATGAGGTGCATTATCAATGAGCAGTAATTTTGAAAGAATTTTTTTTTTCTGAGCAGGACATCTCCAGTGTGGGCTTAAAATACTCAGTAAACCATATTGTAAGCAGATGTGCTATCATCCAGGCTTTGTTGTTCCATTTAGAAAGCACAAGCCGAATAAAGTTGGCATAATTCTTAATTATGCTCATAATTTTAGGATTTTCAGAATGGTAAATGAGCATTGGCTTCAACTTAAATTCACCAGCTGTATTAGACCCTAAGAGGAGAATCACCCTGTCCTTTGAAGCTTTGAGCCAAGCACTGACTTCTCCCTTTATAACTCTGAGAGTCCTAGATGGCACCTTCTATCAATACAAGGCTGTTTCATCTACATTGCAAATCTGTTGTTTAGTGTAAGCCATCTTCATTAATTATCTTAGCTAGTTTTCTGGATAACCTGCTGCGCCTTCTATATCAGTACTCGCTGCTTCACCTTGAACTTTTATGGTATGAAGATGGCTTCTTTCTTTAAACCTCTTGAACCAAGCTCTGTTAGTTTAAACTTTTCTCCCTCACCTCTCTCAGAAAGCCTTCTTAGAAAGAAGAGAGCTAGGGTCGTCTTCCTCCAGATTAGGCTGCTGCTTAGGGAACATTGTGGCTGGTTCGATCTTCTGTCTAGGCTACTAAAACTTTTTCCATATCACCAATATGACTAGTTTGCTTTCTTATCATTCATGTTCACTGGATTAGCACTTTTAATTTCTTCCAAGAATTTTTCCCTTTTGCATTCACGACTTGGTGAACTGTCTGTCAAGAGGCCTAGCTTTCAGCCTATCTTGGCTTTCAACATGCCTTCTTCACTAAGCTTAATCATTTCTAGCTTTTGATTAAAGTGAGAGACGTGTGACCCTTTCATTTGAACACTTGGAGACTATAGTAGGGTTATCAACTAGCCTAAATTCAATACTGCTTTTTCTCCAGGAATATGGAGTCTCCAGGAGAGAAAGAGAGACAGGTGAATGGCCGGTTGGTGCAGCATTCAGAACAAACACATTTACCTATTAAGTTTGCCATCTTACATGGGTGTGGTTCATGGCACCCCAAAACAATTACAATAGTAATGTCAAAGAGTGCTGATCATAGATCAGCACAACAAATGGTAATAGTAATAAAAAGTTTGAAATATTGTGACAATTACGAAAACGTAATTTAAAGAGGCATGTAGAAATGTACAGAGACACAAAGTGAACAAATACTGTTGGAAAAATGGTGCCAGTAGACTTACTCTATGCAAGGTTGACACAAACCTCAACCTGTAAAAAACACATTATCTACAAAATGCAATAAAGTGCAATGCAATAAAATGAGGTATGCATGTATTTCTAACAAATATTTTTAAAATAATGTTTTGTATCTTTGATATAAGAAATGAGAAAATAGCTCAAGAACTAGCAATGGTATGGATTCCTTAGACCTCCCTTCCTTCTACCTTCATGACTTAGGAGATATCTAAGCCTTTGGGTATTTAGAAAGAGAAATTGTCTAAAGAATAAAAATATCAATAAGCAGAATGAACTTTTTACCTTGTCTTTTGTGAAATTCACAATAAAATATTCTGCTTTTTAAAAAATGTTCTTAAGTTTATTTATTTATTTTGAGAGAGGTGGGGAGCAGAGAGAGAGAGAGCCCCAATTGGGTTCTGCACTATCAGTGCCTCAGATAATGGGGCTCGAACTTACAAACTGCCAAGATCATGACACGAGCCAAAACCAAGAGTCGGATACTTAGCTGACTGAGCTAACCAGGCACCCCAAAATATCCTGCTTTTTCTTTTCTTATAAAACAGAAAATTCTTTTAACTACATCTCAAAACTTATGATGAAGATTTTATCTTTTTTTTTTTTTTTTTCTTTTTGGATTTGACCATTTTATTCTAATAGGCTCACTCAAGATTGTGGTAACTAATAGAAAATACCTAAATTTCGGGGCACCTGGGTGACTCAGTCAGTTGAGCGTCTGATTTCTGCTCAGGTTATGATCTCACAGTTCATGGGTTTGAGCTCCGCATTGGGCTGTGTGCTGACAGCCAGCTCAGAGCCTGGAGCCTGTTTCAGATTCTGCGTCTCCCTCTCTCTCTGACCCTCCCTTGTTCACACTTTCTCTCTCTCATAAATAAATAAAACATTTAAAAAAAAGAAAAGAAAATACCTAAATTTTATTGAGGACAAACCAAAAAAATAAATTCCTCCTCTGCTTTGTCTTGGTCTGTTTGTTTGTAGGTATCATTCAAACTCAACCGCACCTGGCCCAATAAATTTTGAGAAGCTGACATGTATAGAAGTCCCTGTCTTTCTTACACTGAGAACTGTTAAATCAGCAAGTTGTTTGTAGTCATATTATGATGCCTTGAATACAATCACATAAATGTGGAAACTGGAAAGAAAAAAAAAGATTGTTGTGTGAATGTTGGGCTGTGAAGCCTTTATGAAAAAGATTTTCCTTAAAAGCACATCGTATCTGTTTTGGAAAGAGAGGAAGAAAGATCGTTCTAACTCAATAAACCACAATGCAGGTGGTTTATTAAAAATTCCTGTGGCGGACAAGTGGGTTTTAAAGTATGATAGGCTATGTAGCTCCAGTTCTCATGAACCTTCATTCCAATCTTTAAAGGCAACAGGAACCATTATACACTTTTTACTTATAATGATAGAAACTTTATGGGTGGGTAAGTAATTTTTTAAAACTTAACCGGATGGCAGAAGTCCAAAGAACTCTTCTTGCATTTTGTTTTGTTTTGTTTTAAGTGGTAGCTTGAAGCAGGGAGACCACACTGAAGGACATTTTATTAATTAGGCTTCTGTGGTGACAAAACCCTAAACTTTGAGTGGCACTGAGTATGAAGAGGAAATGACTAATCTGAGATATTTTTGAGGAAAGTGTCAATACCCACTCCATGATTAAATATATTAAAGAAGGGATGATGAAGTTGTTAAGTCTAGGGACCTTTAAATAATTTGTGTGGTAAGAAATATTTTCAGTATAAGCCCTGTTTCCTGCTTAAAATTTAAAAATTTTATTCACTCTGTATTTAGAGTGCTATCTTTTTATTTTCTTTATTTTTATAACCTAGCTTCTGGCTCCTTCCAGAAAAGCATTCCATTTCCAAAAAAAAGCTTTTTAATTAATTACTTCATACTTTGTATGCCCATATGAATGAAATGCCTATGTAGATTCTATTATTTTCTGGAATTTAAAATTCATCACGTGGCTGTAATCTAAATATTATAGCATAGTCTCATTATGCTATGAATATTCCCCAAACTGAAGAAATATATGCCTTATTATAGAAGTTTTTTAGTTGATAATTTTTAAATATCTATATTTTTCCCATCAATATTCAACATGGGTAAAATGAATAAATAATATAAAGATTCTTTTATTGACCAAACTCTACTCAGGCTCTCTTGAGGTTTTTTACAAACAGGTCTTGACTTCTGTACCTTGGTGTTTATCTCTGCATTGTTCAATTTTAGCAAGAGTTCTGCTAAGTCAGTTTAATGAGAATCGCCAGCCTCCCTATTTGATCACCCTTGATACCTAAACAGACTCCTCATCCTTCCCCATCTTCCCCCTGTCATGTCTGATCACCCAAGCCTGATTTCAACAAGCATCTTGTTACATGGATTTAGCCAGAAGCTCTTCTTAGCCTGATGTTTCCTCTCACTAATTTTCCATCCACTGACCCTCTACCCTGCTCCTTGGCTATCAGGTCCCACTTGCCCATGCTATATTGGAAGTTGAACTTAATCTCTCCCCCACTGCAAGACCCCATTGCCTTTACCTACAGCAATATTCCCTCACCTTAAATAAAGCCCACCTTGTCCTCTTCAACAAGTATCAGGACTAATATTTTCCTTAACAAGCTAATTTCATTAGCCCCATGTAATCATTACTTGTGGGATCAACACCTAAATGTCAACAAAGACTGTAGATTAGTGTATGGTTACCCCCACAATCACCCCACAGCAATGATGCACATGACCAGAACACCTACTGGTGCGTGACACTGCACTAGGCCCTAAGGGTACAGGCAGATGTAAGATCTTTCAATGGAAAGTAAAAGATTATAACTGACTGTAAGGAAAAGTCTATTCACCCAGCGGTAAATAGCTATTTATAGCTGCTTCAGGTCAATATTTCATTCCATGACTTTTATGTATGTAAAATGGCCTTCATAAGTCGACAAGCAAAACCAATATTTCATTCCCAATCTTTTATGTATTTATTTATTTTATAATTTTTCTTTAATATAATATATTGTCAAATTGGCTAACATACAGTATATATAGTGTGCTCTTGGTTTCGGCGTAGATTCCTGTGGATCATCGCGTACATACAACACCCAGTGCTCATCCCAACAAGTGCCCTCCTCAATGCACATCACCCATTTTCCTTCTCCCCCTATTCCCCCATCAACCCTCAGTTTGTTCTCTGTATTTAAGAGTCTCTTATGGTTTGCCTCCCTCTCTGTTTGTAACTATTTTTCCCCTTCCCTTCTCCCACAGTCTTCTATTAAGTTTTTCAAGTTCCACATATGAGTGAAAACATATTGTATCTGTCTTTCTCTGACTGACTTATTTCACTGTGCATAATACCCTCCAGTTCCATCCACATTGCTGCAAATGGCGGGATTTCATTCTTTCTCGTTGCCAAGTAGTGTTGCATTGTATGTATAAACCACAGCTTCTTTACCCGTTTATCAGTTGATGGATGTTTAAAACCAAGCTTTAACTAAAATGGCCTTCATAAGTCTACAAGCGAAACCATACATATCTTAATTCGTCAACGTTGTCAGGACAGAGGAATGTGTGAGCAAATAAAATAAATGAGGAAATGGAGCAACATTGCCAACAGACTACTTTCATGCATTTGAATTTGTCTTATTTTTACACAATTTACTAGGTAATGAGAATGCATACTGCCTCAAAAATTCACCATGAAAAGTAAATAATGTTTTTTATTAGAATTTGCTATAGAACAATAGGACATTTATCTAAATCGTATTCCATCCGACACATTTAAACTCAGTTGGCTTTAAAATTTTTTGTGGATCCTGCTGGTTCTTCACCTTTCCCTCTCATGTTTCTTTTTATCTTTTGAGATGCACATTTTTTCCAAAGTTACTTCCAAAGGAACAAAGCAGTGCTGTGGCTGTGTACAATACTCTTCCCGTCAGACAACCTCAATTACTTTGGTAACGTGGCAATTTACATTCACTGCCTTTAGGTAGCAGTCAGATTCCGCAAAACCATCTTCCCCAGCAGGCTTACTGCTTTTTCATTCCTATGAAGTCTTGTGCTGAGACAAGTTCAGATCCAGGCCCTCCACCCAGTCACAACCTCTGAACTCAGTAAGGCCTTGCTGTGACATTTACATCCACTGCAAGACAGTGTGATGGTGGACATTACCCAATTTCCACAGGATTCAGAACAGAAATGTTTAGAGGATTTGGCCTTTTAAGTCTCTGTGAGAATCATCCAATTAAAAACAAAAAGAGACAATAGCTTCTAAACAAAAGTTTTAATTCATACTAATGAAAAGCATAGCAATCTATCTTGTGAAATCTGGTTCACCAAAGAAAGGCAATTTGTTAAGCCTTGTATAAGTAGCTTGTAGGTAGGTATTCTCATAAGTGCTTGTTTTTCTCACTAGTTTCATTTTTAAGCAGGAAAACAAAGAGCTTACTTTAACTGAGGCTACTAAATACTCGTAACAAATGATGAGCGGGCAGTATGGTAGAAAGGAAGACCATTCAACTGAGATGCTCATGATCCTTGAGAAAAGTGAGTCACTTAGTGCAGAATAAGTTTTGTTTAGTGGATAATCATGTTTTGGAGTCAGATCCCTGGGATCAAATTTATCTTTTAATAGAAGGGAAAGCTTAGGAACTTATTTTTATCTCTCTCTGAGCCTCACTTTCCACATGTACAAAATGGAAATAGAGGAGCTCCTTCACAGGGTTGTTGTGAGAAATAACTAGATTATTTTGTACAATATATTTAGCATAATGCTTTGTGCATATTTTGTTCTTAATGTTAGTTGTTAATGTTTTTCATTTATTTAACAAATGTCTCTTGTGCTGGTTCCAGGTCCTAATCTTTTTTTGAGTTTTTCAAGCTGAGCAATTTCTGCACTCAAGAACCATGCAATTTAATATAAGAGATAAGCTAATAGTTAAGTAATTTAAGCTAGCAGGGCCCATTGTTGTGAACCCAGGAAGTTATATTTTTTTCTGTAATCTGGCTCTTTTGATCAGGAATATACATGAAGCATTTTCAACTTAATAAGAAAACAAAAAATAAAGCAAAGAAAAAAGGAAAAAAAAGATTTGAAGAGACACTTCACCAGAGAATATATATGGAAAAGCATAGGAAGAGATACTCAACCTCATTAGTTACCAGGAAAATCCAAATTAAAACCACAATGAGATACTATTACCTATCCAATAAAATGGCTGATTCTAAGAAGACTGACCAAATTAAGTCTTGGGGAAGATATGAAACAATAGATACAATCACTTGGGAAAACATATAAAGCAAATGTCCATCAATAAGAAAATGATAAACAGATTGTTGAATATCCATATAATGTAAGTCTCCTCAGTAATAAAAAGGAATAAATTATCTATAAATGTAACAACACAGATGCATCTCAGCTGTAACAAGTGAAAGGAGCTACAGCAAAAAAAAAAAAAAAAGGCTATTCCCTGTATGAATACATTTATGTATATTTCTAGGATATGAAAGATAATATATAGTGAAGGAAAGCACATTAGTCTTTGCCTGAGCATGGGGAGGGTGAGAAGGTGGGGGAGGGGAGGGCAGAACAGCGGGTGGGGGTGGGGAGGGAAGAAGAGATTTATAAAGGGCATGTGAAAACTTTTCAGCTGATGGATTTGTTCATTATCTTGATTATGATGATAGTTTCATGAGTGTTTTATTGTCCAAATTAACAAATTGCATATTTTAAATATGCACAATATATTATATACACATGTATGTATATATATGTAGGCAGTATATTGTATATGTGTAGTAAAATTATATCAATTTTACCTAATAAAACTGAAAAATTACTTTAAAAAGAAAAAAGCCTTTGAAAAATTGAGTATTTTAGCATTTTTACATTTTCAAGTTAAGAAAGCACTCTAATTCAATTTACATTAAAACATCTGTAAACAATCTTGTATGTTTTTGGGTGAAATATAAATAGTAGTTATGTTATTAATTATACATCAATATTATTTCAGGGTAATAATTATCTCTAACCCTAAATTACTTATAATCTTTATTACTTAAACCTCTGTACTTTGCTTCTTTAGTCATTTACACATAAAAGAGCAGAGTATTTTAAATTAAAATAGATCAAATAAAAATTATCATGGAAATGCAAATCAAAATCACCATGAGATATCATCTCACACCTGTCAGAATGAACTAAAATCAAAAACACAGGAAATAACAAGTGCTGGCAAGGATGTGGAGAAAAGGGAACCCTTGTGCACTGTTTTTGGGATTGCAAATTGGTGCAGCCACTGTGGAAAACAGTATGGAGTTTACTTAAAATATTATAAATAGAATTACCATGTGATCCAGTAATTCCACTACTGGGTATTTACTCAAAGAAAATGAAAACCCTAATTCAAAAAGATATATACACTGCTATGTTTCTTGCAGTTTTATTTACTATAGCCAAATAATGGAAGCAACCCAAATATCCATGGATAGATGAATGGATAAAAAAGATATGGTATACACACAAACACACACACACAGAAATATTATTTGACCATAAAAAAGGAAGAATGAAATCTTGCTATTTGCAACAACATGGATGGACCTAGAGGATAAATGAAATAAGTCAGTCAGAGAAAGACAAATATGATTGTACTCATATAATAAAATTAAAGAAACAAAACAAACAAACAAACAAAGGGACTCTTAAATACAGAGAACACACAGGTAGTTTCCAGAGAGAAAGTGGGTAGTGGAAAGGTGAAATAGATAAAGGGAATCAAGAGTATACTTATCTTGAGCACTGAGTAATGTATTTTTGAATTATTGTATTGTACACCTAAAACTAATATAATACTGTATGTGAATTATACTTCAATACAAAAATAACTGATCCAGATAGCTAATTGATTGGATAAAGGCAAAATATGTTTTCTTAATATGCCATTTATTGATGAGGTTATCCATTAGATTTTATAGGCAAAATCTTCTTTTGTCTTTTTTATTTAAAAAAAAATTTTTATAGTTTATTTATTTTTGAGACAGAGAGAGACAGAGCATGAGCAAGGGAGGGGCAGGAGAGAGGGAGACACAGAATCTGAAGCAGGCTCCAGGCTCTGAGCTGTCAGCCCAAAGCCCGACGCGGGGCTCCAACCCACGAACCGAGACAACATGACCCCAGCCAAAGCCCGACGCTCAACTGACTGAGCCACCGAGGAGCCTTGTTCTTTTGTCTTTTTTAAAACAAAGTAAAACAACTTACTTAATTTTATGAATATTGACGAATAGACAAATAAAGCATGGTCCATCTCCTTACCATTTTTTATTAAAAACTTTTGTAGCAAACACATAGTACTCAGCTTGGTGCAATAAACAGGGCCCTGAAATGGAGGATCGTATGTTCCAGATCCTTAACTGAATAACTGTCACATATCCATATAATAGAATACTGCTCAGCCATTAAAACGACTGATATATACAATCACATGGATAAACTTCAAAAACATTATGTTAAGTGAGGAAACCAGTCTCAATGGAATAAATACAGTATGATGCCATTTTTATGATATTCCAAAAAAGGCATAAATATGATTACATACATTAAAATTCCTTTTATATAGCATTCTGAAAAAAGGCAAACTATTGGGTCAGAAACAGATCAGTGGTTACTAGAATTTTGGGAGGGGGAGGACCGGACTACAAAGGGACAGCAAGATGGAAATCTTTGGGGTGTTGGAATTGTTCCGTATTTTGTTCATGTGAACAGAAAGCTTTCTTTCAAAGCTCTTGTGTTTTCAATCAAGGAGTTTGAAAAAATGCTGACCTTTTTATTACTCAACTTAGAACCATTTTTCAAGTCAATAAACTGCCTCAGAAAACTGTACTTAGTCAACAAAGAACTTGATTTCATATTGGTAGCATAAGAATTTTAGTGATCTATTATGAAGGGTTCCCATTTGAATTCCTCTACAACTTTTCCTAGTGATCACTAAATCTACTGTGACCTTGTATCAACATGTTCAGACTCTGACTTTTGTGGATCATACAAAAGTTGCTCTCTATCAACCTGTCAATGTATTTGGCTTTTAGAGCTATTACTCCAATATTATCGGAAAGTGCTGTGCTTATAAAAGGTTATCTGTGGGGAAAAAGTTGTTCCCCTAAGGCCTTAGCACCTTATAATAAAGTAGCTACCAAAAGGGTAGAGTAAAAAAGAAAGGCAATAGTTGATAAATAGCAAAATGTGAAATGCAAAACTTTTTTAAAGAGTATAAACACATATATACATAATATGAGTGAATATTCTTTTCTTTTAGATTCTCTTTATCCTTTTTTTAACAAGGTATTTAACCCCTGTCATTATTTTCCTATGTAGGTTTGCACTGGAATAAAATGTTCTTGCAAAACTACCTTATTACTTCTTGCAGAGAGTTTTTGGTCTTAGCTTACATAGTTGCCATTTCCCACAGTAAATTCTTTTCCTCATATTTTTGTCTTCCTGGCATCTGATCCTCTTTCCTATGCTGTGTGAATTCTCAATGCTTGGTCTTGGTGGTAGGTGGAACTTGCTTCCCATTTTAGAAAGCTAAGTGGCTAGATGCTCATTATCCTGGATTTTTATAGCATGGGCATGTGCAGTTGACCTTGGCTCAAGTAATCAAATGGTGGCAACAGAAGATGTAGCAGTCCATTTCCAAGAGCGGCTCCGGCAGCAGTCCAGCGGCATCGTCTAGTGTCCAGTGCTAGTCTCTGGGGCCATGGCATCTGTAATACATGCTGCAGCCCTAGTGACCAGAGGCAGCGGCCGTGGTGCTCTGGGATGGGGTTCTGGCAGGAACTCTTGCCGCTGCCTAACTTCCTCTGCTTCTGCACATTTTTCAAGCCCATTCCTCCAGGCTTACCAGGAATTCTGTAGAAAATCCGAAATACTTTCAATGAGTCCTTTTTCTGCTTAAATGAATTAGAATTGGTTTCTCTTGTTTACAACTAAGATCACTTTATAACAGATTTGTGAAAAGTATTGGTGATAAAACTAAGTAAGTGCGGCCTCTCTTCACTTTGCTCGGCAGATATTTTGGTACTTGGTAACCCTCAGGAAGGGTTTTTCTGTCTCTCTGTTGAAATTTACTCCTCCATATAAGCCCTCAATATAGGTTATATACTGTGGTTTCTGGGCTACCGAAGCAGCAGGACTGATATATTTTGTACCATTTGGCAAGAAGAGTAACCACTTTAAAAGTCTGAGCTTAAAGTAGAAAATTCACCTTTGGAAACATGGATATCATAACGCCATTTTGTCATCGTGTCTATGATGACAATTTCAAACCCAACCGATCCTCACATCTCCACTCTGACATTACACACATCATTTCTCCAAGGGTGACTCAATAGCCGTGTAACTGATCCCCAATTCCTCCCCTGCCCATCTCACCCAACACCCACGTATACATACAGGCTATCTTCCAAGTAACTTTTCAGTGGCATCTCAGCATAACTTAGAGCAATAAATGCAGATATTCACACTGGTTTACAAAGCTCTACCTTATTTTGCTCGTGACTCCCTCTCTGATTTCATTTCCTACTGCTTCCCATCTTGATGCACTGGCCTTTTTTGCTCAGTTCCTTTACCAAGCCAACAAAGCTCCAGTACAGGGTATTTGCATTTGTTCTTCTCTCTGACTTGAGGATTTCTTTTTCAGATACTCACATAACTCATCCATGCCCTTAATTTAGATCTCTGCTCCAACACCATCACCACAGCAAGGATTGTTCTCACCTACCTTTCTTTTCGTTAAAAAAATTTTTTACATTTATTTATTTTTGAGAGACTGAGGCAGAGCACAAGTGGGGGAGGGGCAGAGACAGAATGAGACACAGAATCCGAAACAGACTCCAGGCTCCAAGTTGTCAGCACAGAGCCCAACATGGGGCTCGAACTCACAAGCTGAGATCATGACCTGAGCCAAAGGTGGACGCTTAACCAACTGAACCACCAAGGTGCCCTTCACCTACCTTTCTAAATGACTACACTTATCATTCCTTTATTGCCAGAGGCCGGCTTCTGCCAGGTCCAGGGGTCCCTGAAGGAGGGACGGTGTCGGTGAGGGAGGGTTGAGAGAGGCCACGAGAATCTTTCTGGTCACCAGGCAGGCATCTCTGCTCTGACTGGGGCTCAACTTTATTTTATAATTAAGTGTTTGGGGGTTGGCACAGAAGTGGCATTTGCCTTAGACAATAATTTCTGATGACAAATTTCTCTGATATGTAAGAATTTCCTGAAACACAGATTTGTAGAAGACTCCTGAATAACCTTTATCAATAGTGAGTGAGACAGGGGATTTAGATGCTTATCCTACAGGGAAGGAAGGTATCTTTAGCATACAAGACAATGTTTTTAGCATAAAAAGGGTGAAGTTAGTTCTTTGTGAGCAACGGTCAATAGCTTGTTTGTTTAAGGAGAAGTATTAAGGAAAAAAAACAGGTCTTTCAGGAAACACAATGGTTGTTCCCATAATCACAAAAGAAGAAGTTCCTACAATAGGTTCCTTCACAGAGTACAATCAGTATTTTCAAGGCCAGAATAAGTCACTCTGAATACTGATCACAAGATGCCTTGGGAGGCAGGTGCTCCAAGCAGAAACAATTGGGTGGGGGTGAATATCTGTCCTTAACTCCAAATTAGGCTCTTTGTCTCAGGGCCAGACTTAGTTGTAACTCTTGTGTTCTTAACCCCCTTTATTATCTAAGTCTTGGATCTGCAAGGCCCGTAGGAAGAGCCTTTTGACAATCATCCACAGTGTTTTCATCTAAAATCTCTTTTGAAAAGGCAGGAATATGCTTTTCCTTATGAGGAATCTGTGTGGGGAATATTGGACTGATTTGGAATATTGTGAGGCCTGGTCAATACCAGTAGGCTCATTTCCAACATGAGCCAGTAATAGCAGAAGGAGATACCAGTTTTCGCTTCTCATGGCAGGAGCTGTGCAAACGCTGCCATTTCCTCGCTGTGACTGTTATCCAGCGAGGCCAGTGCGGCTCCCTGCACTTTATCCCTATCCTACTTTATTTTCTCCTGATGATTATTACGATCTGACATTATACAATTTTTATTTAACTCCTCTCTGCATGAGAATGTGAACTTCATGGGGTGGTAGAGAGTCATACATATATTATATGTAATACATATATAATATATATTATTATCAGTGCCCAGTCAAGTGCCTGATGCATATAGTAATAAATGAAGGAATAAATCACAACAGTTCAGAGTTGGTTGTCAGGTGAGTGAAGAAAAGTGTTGGATAGAATGAGTTTCCTACTTTTTTCCTTCTTTCCTACTGTTGCAATGAGTTGTGTTATTGGAACTGGACTCAAACATAAAATCTTGGCGAGAAGCATAAGCCTAAAACCTGATACCTAAACACCTAAACTCTAAAATATCTGCACATTAATGTAACAAAACATTCATTAAACATTATGTAAATAATGATCAAATGATTAAATAGCCAACTGATCAAATATTAATTGGATAGTGAACTTAGAATTCTCACAAACATAAGGAAATGTCTCATTCCTAAATTCTAGTTTTTTTCCAGAACTTTATATTTTATATTTCTACCACTGGCTTGATAAATTTTCTTGAGCTTTGTGTTAAATCAGAACAACATGTACAGTTGAAATTATTTTTAAACTTATGGTTGTTATCTGTGGCTTTTATAGAAATTCAGCCAAGCAATTCATTTTTCATCGTTTATCATGAGTGTTCAGGTCAACGTTATTTACTCCATTCCAAGAAGATGGTGTTATCTGGTGCTTGGTTCATGTCAGTTAAATTCAGAGCACAGTGCTAGGAAATGTGGATATTCTCCAAACAAAATGACATATTTCCTGCCTTCAAAGAGTCTGTCAGTTCTAACATTAGTACAAATTGGGTCTCTTTCTGGGTATGACACTTGGTCTATTTCCAGCTGAGTCAATCTTCTTCTTAGTTTCCCCAGCTGAAAAATAAAGCTAATAATACCACTGTCAGGAAAAAAATAGTGGAGAATATTGAGGTAATGTTAAGAGTTCAAACTCGTTAGTAAGGTACAAGTTAGGTCAGTATATTCTAGAATGTTTTGGTTGTGTGAAACAACAGATTAAAAAAATAGAGTCTCTTCTAATATCTGTTAGAGTCAGAATATCTATTAGACCTGGAATCCCAACAATCCTAACAAATTCTGGTTAGGAATTTCTAGTGTTTTCAAACTTGAAAAAAAATTGGAAATCAAGTTTAAATGAAATCAGAAGCTGATGCATGAGCAAATAACAGTTGTTAAAAGTAGAACTGTAAACCTAGCTGTACACTGTTTAAATAGAATTTGACATCTCTGAGACCCACCTCCTGGGAATCTGTCACACGGATAGGACAGAGACTGACAGTTTTATGGTCACTGGCACTAATTCAGATACAGTTTTCCCTTTGGCACCATTAGAGAGAAATTACCCATTTCCAGAACAGCAATATAAGTGGTCCCGGAACATAGAGATAAGAGGAGGAAATGTACCTGTCTTTGATATAAGAGTTCTACTCTTCATCTTAGCACTCTCCTCTAGATACTTAGAACTAAAACCAGCCCTCTTTGAATCAAGGAATCTCATCCCTGTATTTGTGATGTCTCTTGAAAAAATTAGGAACCCATCTGTGCCTAAGATTTGGCTCAATATGATGATCTGTCAGCCAGTTGTGCATGTGTATGCTTGTGCGTGAGTGCACACGCATGCGTGCACACACACACACACACACACACACCACACTATCTAATCCCATTCAAGTTGTTGGTCACAACCCAAAGTATACTTGCCCCTATCTGTTCTACCAAGGTGTGGATGGAGGCCTTATAGCTCTGGTTCACCATTGTATCCTAAGCACCTGTCACACTGCCTGTATTCATCCACTCATGCATGTGCTTATTTATTTATCAATTAAATACATTCATACTTTCTCTGTATCTGACACTGTTCTTAACACAGAGAAGCAATGTTGATAGAATTGGTTCTGCCTTGGTGGATCTATATACTCACAGTTGTCTCTCTATAAGTATTTGTTCAATTAATGACAACAGTTTCTTTCCTGTCAAATAAACAATGGAGCAATCCTGACTAGGCTTATGCTTTAATCAGCTTTCTTCTTTAGAGCAGATATAGGTTCACAGCAAAACTGAGCAGCCAGTACGGAGAGCTCCTATGTACTTCCTGCTCCTCCACACCCACAGCTTCCCCCAGGATCAACATCTGGCACCAGAGTGGCACATGTTACAATTGATGAATATATATTGACACATAATTACTACCCAAAGCCCACAATTTACATTAGGCTTCACTCTTACTGTTGTACATTCTATGCCTTTAGACAAACGTATAATGGCATGTATCTGCCATTGTAGTATCATATAGAATAGTTTCACTGTCCTTAAAACCTGGCTAGCCTTTTACATTTTTCTTAAAACTTAGAGAAATTATGTCTGGCAGGAACCCCTCCCCAGTCACAACACAGCCATTAGGTCAAACAGAATTTCCACTCAGACTTCCCTTCTGCCCTTGACCACTCACAAGTGGGCTCTAGACTCGGAGCTTAGACAGTCTCAAACCTCAAAAACAGGATCAATTGATCACAGTACCCCCTGACCCAGTGATTCCTGAGGCACCAAACAGAACTTGAAAGTCATATTTCCAACTCCTTCGTGTTCTAAGAAGGAAACAGACATCTGCAGAGGTGATTCAGGTCAGCTGGCTGAGGAGAGGCAAAGATTATGCTAGAGCAGCAGGCTCACAAGAACTTATTTCATAATTATTTCCAATGCTCTATACTAGTGATATATTCTCTGATGAACCAGCATTCATCAGGTAAAAACAACCAATTGTCAGCCAGGATTAAATAAATGTTTCTTTAGGGGCGCCTGGGTGGCTAAGTCGGTTAAGTGTCCAACTTTGCCTCAGGTCATGATTTCGCGATTTGTCAGTTCAAGCCCCACGTCGGGCTCTGTGCTGACAGCTAGCTCAGAGCCTGGAGCCTGCTTCAGATTCTGTGTCTCCCCCTCTCTCTGCCCCTCCCCTGCTCATGCTCTGTCTCCCAAAAATAAATACAAACATTTTAAAATTTTAAATAAATAAATAAATAAATAACTGTTTCTTTAGAGGTAGTGTTCCAGATATACTAAAACATTTTGTAGCAAGATTAATCGATATTTCCCACTGAGGAAACAGTTCTCTGAAAGCAGAAACATGATGTTTGTGAATGTGGAAATGTTCAAGGCTTCCTTAGTGACACTTTCCCTTCCTTTCTAAATTCCCTATGTGGCTCACGAGAAGCCATTTGCAGGGCTGTGGATTTCCTTCAAACGCTTACATTTTATTTAGTATGAGTGGTATGTTAGGAATATGATTCAATTCTATAATCATACATGCAAATATACACACATATGGGAATTTGACCCGATCATTTGAACTTAAGTATAAATATGGCCAACAGCTCTGTGGCTACTGTAATCAGGTGGGAAGAATGTCTTAAGCAGCTGAAATCCCCAGGAACCTTAGGCAAGCCAAATAAAATTATTCCCTTGGAAGTTGGCCCTGGCATGAGACTAGCCACCATCACCTCAGGGAGAACTGCATGACATTTTTAGTAAGAGGATATAGTAAAACATTAGTTTCTCCTTCAAAAAATTATCACATTTAAATCCCTTGAGAATAGTGCAAGAGTTCACCACTACTTCCATCTGAATATAGAATTCCAGAATTTTTTTTGAAATAGACAGAAGCTGACAAATTCACTGAGCCAAGGGCTACAGCATCCCTCAGGGTTTCACTCGAATACTCATAACAGATGGATGTCTAGACTGTTTTCGAACACCCCAGGGACAAAATTCCACAGTTTTAATTATGAAAACCATTTATGTAATGCATTAATATGTCTGTACATGATTTTCCTACTTTAAATAGCAATATGAGGATAAAATAACACATGCAAAATGTTGAACACAGAGTCTGAAACATTACAGAATCCGATGCATTTTGCTTTTACTTCTTTTTCTACCACCAAAAGTAAACAAAGATAAATAAATGCCAAAGACAGTAAGTTAATTGCATGTGAATTTTTTCTAATAGATTATAAACCCTTAGAGCAGACACTATCATATTTCTTCCTTCACTCTCCATGCCTAGCTCAATGCATTGCTCAATAGCAGGGAAGGGTGTAAGGTGAGTGGCAAAGAAAGGAGGAGTGAAGGAAGGAGGGAACGAAGGAAGGGAGGGAGGAAAATAAAAGAGAATGTGGGGGATAGCAAACAAGCAAACAGGCTTATATTTCTCCAATAATTTCCTGCCACTCTCAGGATAGATAAACATCCAATTCCACAGCTCCCAAAACAGTCATTGCTTGTCCTGGCAACCTGTGTCACCTTTATAAACATACCTCATGTTCAGCTTCAGTCACACCCAATTAGTTAGTGTTAATTCCTCAAATACACAGCCCTGAGCCTTTGTCTACATTATACTTCTAACCAAAACATGTCCCCCCCCCCTTATTTCTGTCTTCTCGTGAGCCTCACTAACTTCTCCTCATCCTTTAAGCCTCAGCTAATGCATTTCGTATGATCACAGCAAGTAATTTTTTCCAATTCTTTCCCCTTCTGTCTCTGCCTGTTTCAATAAGACGTTATGTCATTTTTTTCTTTTCCATGTGTTCATGCATGCTAGCATATTTGCTTTCCCAGAATGTACCACAAATATTTTTTTTGTTTCTCATCTTATCGGATTCATTTATAACAAATCTACATATAAAAAGCTTCACTATAATATGTGCAACTTTCTTCATCCTAAATGTTGCCGAGTCCCTCCTAGTCTTTCCCTACTAGGCATTTAGGGACCAATCTCTCTCTCTTTTTTAATTTTTTAATGTTTTACTTATTTCTGAGAGAGGGAGACAGTGTGAACAGGGGAGGGTCAGAGAGAGAGGGAGATACAGAATCTGAAGCCGCCTCTAGGCTCTGAGCTAGCTGTCAGCACAGAGCCCGACGCGGGGCTCAAACCCATGAACTGTGAGATCATGACCTGAGCCAAAATTGGCACTTAACCGACTGAGCCACCCAGGTGCCCCATTTAGGGACCAATCTTGCACTCTCCTCCCTTAAGTAGATGGTATCTTTTTGACTTTGGGGATCTGGAATATCCTATAGGAGAACTTTTTTTTTTTTTTTAACTCCAGGGTTGCTTCAAAAATTAAACTTTTAATTTTACATAATTATAGACGCATATGCAATCATAAGAAACAATATGGATACCTAATACCTTTTACTCAGTATTCTCCAAAAGTAACGTCTTTCAAAATTCTAGTACAGCATCACAACCAGGATTTTAATATTGATATAGTCAAGGTAAAGAACAGTTTCATCACCACAAGGATTCTGTGTTTTGCCTCTTAAACTATAACTACTTCCATTTCCCCAACCCTATCCCTGACAGGTGGCAACTACTAATCTATTCTTCACTTCTTAATTTTGTCATTTTAAGAACGTCATAAAAATGAGGTTCTGCAGTATGTGACATACCAGGATTGGCTTTTCCATTCAACATAATTCCCTGGAGGTTCAACTAACCAGGTTGTTGCATATATCAATAGTCATTCCTTTATATTGCTGTCTAGTACTCCTTGGTATGGACACAGTATGGTTTGTTTAATCAGTTACCCATTGAAGGACATCAGGGTTGTTTCCAGTTTTGGCTATGACAAATAAAGCTGCACATTCATGCATAGCTTATTGTTCTACATACATTTTCATTTCTCTGGAATAGATACTCAGGAGGAGGATGTGGGGGCCATATGGTATTTCCACGTTTGGTTTTATAAGAAACTATCACTTTCATTTATAGCTGCAATATTACTCTTGGTACCATTTACAAGCCCTCGAGCAACAGCATGAGGATTCCAGCTATTCCTCATCCTCACCAGCATTTGGTGTTTTCCTTTAGCCGTTTTAATATGTATATAATGATATCTCTTTGTGGTTTTAATTTGCATTTTCTTAATGGCCATGATGTTAACCCTCTTTTCATATGTGTTTCCATTTCTTCATATGCTATTTGCCACCTGTATATCCTCTTTGGTTAACTTTTTATGCCTTTTGTCTATTTTCTATTTGGATTTATTTTTTTTAACACTGGCTTTTAAAAGCTCTTTGTATTCATATTCATTATTACATTAGTATTCATTAAAATTAATTTGTAATGGTACTAATTTTTTGTTGGTTATGTGGTTTGAAAGCATTTTCTTCTAGTCTGTGGTAACATTTTCATTCTCTTAATGTCTTAGGCAGAGCAAAATTGTTTAATTTTGATGAGGTTCAACTTACCAGCTTTTTTTCTTTTATAGGTTATGTTTTTAATATAAAGTCCAAGAACTTTCTGTCTCTCCCTAAATCCAAGTATTTTCTCTTGATTTTTTTCAAAAAGTTTTATAGTTGTATGTTTCACATGTAAGTTCATGGTCCATTTTAAGTTACTTTTTGTAAAAGGTGTGAAGTGTGGGCTAAGATCCTTTGTTTTTGTTTACCTCCCCTTCCCCCAGTGGATATCCATTGGCTGCAGCATCATTCTTTTAAATTTTATTTATTTTTTAATGTTTTTTGTTTTGTTTTGTTTTGTTTTTGTTTTTTGAGAGAGAGAGAGAGAACATGAGAGGGGGAGGGACAGAAAGAGAGGGAGACACAGAATCTGAAGCAGGCTCCAGGCTCTGAGCTGTCAGCACAGAGCCCAACATGGGACTCGAACTCAGAAACCACAGGGATCATGACCTGGGTTGAAGTCAGATGCTTAACCAACTGAGTGACCCAGGTGTCCCATGCAGCATCATTTGTTGAAGAGGCTACCTTTCTTTCCTCCCATTATGTTCGAATCTTTGTCATAAAACAGTTGAGTGTATTTGTGTGAGTTTATTTCTGGGTTATGTAATAAGTTCCATTGATCTGTGTGTCTATCCCTTTACCAGTACCGCACTATCCTGAATTCTATTCCTATGTAGTAAACTTTAATATAAGCTGGAGCAACTATTCTCATTTTATTCTTTTATGTTGAGATTGTTTTAGTTTTTCTAGAGTCTGTTCCTTTTCACATAAATTTTAGAACACATTTGTCCTTGTCTACAAAAAAACCTTGCTGTGATTTTGATAGAAACAGCAACAAAACTATAGGTCAATAGAGATAATTGACATCTTTATTATGTTGAATATCCCAATATATGAGCATGGTATGTCTCTCCATTTGTTTAAGTTTTCTTTAATTTCTAGCATTTTGGAATCTTTAGCATATAGTTCCTGTACATGTTTTGTTAAATTTATATCTAATATCTCATTTTTAAAAAGAAATTATAAATGGTATTCTTTTAATTTCATTTACCACATATTCATTTTTAGGATATAGTAAAGCAATTGATTCACTTTTACTTGGTGTAATTCACATATCATAAAAGTCACCATTTTAGGGTGATATACATTTCTTTGAGTTTATCTTATTTGGGATGTACTCAATTTCTTAAATCTGCATTTCTATTTCTTTTGTCAAATTTGGGACAATTATTAACTTATTATTTCTTTGAATACTTTTTCAGCTCTGTTCTCTCTTTTCTCCTTCCAGAATTCATATGATATGAATATTAGTTCTTTTGTTATTATTGCATAGGTCTTTAAGACTCCATGTAATTTAATTTCAGTCTATTTTCACTATATTGCCTGGCTTGTATAAATACTATTGATCTGGCCTTAAGTTCATTAATTATATCCTCTCTCATCTCCATTTTACTATGGAGCCCATCCAACATTTAAAAAACTTTATTGTTATACTTTTCAGTCCTACATTTTCATCTTCTTGTTATGACATCTATTTCTTTGTTGAGATTTGTAATTGCTGCTTTCTAAGCAAACCAAATAGCTAGCAAATAATAGGAGAAAACTGTATGCAAATTTTTAAAAATTTTTAATGTTTATTTATTTTGAGAGAGAGAGAGACAAGAGTGTGAGCAGGCGAAGGGCAGAGAGAGAAGAGACAGAGCTGAAGCAGGCTCCAAGCTCTGAGCTGTCAGCACAAAGTCTGACACGGGGCTCAAACCCATGAACTGTGAGATCATGACCTGAACCGAAGTCAGACGCTTTACCTACTGAGCCACTCAGGCACCCCTGTATGCAAAATTTTAAAATCATCTGAAATCTCATCTTAAGGAGTTTATCCATGATAAGATCAAATGAATGCTTTTGGCTCCAGTATCATGTTCACGTTTGTATGCCTGTTGCGATGATCCATTAAACAATGGAAGATAATGTCCAAAGTTCGCTCACTTTCTCTTTATTACATTGCACTTTTCATTAATTCATTTATTTATTCACTAGCTCATTTGATTTATATTTGTTGACTGCCTGATATAATCCACCAAACTAGGGATGAAGAGACTCAGGTATGTTTCTACCCCATTTTTCCTACACAGCTTAGAAGACGACTTCCGAATTTACCCAATAGCCCTTTTCAAAAACTTGGATATATCTTTGACTTCTCTCTCTTGATTAATCCCACTTCCATGCAACCCATTAACAAGTTTAAATTTTTCTCTCTAAGTTAGGTCTCAAATCCATAGAATTCTCTCCATATTTATTGACACTTGAATCTATTTAATTTTCTCCATATTTATTGCCATCATCTTTTCTCTAGGCTCTTTCCCCACCTTTCAAGATGATCTCTCAGCTTCCTCTTTTAACCAGCAACCAAGTGATCTTTTAAACATGTAAATAGGAGCATGTCAGTGCCCACTTTAAAATCCCCCAATGGCTTCTTATACATGAAGAAGAAAATGTAAATTCTTCATCATGGACCTCAAGGATTTGTCTCCTTTTCTACTCTACTGTGTATCACTCTATGCTCTAATCTCTACACTTCTCTCACTTGTCCAAGCCTCCAACCTCTTTTCTACCCCGAGTTCTCTGTCCACATAGTTTTCTCAGACTGAACATTCGTTACATTACCCTTCTCCAGAAAATTCCCATTCAATGTTTTCCAGTTCTTTTTGAATGCAGAATCTCAAATATTATCTTTCAGTGTCTTCATAAGAACTCTCTATACCCCCAGTCTAAATGTGTGATTTCCACTTAGTCCCTCTTGTTTCACTGTGTTGTTTTTCTCATAGCTCTTACCTCAATATGGAGCTACAAATTTGGCTTATGCTAGTTTAATATTTGTTTCTTCAACAGGACATATGGACTGTGAAGACAATAATAAACATTATTTATAACTATACAGTGAAAAATATCACAGTGCTTGGCACACAGTGGGTGTTTGATATGTAGTTTTGAATAAGCAAGGGTCAGAATCTTCAATTTATGATCAAACTGAGGAGAGATACACACAAAAACTGGGTATTTTGAGTGTTGCGTTGCTTCCTTTCTGCCACATAAGGTGTATATCTTGCAAATATATCAAGAATAGGAAAGTAGTAATTGAATAATTCAGCTCCATCATTCCTTGTGCCTGCTGAGTCCTGTTGTCTAATGTCTCCTCTGGGTCTCTCTGTTCTAATTGCTGCCAACAACCTCTGACAGCTCTACTCTTCTAGACTTATGTCCCTGAAGTCCCTCAAGGCCTCCAACAATTTATTTATTGAGAGCCTTTATTCAACAATTATTTATCAAGTGCCTCCTCTATGTCAGGCACTGTGTTTAGAGCTGGGGGAAAGGGGGCAAACAAGATGAAGAGACAGTCTTAGCTTTCATGGACTTCATATTCCATTAATGAAGACACAATTAAAAATGAACAAGATTTCAGATAGTCATAAGTACTACAAAAATATTATAAAAATGATGTGGTAGAAATACACTGGTGACATGGGGTAAGATTGGGCTGCTTTGATTAATGGATTAGATATCTTCCCAAGAAGGTAAGATTTGAATTGAGATATGAATACCATGAATGAACCAACTATATGAACATCCAGGGAGGGCATTCTGGGCACAGCAAATAACTATTATCAAGATAGGAGAAAAGTAGGTATGTTTGGAGAGCAGATGGAAGGTCATTATGAGATATGATGATTAACAGTAAAGTTGAGGAGGCGGGCAGAAACCAGCTCATGCAGGACTATTCAGTCCATAATGCACATTAGGAATTTATTCTGAGTATGCGGGGAATCCACAGGAGGGGTTTAAAACAAGAGTGAAACAATTAAAATTTTATTTAAAAAGGGCACTCTGGCTTTGATGTATAGTTTATAGGCAAGCAAGAATAGAAGAAGCCAGTTATAATGCTTTCTTGATAGTTTATGCAAAAGGTGATGACGACCTGGTGGGGAGGAGACAAGAGGTTTATTGTAGTTGGGAGTTTATTATAGGCCATGCTGGCACTCCTGAATCCTCCTCAGCCCTTCTCCAGTCATTACTCTCTCCCCTATAGGGCTACTACCATGCTGAATTTGAACAGCACAGACAGGTGTTCCTTTTGTTTGGTAATCTATGTAATTGGAATCATATAGTATGAGCTCTTGTGTCTTTCCCTCACATTTTTCCACATTGTTGCATGCATTTGTAGCTTGATCTTATTGCTATATATTATTCTGTTACATGATTCTATCAAAATTAATTTATTCATTTTCCTGTTTATGACATGTGAATGATTTCCCACACTTGGGACTATTACTAATAGTGCTGCTGTGAACACTCTAGTGCATGATATTTGGTGACATGGAGTAGAGTTACTAGGTTATAAGATATACATGTTAGCTTAGAATATAGTTCCAGTTTTCCAAAGTAATTGCACAGGTTTACAAACCCATTGGCAATTCCAGTTACTTGGTATTTTCTGTTTTTATAAATTAGAGATTCTGGTAGATGCAAGAGGCATCAATGATTATTTTCTGTGATATATTTGTTCTGAGTGTTTACTTTCTAAAGCTTTTTAGGCCTTTGACTTGTATTCTATTTGTTTCTTTTATATTTAGACAGTATCTTCCAAATATGAATACCTTTCCTTTCATTGATAGGCTTGTCATCCTCTGTGAGTCTATGTTGCCAGACAGAAGAGAACACCTGCTTTCAGATTTTGCCTTCATATGCCTTCTTATCATTGAAATACAAAAGTATTTCATTTCCAATAATCCCACAATGTCTTACAGTGATCATAGACTCCAATCATTATGCTGTGAATTCCACCAGAGAAGTGTCATCAATAGATAGCTTCAAAGTCTCTTATCTCTTTAATTATTGTTTTATTTGAATAATTTTCATCCTTCCTTGTTTTTGTGATCCCATTTTCCCTTTATTTTTTTTTATTTTATTTTTTTAAATGTTTTATTTATTTCTAGGAGAGAGAGACAGCATGAGCAGGGGAGGGTCAGAGAGAGAGGGAGACACAGACTCTGAAATAGGCTCCAGGCTCTGAGCTGGCAGTCAGCACAGAGCCCGACGCGGGGCTCGAACCCACGAACCGCGAGATCATGACCTGGGCGAAAGTCGGACGCTTAACCGACTAAGCCACCCGGGTGCCCCCCATTTTCCCTTTAAGCCAATCTCTACTTGTTTCTGCCTCAATGGTGTTTGTTCCCTCTCTGTCCACCCATTTTTACCTGGTCTAGGACCCAAAGTAACTCTTAGGTATTTTTCTATTTTGATATGAAGTTATATTTTATACATGAACTTAATTTCCCAGAAATTTTTGAAGAGTTATTTCACCTAGAAAAAAAGGGTCATGGAGTGGAAATTATTCTTAAATGCTTTGAATGAAAGAGGTCTTCAACAACCAAAGAAATTCAAGACTGTTTTCACAAATATGGTAGAATTATGACCAACGTGTTCCTAAAGAAAGTTGTTATGTAAGAGTTAAACACTTCCTTGTAAACAGTAACCAATCAAAATGATTAATGTTTCTGGAACTTTGTTAATCGTCGCACCATATCAAAAGGTTAATTAGTTCAATTGAAAGTGATGGTCACAGTACAGTAATTTAGGATTGCATCTGCAGCTGTGCGTGTGGGAATAGCCATTGACTAAGAAAATAAAGGACAGTAAAGATCTCCTAGTAGGCCAATTGAATTCCTTTGTACTTGTGCCTATAAAAATATGTTTTGTGTGATATTGCCACCAGTTAATGAGATACTGAGATGCTATTTCCTGAGTTCCTGCATGGTTCTATGTTCTACTTCTTTTTTTTTTTTTTTTTATGTTTATTTATTTTTGAGAGAGAGAGAGGAAGCAAGTTGGGGAGGGGCAGAGAGAGAGGGAGACACAGAATCTGAAGCAGACTCCAAGCTCTGAGCTGTTAACACAGAGCCTGACATGGGGCTCGAACTCATGAATTGTGAGATCCTGACCTGAGCTGAAGTCAATGCTTACCTGACTGAGCCACCTAGGGGTCCCTATGCTCTACTTCTATATGATTATAAGCTGCATAGCAGAAGTCTCAGATTAAGCTATTACATTTTTACTGTCCACTCTTGGAGTTAGGCATGGTTAGATAAATTGCAGAATAGATCTGCTAGAGATTCATAGTGACTAAGAACATTTCTGGAAAAGAACATAAACTATTTCTGTTGCTGAACTTTAAGCATATCTGACAATGCCTGATGAATCAGTGAGCTGGTTCCAAAGAAGTCAAATTATGAGCAGGAGATTAAGAACTGTATGGAAAGAGTTCATTCCAAAGGAGGAAGAAACCAGGCAATTGGCATAGGTCCAACAACAAAGCCTTGAGTCATCAGAGGAGGAGGAACTTAGTGTAATGTTTTAGTCGATCGATACATGATTTCATTCCAGGCTCAACTTCAAGGACGTATAAATTAAAACAGAAAGACTTCTTTTACTAAACACTAATACTTTGTGGCATAGACAACACTAATTTTCACCACCATCACACAAATTTAAAAACATTCAGAGGGAGGGGCGCCTGGGTGGCTTAGTCGGTTGGGTGTCCGACTTTCGCTTAGGTCATGATCTCGCGGTTCGTGGGTTCGAGCCCCGCGTCGGGCTCTGTGCTGACTGCCAGCTCAGAGCCTGGAGCCTGTTTCAGTCTGTGACTCCCTCTCTCTCTCACCCTCCCCTGCTCACACTGTCTCTCTCTCTCTCTCCTAGAAATAAATAAATTAAAAAAAAAACAAAAACATTCAGAGGGAATATTTTTAGCTCCGTAGACTACAGACACTTTTGTTGTGACTGAGGGCTCAGACTGGACTCTCAGAAGCCTTGGGTGCCCAGGGAAGCTTCAGGAAAGACTGCTGTACTGGTCAGCAGCCTCAGTATCCCTGAGAATGGCAAAGGCCAGTAGTAGGGAAATTGATGTGCTGGTGGAGCATCACATGGAGCATAGCAGACGGTGCCTATTAAACAGTATGGACGCCGTATGTTACATCCTCTTCCTAACAATTTGTGAGATACTTCCAGGGATGGGGAATCTCAGACTTATTTGTAGTCAGGTGTGTGGAGTCGGGAGTAGAGAGGTAGGTGGCAAAACTACAGGAGAAAAGATTTTGCAGAAGTTGGATTTTCTTATACTTAGCAGGTCAAAGCCAGAGACAGGGTCATTTAAGTTATAATGAGAGAACAAATTTTAAATTAGCTCTAATTTTGAGATTTTTTTCTCTGCATAAGTGCAACTATCCTTCTATACTGACACACATTTATACATTTTATCCATATTCATTGACTGCCTTTATTTTTCTCCCTCTGAAGCCAGAAACAAACAAAATTTGTGTGGTTGTGTAGCAGGATTCTCACACAGAGGACACGAGACCTTTCTTTCCAGGAAGCAGCTTTATTGCTGCTAGCACAGACTCAATGGGCTAAAAGCCCAAAAGGCTGAGCCTGGACAGAGCAGAGTGTAGCCTTTTATGCAATTTCTACTTCTTTGTCTCCCATATACGGTGATACATATATGTCTGATGGGACACAGTTCTAGTTACAAAGTCCTGTCAGAGCTATTATATGGGTTGACTGGGCCAGGTTGCCTTCCTTTGTTCTGAGAAGGCCTCCCCCACATTCCTTAGGGAGGGGGCTCAAACTCTACCAAAATTGGGCTTGTTACAAAATTTCTGCCAGTGTTTGGTTCTTTGTCTTGTTTTAATGAAATTTAATTTTTAAATTTTTTCTTAGGTTCCTAGCTCTCTTTGGCTGAATTCTAAAAACTGTCCTTTGAACCTTAAAACACTATATATTTTTTAAAAACTGTATCAACAAAAATGGACATATTTGTTGTATAAATTGTTAGCTACTAAATGTTCACCATCCTTCCCTCCTGATTCTAGTTAATGAAGAATAAAATCAAGGGACGAAATAAGGAACAAAACTAAGTACCAACTTTATTACTGGTAGAGCTGGATTGAGAACCTAACATGGGTGGGAGACCAGAATGGCACTTCCTATGGCCACCACCCTGAACATACGTTCCTGAGCATAGGACAAACTGAGGGTAGACCACAAACTAATAACTTCCTTCCTCCCCCTACCCCCCCACCGCAAGTGGGATATTTATGACATTCCTCAGGCATTCCTGGTAGCCCAAGATCAAAGGAACAGAAGGAAAACAAATGGTTAACTGACAGAGATCATTGTCATGCAGGACTGAGTCTCCATAGGCTTGCAAATATTTTAGTAAATTATAAGAAAAAGGCATCTTATCAATAGCCTAATCTCCAGGAATGTATAGGCTCAGTTTCTTGGAGCCCCATCATACCCCTCCCCTCCACAGTGATGTGGGGGAACAAAGGCAAGAAGGAAATGGTAGGTAAAATTAAATTTCTTTATAACTTGCAGCGCATTGACAGATAGTTGAGATACATGCAGCGCAGACTATAACATTCCTCCAGGAACTCCCTCTGTCTTAATGTTATGCCTTACAAGAGGAAAAACACCTTAGCTTGACAATAGCCAGGTATCCAGTATCTTGAGAGTCCTCTTTAGCATATGAAAGTCCTTCTGGAGGCCTCCCTTTTGCCTTTACTTCCCCCAACTCCATAGTTTACAACCAGTCACTCTTCACAACCACAGTGCAGCTCTTTCGGCGCATGGGTTCTGTCCCGTGCTTTAATAACATCACCTTTTTGCACCAAAGACATCTCAAAAATTCTTTCTTGGCCATCAGCTCTGGACCCCCACCACTCTAAAACCCTGTAATAGGGAAGTATTCATTGATTCACAGGCAGAGATCCTGGATTAGAGAGAGCAGAGGACAAGTGGGATCCACCAGGACACTTTTGTGGTTTGGTGATCACAAAGGCTGTGGGAGTGCAAGATGGTCAGACTCTCAGCAGGTGAGGATACGTGGGTGATTAGAATTGGCGGTGGAGGAGATTACTTAGCAGTGCAGCTTTTCAACAGAGCAGCCCTGCCTCCCAGTAGATGTGGCCAACAGAGGTCAAGCTCTCCTGGAGCTCACCATTCAGATATTTTACCTCTGTTCCTATGTATGCAATATGTACAGACTGTCCTCTCTCCAAGGAAAAAAGGGAGAAAGAAGTCTTCCTCAATACTCCCAAACTTTGTGTTCATTTAATTGTTTGTATTTAACAACCAAGCTTGTGGTCAGCAAAGATTGTGGCTCTACCCCTTTGGAGGAGGGACTAGTAGAATAGGAGAGAACATCCCACTCCTCATCACTGCCCCTCTGGTCACCCTCCTTCTAGGTCGATAGTGAATAGTTCACTTGTTGTACCCAGGAAGTTCTGACAAAGCTCGGAATAACAATTAGTTGCTGTAACTCACAGAATACGATGTACTCAAGGCCAAAAACTCAAGGCCCATTCGATCTGCAACCTCAAATTATGCCCAGCTTCATTGTCAAATATTTCTTATTAGAAAATATACCCAAAAAATCCATACAAGAGCAAAAGTACCTCCAATAATACAGTATAACTTTACAGTATCTCACATACTTGAAATTCCTCCTATTAATACATACTAAGAAAGGCATTAAAGACCAAAAGCAAAATCTGATTCAAGTTAATTAAACTTCAAGGAAATCAAAAGTCCAATATCTTGCTTCTTCGATGTGTTTCCATTTTTGGCAAGAAAGAGCTCAGATATATGCAATCTGGGTTCTTTCAGGAGCAGATTGTCCTTTTTCCTACGGGGATAGGTGTAGCCCCTCCAACTTTAGAATTTAATTACTCCAATTTCAAGTCACATTCATGTGTGGCATGCTATCCGACAAAGAATCCAAAGAGTCTATGGGACATGTAAAATGATCTCAGCTGCAGCCCTCACTCATACAATTTAGAAGAGACAAGATAATTTCAATCGTCCTACACCAGTCTCCCCCATACATAATATAACGTCACAGTGCAATTGCCACCATTGAACCATAGCAGAAAAAAATAGAGTAGATTTGACTTCAGTCTTGCCAGAAGGCCCCAGCAGTCTAGGCCAGTTTATTTTGAGCTCTTCAACCATGAGCTTAAATTCAGTTATGAGAATGTTTCCATTAAGAGGTTAATTGTGACATTGTTTCCCACACGTGATATACTACTTCTACATTCTGCAAAAACTGTAAATTTGCCAGCCTCTAGGCCTTCTGTGAGCTTTCTTCTCTCACTTTCTGTGCGTTTCACCTCCTTTCATTTCCATATCTCCTTTGAGCCGTGGGATTCTTGCGTGATTCTGGCGTATGGATGCGGAGGAGTGAGCATGCTGCCTGGGGATACTATCTCCACTTCCCCTTGAGAGCTGGGTGCCCTACATTTTAAAAGAGCCAATGCTCCAGAGTTCATTGCATTACATCCTCCACAATGTCAATCTTCTGCTCCTTTTCTGGATTTCTTCAGCTTCAGAAATATCTAAAGGCAGTTTTAGCTGGGTGACATTTGCTGCTCCTGCCTCTTCCTGGAATTCCTTGAGCCTAAGAACCCTGCGTGTTAGGGGGATCTTTCCCTTGTCTTCACATCAGCCTCAGCTGGAGATTTCCCTTCGATATATTCCTGAGCTGAAGCTCCTATTGATTTTTCCAATCGCTGTGCCCTTAGTGAGTTAAGAGGGGCTAAATATATCCTTTCCACGTGTACTTCGTCCACTTCTCTATTCCCTGGGTTTTAGAGCTGGTGGCACATGAACCCTTCCAGAGCATCCCATGCACTGCTCCACGCTATCTCTTTTCTTGCCATTTTCCATTTACCTCCAGCGTTCTACTCTTTCAGGCAGGCCTGGGTGAGGTTTTAAATTTGTACTCACTTTCTAAACTATTCTCTTTCTTCCTCTAAAGCAACAATCACAGTGTTAATTATAACAACCACCACTTATTGAATACTTATGAGGTGTCAGGTCCTGTGCCAAGATATTTAAAGGTAAGTGTGTTTGTTTCCCAGTCACTGGTAACAGTTTTGAGGGTTAAGGGGGTTAAGATATTTTCTGAAGTTTACAAAATTTAAGTTAACCTAAAATTGAGAGGGAGGGGGAGGGACAAAGACAGAGGAAGAAGAAAAAGATGAATGATCCACTGTCCACATTTCAAGAGAACATCTGTAGCCTTAATAAATGTTCCAAGTCCCTCACCTTGCAGTCAGTAAAATTGCTCTTTCTCCAATAGAGAAGAACAAGCGAGGGGGTAGAAACTGTCAGGAAATACTTATTCCAGTGCGGGAGAAAGCTTGTGCTTCCTTGTGGTCAAGAGCCCAAGGCCCCCACTGAGTTGTTTGTAGAGACTAAATGATTTCATATCAGTTAATGCACATTACTAAAATCAGTAATTGCTGCTCCGTTTTTCAAGAATGTTGCAAAACCATCTCCCCTCTCTGGACGTGAGGAAGAGGGAATAACTGTGTTCTCCACTAACACCCAAATTCAGGACACTCAGCCCAGAATGTGACTACTCACGATTCGAGTGGGAGGAGAACTTGTTGCTTTTTTCATAGCATATTTCTCTCTCTCCTACAGCACGGAAGGAAGAAGAGGATGCTGATTAGTGTTTAGCTTGTGAGGAGTATGTCTCTTCTATGTTTTATGGTGATGGTGCTCAGTCATTTACTTGCAGTGTTACATATAAACTTTAAGGACTTTTTGCCTAAAATATTGCTTGTTTTTATTACAAATATAAAGCATGTGGAATTTAAGAAATGGAACAGATGAACATGGGGGGAAAAGAGAGAGATAAACCATAAAACAGACTCTTGCCTATAGAGAACAAACGGATGGTTGCTAAAGGGGAGGTGGGGGTGAAGAGAGAGGTAAATGGGTGATGGATATTCAGGAAGGCACATATTATGATAAACACTGGGCATTTTACATAAGTGATGAATCACTGAATTCTACTGAAACTAATGTTATACTATATGTTACCTAACTGCAATTTAAATAAACACTTGAAACAAACAAAAAACAATTATAAAGCATGTCATTGCAAATATTGTATATAACACTTGGACAGGGGAAGGAAAATGAAAATCACTGGTTACTCTGCTTCCAAGAGACAATTCCTGTTAACATTTGTGGCAACTTCTCAGGGATTTTTCTGTTTATATAAATTCACAACTTTAACAAAAGGTAAAGTGGGGCATCCATTCCACAAATGCTCACTAATTTGTAAGACTGTAATCTTTCCCTTAATAATATATCACTGGCAATGATCCATGTTAACATATAGACACATCAACATAGTAAACATCTTGAAAATAGTCCATTGTAGATAGGGGTGCCTGGGTGGTGATTGAGTGTCTGACTCTTAATTCTGGCTCAGGTCGTGATCTCAGGGTCATGGGATTCAACCCTACATCTGGCTCAGGTTGGGCGTGGAGCCTGTTTAAGATTCTCTCTCTCTCGCTCTTGCTCTCACTCTCGCTCTTGCTCTCGCTCTCGCTCTTGCTCTTGCTCTCTCTCCCCCCCTTCTCCCTCTCCCCCCTTCTCTCTCTCTCCGGTGCTCCTCTCCCCCCACCCCAACACACACTGTCTCTCTTAAAATAAAAAGTCCATTGGGGCACCTGGGTGGATCAGTCTGTTAAGTGACTGACTTTGGCTCAGGTCATGATTTCACAACTTGTGGGGTCAAGCCCCGTGTTGGACTCTATACTAACAACTTAGAGCCTGGAGTCGGCTTCAGATTCTGTGTCTCCCTCTTTCTCTGTACCTCCCCTGTTCACACTCTGTTTCTCTCTCTCTCACAAAATAAGTGCTACAAAAAAATTTTTTTAAGTTTTTTTAAATCTTTATTTATTTTTGAGGGAGACAGTGTGAGCAGGGGAGGGTCAGAGAGAGAGAGAGAGGGAGACACAGAATCCAAAGAAGGCTCCAGGCTCTGAGTTAGCTGTCAGCACGGAGCCAGATGTGGGGTTTGAACCCACGAACTGTGAGATCATGACCTGAGCTGAAGTCAGATGCTCAACCTACTGAGCCACCCAGGTGCCACTAAAATAAATTTTTTTAAGTCCATTGTATGGTTATGTCTTCATTTATATATATATTCCTCTATGAACAGACATTTAAGTTCATTCCAATGTTTCATTATTAAAATATGTGCTAAGATAAATATCCTTGTCACCTTTTAACGTTTTGCAGATGTATTAAAATTCTGGGACATTTTCTGCTACATGTAAACTCTATGTTAATTTGTCAGTGGCAACATGTATTGGGAAGCTATTCTGTTCGTCAAGGTAAAGAGGACTTAGTCATGAATTCCTCCTCAATTCAGTTTCACCAAGCTTGTAATTAGCAGAATTGCTTATAAGATTTTGGAACTAGTTTGATTGTAAACCTAGTTTCCAGTGCCATGATAAACTTTTCTATTATTTCTTTGCTTTCACAAGTTTTTAAATTATTTTTTCATAAAAGTATGTGTTTTTAAATAGAGAGAATTACAAATAAGATAACATGTATAACAATCCTTTGAAACGTGATGTTTTTAACTTCATAAGAACAATCTGTTATATTCTAAAGGATTTTTCAGTTAGAAACTATCTCTAGGTGAATCAACCACCAGTTAAAGCAGTGAGGTTAAAGAGAGAAATTTTCTCCTGGATTTGTCACAGGAAGAAGATCTCAATACTTTTTAAAGAGTAGAAATATGTGCTCTAAGGATACAGAAGTAGCCTGTTCCTATGACAATAGAAATGGATTCCTACAGCACAGAATGAACTCATTGCCTTGAGCTTGCCCATGTTCTGCTATGGAATCTGTTTAGAACACAAATTAAGACCAGAAGGAAAGTCACTAAACCAAGCTCAGAGGTTGAAAAGAAACAGCTATGAATTTTTAGGCATTTGGTGTTTCTTAACCTTACTTCAAGGTAACATTCTCTTAGAAGTGTGTCCCACGGCTAGCCTATGAACCTGAACTAAAGTATATATTTAAAATTTTTTTACATGTTTTATTTATTTCTGAGAGAGAGAGAGAGAGAGAGAAAGCATGAACAGAGGAGGGTCAGAGAGAGAGGGAGACACAGAATCTGAAACAGGCTCCAGGCTCTGAGCCAGCCGTCAGCACAGAGCCCAATGCGGGGCTCTAACATGAACTGTTAGATCATGACCTGAGCCAAAGTCGGATGCTTGACCGACTGAGCCACCCAGGTGCCCCTAAAGTATATACTTTTTTAATTCTCAATTTTGGTCTCTTGTGGTTCTAACTTAAACATCTATATTTCTTTTTTTATTCATTTATTCATCCATTCATTCATTCACTCAATAAATATTTATTGAGCATTTATTATAGTCTAAGTTAGATTATAGATTCTGGAGATACATCAATAACAAAAGAGAACAAACTTGCTGTTCTCACAATTAATTGATGAATATTTTGTGATTCAGTAACCTGTCTCAGATACACCTGGATATCTAATACATATAATTTGACATCTCTAATTTTCTAACATAATAGGATTTCATGATCTCCTCCAGACTTGTTTTCTATGTTTGACTCCTCACTGTCCTAACATGGACAAACCCCACGTGGCCGTCGATAACAAAGACATGACTACTTTATTAGTGCATTCAATCAGTACAGATATTTACAAATGAATCTTAATTTACATTCACAGAAAATGGCTTACTTCCAATAACTGATGTAATATTTCTTTAAAGCCATCTTCCTACTGCCCTCACCAACTTTGGGGAGCAGAAAAAATATAATTTGGTTTAATCCAGTGTTTATATTGATCAAATTTAAACTTGTTCTTTAAGTGACAGTTTTACTTTAGTAAATTGTCCATCATTCAGATTTCCTGTCCTTCCCCCCCCACCCTCACCCCCATATATCCAAGATGGTCTCATTCAAGATACAGAGGGCTACCTAACCCACTGTGATCAATGGGAGGGGAGGGACAGCTCTACATTCAGGTCCTGGTATAGTTGCTGTCACGTTATGCTACAGTTTGTGGTTGGGGAATTTCTTGCATTCTCTTTGATTTGTTCAAGGCTACAGATTCTCCTCTCAATCAACTTACCTTCACTTGCTGGCGCAAGGTGGTTTTGGGCACAGCTGCAGGATACCATCGTTGGGTATAGTTGGCCACAGTGTACTCACTCCCAGCCAGGCTTCTGCGGAACTTCTGGCAGTTCCCACAGCTGGACTCCCCACTACTTCTCCAAACCGCATCAACTCCACTTTAGAGTATGTACTATCTTCCAGGTCCTTTCGACAGCACAAAGCAGTGAAGAGTGCTTAGGAGTTTTGTCTAGGGCTCTCATTCTGCCTAAAGACTAAGAGAAGGGTAGGAGGGGCACTCTGCAGCTATGTTCTCTTCAAGGCAGACTTGTTCAAACAGTTCTTGACTCAGGACTCGGTTCCAGCTGATATCTTTCTCCATCTTACTACAATGTTTCCTGTTTGGTGTGACAGACACACATATATATGTCAGGTGTGGTACAAACCCCATATTCCCAGCTTGTGCCAACAATGTTTTTGATTTTCCTTGGGATTTTTCCATTTAAAAACTGACCTAGCTTAGTGAGGCACGTAGGCTAGATGATCTTAAGTCACAGTCCATAAAGCAGAACTATCACCAACAAGTGGCTACAAAAACATTTGGCTGAAGCTGTTGGGGAGGTTGATACAAACTAGTGTAAAAGAGATATAACCTTTGGCAGGTGAAAAGCTATCTGGATCAGCATTACAGTATAAACGTGGTTGTCAGTGCTCTTTATTTTCTCAAGTCATTTGCAATTTTAGAGATGCCCAGTTTGCACTAAAGCATAATGATGCCCATGAGATTTTAACATCATCGGCCCAGTTTTAAAATGTGGTTAACTGACTTGTTAATGTAGTGTGAGTTCCTAGGACTGCATTAGGCCAATCAGTCTAATTAGGTTGCATACCCACTGGGCATGGATTATGAGTGTTTTTACTAAGTTTTTCTTTAAGACTTAGTGCATTTTTTATCTCAATAAATTTCATCGCACTAAATTCCAAAAAGTGGTATGCAAATCACCACTTAAATATTATACAAATAAAAGCACATGATTTGTGAAACTAATACTTGCACTTGATTTGAAAACTGATCTCTAACTTTATGAAAGTGCTTTGTGACTGTTACATAATTTTTTTTCTAAACAGTGAAGGAAAAACTCTAGTGACACCCGTATACATCATATAGATATTAGGCTACTGGATCCTTGTAGGATTCTGTAATTTTATCTGTATACAAAGACAATTTTTAAACATTATGCTTTATTATATCCATCCAAAGTTTTGTAGACTGATTTATTAGTTGTTCAGCTATTTAATCAGTAGCTCAAGATTCCTGTGGGAGTTTCCACTTCATTAATAGGCTGGTACAATATAGGTCTATGTAAACATTATTTTGTGCTTCATTGATAGCTAACTTTTAAAATTTTATCAGAATGAGTCATTTTCTACTCTCTACAGCTTTTTGTGTATGTTTTGAATGTTTATTTATTTTTGAAAGAGAAAGAGAGAGAGAGAGAGTGCAAGCAGGGAAAGGGGCAGAAAGAGTGGAAGAGAGAGAATCCCAAGCAGGCTCCCGACTGTCAGCACAGAACCGGAGGCCATACTCGATCTCCTGAACCCTGAGATCATGATCTGAGGTAAAATCAAAAGTCAGGCACTTACCTGACTAAGCCACCAGGCCCCTGTCTATGGCTAATAGTATTATATATGTGGCCTGAAGAAAAGAACTGTATGTGTGGGACAGAATAAATGGTTCCAGATAGAACAGAAGAAAATTGACCTAATTAGGAATAAGAGCTATACATGGACCAAAGGGAAACATGTTTCAATAGTGAAAATTAATTAAGGAGACCAAAGCTATACATATGTTGTGGAAATTGTAATTTCAAAGATAAAGTATCTTTCAGGCCATATCAGACATTGCTAACTGACATCCTGAATCCATTATTATTTCTCATCTTCATGTTGCATTAAGACTGTTTTAACAATAAATGTAGTAACTTTAACAGTAAGATAATCATTCCTTTTTCTAGTCTCTTTTGCATCACATTGTGACCATGTACCAAGTTCTGGTCTAAAGGACATGGACAAAATTTGTATATGTAACTTCCTAACCCTTAGAAGAAAGAGGCATAGCCACTCCTTTGCTGTCTTTCCCCTCCACCTGACTGAGATAGGAGTATGGTGGTGAAAATTTGTAAACATATCTCTTAGGACATAGAAGAAATTAAAGTTGTAATTATAGACTATTTATTTTAATTATATACTATTTAAAAAATAGAGATGCCTGGGTGGCTCAGTCAGTTAAGCGTCCGACTCAGGTTAGGTCATGATCTTGCGGTTTGTGGATTTGAACCCTGCATCTGGTGCTGCGCTGACAGTTCAGATCTTGGAGCCTGTTTCTGATCCTGTGTCTCCCTCTCTCTCTGCCCCTACCTCACTTGCACTCTGTCTCTGTCTCAAAAATAAATAAACAACAACAAAAAAATGAAATAAAAGGACAAGAAGTTTCTTTTAAAACTTATGAACTATGATCTCAGCACTGTGATTATGGTCTCTGGGTGACATATCTTACTGAAAGGAACCAAGCCTCACTGAAGAAAGCTTGTTGCAAGGCTGGGTCAGGAAATGTACAGTATATATGAATCCAGAACATTTGTCATAACAGAAAGTAAGAAGGCCCTCAAAATACACTGTATTTATGTCATAATGAATCAGGAACAAAAAGAGATTTCCACTGGACAAAAATGAACATTTTGAGCAGCAAAATTTTAAAAAAATCCCATGTGATTAAGTCCATGAGTTCATAAAGATATTTTCCCTGCTACTCCCATGCCAAGACAATCAATCAATCAATCATCAATCAATTAATTAATAAAATAAAAATCACTGGAGACTTATAAAGGTACTAGGGAATTGACACAATATTTTTAAAAAAGTAAATGAGGAAAATAATTTATCATTCATTCTGCCCTTCCCGTAGGAACTATACGTCAGAATAACAAAATAATTGATGGATGGAAGTTTCCCATTATGGAAATTTTACAGCTAATCAATGAAGAAGAAATGAAAAACATGCAAGTCCACATTTTGCAACCCCTAATGTAAACCTAACGTGAACAGTCCAGGCAATGATCAACAATGACTGCTAATATGACAAAAAGACAATGGGCACTAGATGTCTCTTGATGGAAGTGTATAACTCTACCTCTGATTGAAATGAAATCTGCCCTGATAAGGACCAGTTTATAGGGAATATGACAGACAGAGAAAACATTGTAAATGATACCCAACAAAAATAATCATCAAAATTGACTTGGGAAACTACAGACTAAAGAATAAAAAATGTCAGTTTTCTTCAATTAAAGGAGGGAGAGAGAGAGGTCTGTAGAGTATAAGATACATCAAGTCACATAAGAATACTTAACACTTTAGAGGTTCGTATGGATGAAATGATATGTCTAAGGTTTACTTGAAAACTTCCAATAGCTGAAGCCCCTGCAGGAGATCTATAAATGAAAGAAGACTGGCTGTCTGTTGATACGGTGAGAACTGGGTAATAGGTAAACATGGGACTTCATTACAAAACTCTACTTCTGTATATGCTTAAATATTCTTAAAATTAAAAAGTTAAAAAATTATGGAACAGGAACAAAGTATTTCTCAGAGAAAACATCTTACTTCATTATTAAACAAAACATAAACTAATCATTTGGCTCAAGAACTTCAAGAAGAATAACAAAGCAGATGCAGGGAATATAAGGCAAATTTAAAAATTAAAGCAGATATTAAAATTTCCAGCAGTATGATAACTTCTAGGTCATAAATATTCTCCAGTACAGTAATTAATTCCTAATTTCCTCTCTAACCTGTGTGAGGACAATTAAATTAAACGGTCTTAGGGTGCCTGAGTGGCTCAGTTGGTTAAGCATTCAACTTTGGCTCAGGTCATGATCTTGGGATTTGTGAGTTCAAGCGCCGTGTCAGGCTCTGTGATGACAGCTTGGAGCCTGGAGCCTGCTTCAGGTTCTGTGTCTCCATCTCTCTCTACCTCTCCCCCACTTGCACTCTCTCTCTCTCTCACTCTCAAAAAATGAAAAACATTAATTTAAAAAAAAATCTAGCTTAATAACAAAAACTCTAATGGAATTCAGTCAGAATAGTTTCCTCTCTCTCCATCTACACTCCTCATTTTTAAGAATATGTGGACTTCTTATGAATCCTGGTGTCACAGAATCAATAGAGGTGATGGTAATGACTTGCAAGTCAGCATTAGAATCCCAGTCTGTTTATGGGACTTCATAGCTATAATCCTAGGACCATTGACTCTCCTCTGACTGGAACTCTTGCCAATAATCCAAATGATAACACACTGTAGTGTAATACACTAGCAACACACCAAATTCTTCAAGAAGGATTTCTAGTCATGCTATGTATAACTAACTACTGCCTTCCTTCCTACAGATTGTTTCCCCACTCCCAACCTTCCCCCCACCCTGCCCCAGCCTCCTTCCTTGATGCCTCCTTTGCTACCTCTGTACAGGGCACAAACATCTGCAAGGCAAACTTTTCATCTGATAACTTTCTTCTACTCAATTTGGGAATCTATCTCAAATCAAAACCATCATACAAACATCAGAAGATGATAGAATCCTCCATTTATAAGGGACCCTGATACTCAGCTAGTCAAATGTTTGATGCCGAAAGTCACTTTATAACAAACTCTGTAAGTAAATAGCAAATATGCAAATATGTAGCCACTGTTTATGATACATATTTTCAATATATGGAATCATTTAGTTTTCTTTAAAAATTTCTCCCTAAAGTTTTGACTGGCCATAGTCATGGGGGCGTTATTTTATGTATCTATGCATCTAATTATTTGGTCAAGGATCTATGCAATATTGAAAAAAAATATTTTGTTTCTGTGAGGCTGAATTTTTTCATAGATAATACTCGATGGCAACACTTCATATTGATGTTCTGTGAATCAAATAAGACAATCTAAATGTTCAACTTAGTGTCTGCTGCATGGTGTACACACTGTATATCTTGAATTTCTCTTAACAGTTAAAAAAGGACATTTGAATACTAAATGTATACTCCTTATGAGTTTTATATTATTATAGTGGCAATAGTAAGACATTTGGGTAAAAGTTCTTCAGTCAAGACATTCCTTTTCTGCTTTATTCAGAACATTTCTTCCACTCATAATTTAGAGGAAATTTTTAGAAAAAATTACTTATAAAAGAATACAATTTACTTCCCAAGCCATAAGAGACTCTTAATGGTAGAGAACAAACCGAGGGTTGATGGAAGGAGGTGAGTGTGACGTGGGTTAAATGGGCAAAGGGTATTAAGGAAGGCATTTTTGGGGATGAGCACTGGGTGTTATATGTAAGTGATGAATCACTCAGTTCTACACTTGAAACCAATACTATACTGTATGTTAACTGACCAGAATTTAAATAAAAACTTGGAGGGAAAAAAAAGGAAATATAGTTAAAAATTTTCCCCACAACTTAATGACAAAGACATTATGCATTATATGCGCCCAATAGGGAAAAAAAAGTCAAAGAAAATAAAAATGAGGCTCTTAATGGTGGCTTACTCATGGATTATTGATTATGCTGATTTAATTATGCAGAAGTATAAGATTTCAGAAGGAAGAAAGAGTTAAAGGACATCAAATGCAATTAAAGTCATCTCATCCTCTGTACTTGGGAGTGTTATTCATTTTCATTCATCCCAACAAATAAAATCATAAATGTATTCATCTTCTGTCGAGTCACGTAGAAATAGCAATTTGACACAAATCTTGAAAATTTAGAGGAAAACCTTTTGCTATTATTTCAGTATTTCTTTAATTTCTTTAATGGGATGGGGTGAGGCTGGAGAAAGGGGATAGAAAGAGATGAATAAGAATATAGCTTTAGGTTCTTATAAGACATAAGCTAGACATATTACTGTCCTCCACAGCATCAAATAGAGAAAGTACACAATATATTTATATTCAGAAAAAAAGCAGAAGAAAAAGAAACCTACTAGAATGCATCTTTAATCACATAGTTGCCTAATCAATATAACTTTCTACTGTTTTGTCTTGTTTCCTTCAGGGAACTCTAAAAATTGAAATGGATAAAGATTGCTTTTTTTCAATCATAGTTTAGTTCTTTTATTTTTAATGTTTTATTTATTTCTAGGAGAGAGAGAGAGAGAGAGACAGCGTGAGCAGGGGAGGGTCAGAGAGAGGGAGTCACAGACTGAAACAGGCTCCAGGCTCTGAGCAAGCAGTCAGCACAGAGCCAGACACGGGGCTAGAACCCACAAACCGAGAGATCATGACCAAAGAGAAAGTCGGACGCTTAACCGATTAAGCCACCCAGGCGCCCCAGTCGCAGTTTAGTTCTTAAATTTAGTGTAAATTTTCCACACCCAGAAAATGTTTGAGTAATGTGTACTTTAGGGATATACCCAATAGGGTTTTCTGTTACAATAAAAATTTATAATTTTTTTCACATGTTACATTAGACAGCAGTCAAATGTCACCAAAATTCATTTCTTTTCAATAAGTACACCTTTCTCTACCTTCCCTCCTTCTTATCACCACCCATCCCTGTGTACACCATTGAAAATATTTCCATATAATATATAGGTCAATTAGATCCCTCTATTTGGCAATCCGTGGTTCTTTATCTCCTTAAAACTTGTTTTTTCATAGTTTCCTTCTTTCTGGAGAGACTGTTCAAATATTCTGGCTACACAAGATTGCATGTGTCCCTCATTACGTTGTAAGTTTCATGGGGACAGAGATAAAATCTATCTCTAGGCTATCTGTCCTCCATAGCAAGGTCTATACAAATTCAGTATCTATCTCAAATCCATTTCCTGCCAAGAAATCATCTCCGATTTCTCCGTTTAGAATTAATATCTCTTCATTGTAATTACTTGTGAAAACGCTAGCCCTGGTTAAACTCAATTTTTTAACTTCTCCTCTTCTGCCCCAAGCAGCAGAACCTGGCTGGAAAAAGGCAGGCATCCATGCTGATCAGTATAATTTTAAACTGTCATCAACACTTGCTTCAAGTTACCAGCAGCTCTACCGCATTTCCTCAGTTAATCACTCTCTCATTCTCTTAGGTAAAGATTTCACATTTTCTTTTCCCTCATAAAACTCCAATAACCCCTTTCCTTCTCTCATTTGATTTCCTTGATTCTTGTGTCACTGAGAAAATATGAGCAACAAGAAGAAAATGTCCATCTGCTCTTGCTACTGAATTTATCAGTTTACTTGAATCTGTACTCATATAAGCAGCCTTCCCGCCTCTGGCAATCATGAAGGAATGGTGCCTCTATCTACGGAAAAGACTTTCCTTTGAGCATAGGATTACATTTCTCGAAATTACTCTAAGAGATTATTCCTGCAACTGCAATTGGTCTCTCTCCTGCATTGTCATTTTCCCTCTCCTGATGGATAATTTTTATCAGCATAAACAGCTACCATATCTCCCATAGTAAGAAAGAGTTTTTCTTTACCACGTTATCCCCTTCTAGCTAATACTACCATTTTCTGCCCCTCTTTACAGCAAAATCCCTCCGATAAGTTTCTCTATCCTCACACCCTCCATTTGTCCTTGTATTTTGTCTTAAATTCAAAAGAGTTATTAGACAAGCGGTTGGCTTTACTTTCAAAAGATATCCAAATTTCAACAACTTTCCCAGTTTTCCCTTTTCCAAAGAGCCATCCTCGTGTACCTGAACTAGTGTTTCTACCTCCCAGCTGCCTTCTTCCTTCCATCATTCCCCACCCCCAAGCAGTCTGAGTGATGCATTTAAAACATTAAATTAATTAGATCTTGACCCCCTTCTGCCCAAACCCACCAGAGGTTTTGCATTTAACTCAGAAAAAAGTCCAATGTGCAACATGCTCTGAAAAGCTCCCATGATGGGGCCCTCCACCAACTCCCTGATGTCATCTCCTACTAATTTCTCCTTCTGACCTTCTCGATGATTCTGCTCCAGCCACATTGCCCCGTTTGGAGATCCTGGAGCACACCGAGTAACCCCCCGGCTTCAGAAATGGGCACTTGCTCTTCCCTTATCTGAGAAAGTTTCCGCTCACCTGTTTGCCTCTCATTTCCTTTAGTCTCTGCCCAGATGCCACTCCCTGATCAGAGAGGCCTTAGCTAACCACTGTAGGTTTCGTCTCTACATTATTCTCCCTGCCTTATTCTCTTCATTTCACTACCTGAATATTACATAGGTATTCTCTTATCATTAGTTTCCCCCTGCGAGAATACAATCTACAGCCTACTTTTTTCGTTCACTTCTCTATTCTCGGCATCCAGAACTGTACCTTTCATGTACTGGCACTCAATAAATATTTATTGGCTAAATAATTAATAGTGTTGCAGTATTTTTCACCTCAATACCCGGGGCTCATTGTCTTGCAGCTTCAAAGAATGAAAAGGGGGACACAAAATAAGCAGCAATCAAACTTTGATTAGAGTATAAGATTAAAAAGTAAAAATAGTAGAAAAATATCTCTTTACAGAAAGGGGGCATTTGAAAGTGAATGGCCATGACTATAGGCAAGGGTCCTTGCTTTATAAGGTTCTGGTCAGGCCCTCCTTCTCTTCCCCTTATTCCTTCTCAGATTTTACTTACTGGCTTTGTAACTCTAGGTGCTACATTGTTCGTTCCTGACTGGCTCCTTTCCATTGTATGAGGGGTGGTTTATGGTTGTGCTTAAAAGTCTTTTGTCAAATTCCTGAGCTGGAAGCAAGTGGGGTCTGTTACATTCTTAAGAGGAACCTTATGCCTGAGGGGGTTTCCTGTGGTCAGACACTCCCAGCATTGTTCCAAATATGTGTTTTTCCCCACCCAGGGATCTCAGGTCCTAATCTTTCCCTCTCTGCCTATTTTGTCTTATCTTATCCTGTCATAATAGCACACACTTAATCTTCCATTATATAATTGATTATAACTTATTTGCAATATTTATATAATACGTATGTACCCTTTTGTTTCATATACAAAATGTATTTCTAGAGCAACGAGTGATGCCTAACACTGCACTTGGATTTTACGTACATTATCTGTTTTAGTTCTGAGGACACCTCTTAGACAATATTACTAAGTAATATTACTAATTACTATTACTCTTAGGGTAATATTATTCTTATTTTATAGATATGGAAACAAATCCAAAGAGATGAAAACTGCTGAACATTGTCACCATTCACAAACCCCATCTCTAGCTCTCCAAAGTGAAGTCTTTCCCTATTACTTTATATTTGAATTTAGTCCAAACAGTGCTATTTGCTGGAAATTTAATTAAATTAAGTAACAGGTCAATTAAATGTAAGTATCATTTACATACCTTTGAAACCTGGATCTATAGAAATAGCAATTGAATTAACTATTTGACAAGAACTATCTTCCCATTTTCCTTTATTTTCTTCATTCATTAGTGAAGGAACATTTAAGTTCCTTGAAATAATGGAGTTGCCTAAACCATTGGACATGAAAGGCTGGAAAATTGTGCTGTTTCAAGCTCAGCAAGACACTGACATTACTATTTTTAGAAATAGTTTTTGGGGCATCTGAGTGGTTCAGTTGGTTAAGCGTCTAACTTTGGCTCAGGTCATGATCTCACAGTTCGTGGGTTTGAGCCCCGCGTTGGGCTCTGTGCTGACAGCTAGCTCAGAGCCTGAGCCTGCTTCAGATTCTGTGTCTCCTCTCTCTCTGACCCTCCCCTGCTCACACTGTCTCTCTCTCTCTCTCTGTCTGTCTCTCAGAAATAAATAAAACATTTTAAAAAAATGAAATATTTTTGGAGAACATAAAGCTTGAGGAAGTCCGTAAAAACTTGAGCCTAAATGTTTTATTCATTGATCTAAATTTTCAAAAATGAACTAACCTTTAACATTTTTTTCAGATGTATTTCTATGCTACTAATTTTCTATTACTTTCTACTCAAGTTCCCACATCCCTTCCCCCAGGCCTTTATATTTTTAATTGTTACAGATATACTATAGCCTAGGACAAATAGATGGGGAAGAAAAATAAATGTTTACTTTATAAGACCCTTTCTGTAATTCTCTAGATGTGTTTCTCTGCTCCCAAATTAATTTCAGTTCAGGAAGTGATGTTGTTAATCCTCCAGCATGAATGTATGAACATGTAGACATTTGAAAAAGCTAGACTCTACATAGAGTAACCATTCTGCACTGCTTTGCCTCTCCCTGTATTGCTCATCTCTGTGTATGGTTATGCCATCCACCCAGGGGCAAGATGTCTATTTTTACAATGTCCAGAAATCACCCTGAGCATCTCTTTTCCATCTCTAGGCTTTCTGTCCCTCCTATCAAATCCATCACTAAATCTTGGTGACTTTATTTTCTAAATAATTTTCTAATGTATGAACTTCTCTCCCTATTTATTGTCACAATCCTTGTCCAAGCCTCTGGCTTATGGCAACAGCTTTCAAACATGTCTTCCAGCTTTCAAACTCTTTAAATAAACAGCCAGTGTGATTTATTTTAAACAAAATCAACTCATATCTATGTCAATGTCTTCCCACTGCAGTTAGAAAGCACATCAACTCCTTTCCATAACTACAATATTCTTTTTGATTTAGCCTGGCTAACACCATGGTCTCTCTTACTGTCTACCATCCTGCACATGGAACTCCATCAGAACTTTGCAGATAGTCTTCCCTGTACCTAGAATGCTCTTTCACAGATTCCTCATGGCTGGCTTCCTGCTTTTGGGTTTCAGGTTAAATTATTTTTCTTCAGACAGGCTTTCTGATCACCCAAAGTAAAGGAATTGTTTTTATTGTATTCTCTGTCAAAAAAATCATATTCGCTTTCTTTGTAATACTTTTTTCATTCACAATGATGTACTTGCCTGTTGATTGCATGTGTCTCTTATTAGATTGTAAGTTTCATGATGTTGCTCTGCAGTGTATACCCAGGGCCTAGCATGGTGCCTAGTATGTGGTAGTTTCTCAATAAATAGTCATTAAATGAATGAATGAACTACTACTTAAATTGTTTGGTAAATAGCTAACCAACTTTATTTGGCTCAGACTATTTCACAAGATGTTTGAGCCAAATAAGCTTACTTATTAGATAAAATAAAATTATATACAGTCATATTTTTACAATTGTCCTTTACCTTTTTGATAGTACATGAGTAGATTTGTTAACAAAACATTAGTTATCAGACAGACTATAACCGTTGGGCTCCTTAATTAAAAATGAAGGCATAGCTGACTCAGCACCATCAGTGCCTTCAATGTCCCTCATGAACATATCTCCTTCAGTGATGCCTTTTGTCCCCCTCCACAGGACGAGGATTTATTTATGTTGTAGTACCACTCTGGGAAAAGGATACCACATTGCCCACGTCCACTGCCCTCAAATTCTGCGTCATTCAAATCAATTCCTGCAAATAGATGCCTGAAAGCAGTCATGTCCATTGCTACCATTTCAGTGGATACATGTGAATCTTGGTTTAGGGTCGACTAGATCTCATACCATATGTACATCCACATGGCACAAAAAATGTTTTTTTTTTAACTCTTAAAGGGAAATTCTTAATATAAAAACTTAAGCTTAAACATAGGATACAAGATAATATGGAAAAGATATTGTAGGAAATTTGACTGCAGTCAGTTAAGTGACATTATAATCTAAGAAATAAGATAATATTTAGGCTTATCATCTATTCACTTTTCCAAACTATTTCTGAATTCTGGGAAGAACATGGAGAAAAGAATCAGTTAAACATTTTTTAAACATATTTGTTCATGACAGAGAGTTTTCCAAGCATTTTATATGCACCAAATCATTTATGCACCACAAAAATTCAATGAGGTGGGTAGCATTACTTATCCTATTTTACAGATGAGTAAACATGACACAGAGATATTTTAAGTAACTTGTACAAAGTCATATAGCTAGTAAGTAGCAGGGATACGATTTGAATTTAAAACCTGCATCCTTAAATATTGTACAATACTGCCTCTGTTGAATTATATTTCAATCCATTCTTTTTTAAAATTTTTAAAATGTTTTATTTATTTCTGAGAGAGAGACAGAGAGACAGCGTGAGCAGGGGTGGGTCAGAGAGAGAGAGACACACACAGCATCTGAAACAGGCTCCAGGCTCTGAGCTGGCTGCCAGCACAGAGCCCAATGTGGGGCTCAAACCCACGGACCGTGAGATCATGACCTGAGCCGAAGTTGGACGCTTAACCGACTGAGCCACCCAGGCACCCCTATTTCAATCCATTCTTAAAGAACTTACATGTTACTAAAATAGAAGATGTGCAGAAACAAATTACTTTTACACAATTAACAGTTATAATTTCAAATAATTTAATATATTATTACACTAATGCATATAGATTTAAAAAATGAGCTTAATACTTGGTATATAGTATATATGTTCAAAACGTGTTCTTCTTCACTGAATCCTATCCTCAGCTCTGTGAGATAGGAAAGTATGGGTGTCAGGATGAGATAAGCTTTTCATGATCATAAATTTACCCCAAAATTCCAATAACATATTGAAAAGTTTATTTCTCACTCATGGAAAGTGCCATGTGGATCAACAAGGGCTCTCTTTCAAACACAGATCAGAGAGATTAAAATCTTTGAATGTGATTATCAGCGATAAACCACAGTCTTGGCTCCTCTATCCCAACACATGGCTATGGAGCAAGGGATAAGGTGCAGCCAAAGAGGCACAGCAGCTCATACCTACCTCAGCCTCATTCCATACACGTTATTTCTGCTCCCATTTTCTTGATTGAACCAATCACATGACCTGATGTAAATCCAAAAGAAGTTTGGTAAATGTGGTTTCCTGTGCCCCCATAAAAAGAAAATAATGTAATAAACAAAAAGCACTATTTCTGCTGTATGTACTAATATTCCTCTTATCAGATCAGTATAATGAAGCACATAAAGGTACAGGGCCCTGTTCTTGCCCATGTAGTCCATAAATATTGAACTAGAACATTTAATAGGCTTTACCCATTTAAAAAAATTGTTTAATGTTTTATTTATTTTTGAGAGAGAGAGAGACTGCATGAGCAGGAGAGGGTCAGAGAGAGAGGGAGACACAGAATCCAAAGACAGGCTCCAGGCTCTGAGCTAGCTGTCAGCACAGAGCCCAACACGGGGCCTGAACCCATGAACTGTGAGATCATGACCTGAATTGAAGTCAGACACTTTACCTACTGAGCCACCCAGGCACCCCTAGGCTTTACCCATTTTAAATTAGTGGTCATTATACCAAGTATCATAACCAAATAGTTAAAATTTTAAGAAGAAAATATTTCTTTCAGTTAGGATTTATGGAAAGCCTTCTTGGAAGAGGCGCCATTGAAATTATTAGTAAAGGACAGATAGAATTTGTGTCTGGAAAAATGGGGTAAATGAATCCTAATCAAAGCCTTATGAGCAGAGTAGTAGAAAGTATATATAGGAAATAAGAATTCACTCAGTCTGACCAAATCAGAATAATTATTCTAATGTGGATAAGGTACTAAGTAAAAAACTTTACCTTAATGTGATTCATATGAAAATCTAATTGCTCAGTTGGCATGGGCATTAAAGACAACTTTTTAAAAATTTCATTATTTGATCACTTTTCTTCCTTTTGTTTTTAATGTAGACATAGTCTTGGGTTCTGAAACTACCTACGATACCTGAGAACTCACAATTTATTTTAAGTTCACTGGGGGTGGGGCACCTGAGTGACTCAGTTGGTTAAGTGGCCGACTTCAGCTCAGGTCATGATCTCACAGTTCCTGGGTTAGAGCCCCGAACTGGGCTCTGGGCCAACAGCTCAGAGCCTGGAGCCTGCTTTGGATTCTGTGTCACCCTCTCTCTTTGCCTCTCCCCCACTTGTGCTCTGTCTCTGTCTCAAAAATAAATAGGCATTAATCTCACTAGTGGTGAAATGCTTCAAAATATTCCTCCAATTTCAAGTATTGTCATTAATGATCAAATATTGGTATATATCTGAAAAAACAGTCTGAAAGACCATATATGGAAATATTAAATTTAAATAAAACTAATTCACATTTATTCATTTACTTATTCATTTGACATTTACTTTTCAAGGATTTGTTATGTTCCAAGGAAGGTACTAGACGCAGGTGAGACATGATTGAGACAGGGTCACTCACATTCTTTGTACTAGTACATTCAGCATAGAATTAAAATGAACAAGATTTGCAATAATAAGACACACTTTATAAGTACTTATATTTTTCCCCTTTATAAAATGATTCAAATGTTAAACTAGCAATAAAATTAAATTAAATACAATTATGCTGACATACAAAAGAACAGATTTTTATTTAATTATACCTGGAAGGATTTAACGTAAGTAAAGCAGAGAAGCAGCCTTTTCTTTCATTCTGTGTATAATATCCTGAATGAAGGGGAGACTCTGAAGCGGTGACAGCGGACTTGCAAAAGAAGAATGCAGAATCTCCCCAGGCAAAGTCCTAAAAAGATTTAAACCTTTTATTTCTATATGTCATAATATTAGAATGAAGTAGCCAAGAGCCCAGAAAACAACAAAAACAAACTGGCTTTCAATTTGCACACATCTTAAAAACTAGGCAAAGGGGAATCACTCGTGGGCAGATCTGCTACACAAAATATGGCTCCTGGACCCAGTTAGAGGGCACTTTTGTGTTCAAATTCTTTGGTCTCTGTGGTTACAAGAAGCCAGATTACATGAAGATTGTCTTGTCTTCATCTTTCTCACAAAGTGAACAGTAGTAGGCAGATATTTGCCCACAGTTTTACCCCATGGGGTGTCAGGAACTGATAGACTGAATATCAAGGATGACAAAATACTATCACAGTTTTTTATAAAAAGTTTTCAGAAAACAAATTTATTTTAGGATCTTTGGCATAGAAAGATAATGGGTGGGTTTTGGTAGGACTTATATAATGTGTTATGATTTAAAATGAGCTATGTGTTCTAGGAGGCACTGCAGGATTAAAGGAAGTTCCAACAGTGAATAAAAGAAAATAATCTAAATAATGTAAGTGCTCTCTAGGGTTACATTTTTGTAACTTCATTATTTAGCAGAGTCTTCTGATGTGGGAAGCCAAATTATTCACTGGAGATAGATGGTGATATATGGAACCTCTAAGAGGTGGAATATTTCAAGTGAGGTTTCAAGGTTTAATTAGAAGAAGGAAGTCAACAATTTATAAACCTAAGAAAGAGTCTCCAGGTTTATAAAACATAAACAAACAAGAAATGTATTCACAATCAATAGACTGCTTTTATGGAACACTTTTTGTAGGCAATGAGAGATATTTAAAAGAGCATGAGAAGATTTATGCCTGTTCTCAGGGGACAAAGGTACCATGCTGAACACTGGTCTTTGCCAATGCTGACCTGGAGTCTTACCAGCTGAAGCAATTTCATTCTTCATATTATAGAACATTGGAGAAAAATACTCTCTCCAAATCCAAGGTTAGACAGGAAGAAAACTGAGGCTAGAGCGGAAGCTTGGGAGAAGGGAAGGGAAGATGTTGAAAGGAAAAGGGTAGAGAATTCCAAGACAGGAGATCAGCACGAACAAACACTTGGAAAGAAGATGACAGACTCGGGAGTCAGCACTAGGAAGGAGTGGGAAGTTGTTAAGGTAACTTGAGGAGGATCAGACAATGAACTAAAATTTTAGAACTGATATCTTTAGCATAGTATCCATTGGAAGTATTTTTATAAAAAGTGCAATGTGATAATTACACCCAATGTCTTCTGAGGAGTAGTCTGGAAGGATTAAAAAAGACAGCTAGGAAGATGCAATAGGAGGTCAGCGACACCATGGATTGTGCTCATTCAAGCATAAGGTGATAAGGAAGGTGCCAGGAATACTCTGCACTATACAAAGGGCAAGGAGGGCCTTCTCTGACTTAAAATTAACTCCCAGAAACATCCTCCCTAAGCTTTTCATAGCTTTCTTAACCACTTTATTTTCATTGGTTGTCTCTCTCTTCCTGTAATAGGTAAACTTTTAAAAAAAAAATTTGTTTAAAGTTTATTTATTTATGTATTAAATGTTTTATTTATTTCTGAGAGAGAGAGCATGAGCGGGGGTGGGGGTAGGGAGGGTCAGAGAGAGAGAGGGAGACACAGAATCTGAAGACAGGCTCCAGGCTCTAAGGTAGCTGTCAGCACAGAGCCTGACGCAGAGCTGGAACCCACGAACCGCGAGATCATGACCTGAGCTGAAGTTGGATGCTTAACCGACAGAGCCACCCAGGCACTCCAAAGTTTATTTATTTTTGAGAGAGAGAGAGAGAGAGAGAGAGAGAGAGAGATCAAGCAGGGGAGAGGCAGAGAGAAAGAGAAAGGGAGACACAGAATCTGAAGCAGGCTCCAGGCTGTGAACTGTCAGAACAGAGCCCAGTGCCAAGCTTGAACTCATGAACCATGACATTATGACCTGAGCATGACCTGAGCCAAAGTCCGACACTTAACTGACTGAGCCACCCAAGCGCCCCTTGTTTTGGTTTTTATTCTTACATTTCTACAGCCTAGAACAGTGCTTGACACATGATAGCTGTTCAATAACATTTTTTTCTCATATATTAATGAACGAACAGTATAAAAATGCTGAAGGAAGTACTACTTAGGGGCAGATTGAAGAGAAATAAAAAAAATAACATAATAATTTCAGATAATAGTGCGTAAACAAATTTTTTTAAGTCACAGGAACAATTGTAGAGTTTTTATCCAATGGAGGAAATTTAGAGTTGGTTTTAGATTGGAACATAAATAATATTAGGAAAGTATTATTTCCTTAGCACTGTCTTTCCCACACCTAGTCCAGAGCCTACAAGACTGGTATTCTGTAAAAAGTGTTTGAAAGAATACGTGCTATTTGAAGATTGAGAACTAGTAAATGTGTTCTGTTTGGAGTTGGAAAGGTAGGACAGAAGTACAGGGAAAAAATAGGAAATATAGATGACAAGTTTCTATTTGAAAGCTAGATGATAGGGTGTGGCTGAGGAGTTTTCTGAAATTGGAAATGCATAAATAGTTTAACATGTTCATGCAATTTTGTGTAAGAATGGTGATTCTCATTTGACTGAAAACATGTCTTGGCAAATTTAGAAATTAATTTGAGAAATTTGCAGCCTGGAGGCAGAGCATACAAACATTAGACTCTTGAATTAATTTTATGCATACATGTTATTTATTCAGTAGGTAAATTTCTGAAAAGTTTTGTGCAAATCAAATAAGGGCAAACCTAATTACATTGACTTGCAGTAAGAGAGCTATTTTATTTGCATTTCTGATTGGTTTGCAATTGGCAGTCTTTCATATAACACCTTCATCAGTTCTTTGCCCTTCAAGATTCTCTGTGAATCAGTTGATGGACCATCAGCATTTAAATTCATCAAAGGCTTACTATTTAAAGGATTTTGTAATAAATGTTTTAGTTACATGCGAAAAACATATTTGGGTATACTGGGTTTTATAAAGAGCAAGGAACATGTATCATAAAGTCTCAGTTTAGTATCATAAGTATAAATAAAACATAGAATATAAGAATCGATGCAAGTTAGGTCATTAAATTATAAAAATAAAGTATGTTTTTAATCAATGTGAGAATTTGAGCAGTTATTAAAATCTTTTATTTCAAATTTTCCAAGCCTGGGGACTGGATATGAAAACTTGCAAATGCCATCGATACCTTCCTTTTTCATTCTCTTTAATCTTAAGCCAAGATTAATACTTTTATAAGGGGTCTATTTTAATTATATGCATCTGTGTGGGTATGTCTTCAGTATGTATAATACACACACATATAAGTAACTACTCAATTTACCTTCCTTTTTCTTTCTCCTGAGAGCACCTGTAGTGCATAGTTTGAGTCATTTGAGTCAATTAATATCTTTAAGAAATTATTTTTTACACCATCTACACGAAAACATGGGGGAAACAAATTTGAATAGACTTTGAAACTGCCTAATGATATTTGAAGTCAGTGACCCCAAAAGCAAGCTGAGAGGGAAAAACCTGGAGAGGAGGAGTTCTTGTCCAGTCCTCTCTTTTAGATCTCCGCAGCACTAATTAAAGCGTGAAGTCGGGACTCAATAACTAATAAGTCTTCTGCTCCAAAAATGACCAGACTTATTGAATTGCATATTGATGCAGCCATGCCTGCTTCTTCCTATCTTCTGAAAAAAATAAAAGTAACAGCAACATGAATCTGTCAGGCTTTAGGCACTAACACTTTTCAGATAGAATGCTCTTCCAAACTAAATGCATTTCTCATGTTTTTCTTCACCCTCTCTCAGCTATTCTTTTTTTTTTTTTCTCACCCAAATTCACAATTTTGATTCAGATGGACTAAATTTCTTTCCCTAGATATTCCTGCTGAAGATACAGGCAGAGCCAGCAGGATCATCACGTTACATTACTGTTCACATCTTTGATCTTTCTGTGGATTAAATACTAAGTAGGGATGAGAATAAGTTAGGTAAGGAAGTACTAACATTTGATTGTCACATATAAATAGACCCTGATTATTATTTAAGACAGACTAGAATGTGTTGCAGTAACAAAAATCCTTAAAAATCTCCAAGGCTTTCAACAATACAAGGTTTGTTGCTTGTTTGTCTTCCTTGCTTCTGCACCATGCCCATCTCAGTAGTGAGCTCTGTTCTTTGGTGTGTTTTCTTAGGGGTGCAAGATACTGTTTTATGCTGAGGAGAAGCAGCACCATCTCCTAAAGCCTCCCATCCGGAACTGGTGTGCTCAACTTCCTTTCACACTGCATTGCACAACCTTGAGGGGCTGGGAATATGGATCTGTCAGGGCCCTGGAAAAAAGAAAATTACAAATCTCAATTCATCATATAAGTCCCTCACCTTGAAATAAACAAAAGTTATGCACATAGAACTTATTTTCAACGTACATTTTCAGTTTAAATTAATTCAAATGCATTTGGGAAAGTATAAAATGCAATATAAATATATGTGTTATAATTAACATATTTTAGATAACATAATCATTAGAGTGGAGAATTGAATAATTATGATAAATAACGTTTTAAAGTGTTCTTTTTTTTTTTTTGCCTTCATAAAATTTTATTGAATACCTCCTATTTTCCTGGTGCCAGGTACACAGAGATAAACTAGACACACAGGGAAATTATAATCTAATAGAAAAGAGTCACTAGTAAATCAACACTTTTGATAGATTGCATTAAATGTGATGACAGGAATAAATACAGGATGCAAAGAACTTCCTGAAGATAGAAAATCACAAAGTGAGGTCAAGATAACTCTGTATACCTAGAGAGATTGCAGAGTGGTGACTTTGACAGAGTTTTAAATCCTTAATAAAAATTTGTATGGATAATGGTGATCTGGACAAAGGAAATACCATCTCCCAAAGTATAGAATATGAGAGTTTATACGATGGTGAGAAATTGCAAGGAGTTCTAAGTGGCTGGAGAATATATCTGTGGGTGCAAGGGACCCACATAGCAAAATATAATGTGAGAGAGGCAGGCAGGTAAATGTGTGCCATCTTAAAAATGTCAACTTTATCCAAGAGATAATGGTGAAGCATAGGAGTTTTTCTGCTTTAGAGAGAAAATTCTGTTGTAGGGTGAAGAATGAATCTTCACAACATAGTACAATACCTGGTACATAATTGACACTCAATATAAATTTTGAATGAATAAGTGAGTAAATGGTAGCATGGAAGGTAAGATGACATTGTCCCACTATAATACAGTAAGCAATTTTTTAATTGGAAATTAAATTTGCAAAAATTTGGAAATATCACACATTCAAGCTGTTGGCAATGTTTATGGTGAGTGTTCCTAAATGAAGTAATGATTTTGAAATGCAGTTATTCATTCATTCATCTACTGATTTTTTTTCTTTGATTCATTTATGTAGAGGATAGATCTTATTAAATGACATGAAAAGCAAAGATATCTATAATACAGATTCTTTTTTTCGTGCAAGAATTCTGGAGTCCGACAGAAGATCACAAATAATTACTGCAATGTGGTCTATGGAAACAGAAATAAAAGAAACACAGATTGGTGCTTATTTTGAGGTCAGTGGTTATAAATGGCTTTTGGAATAGGTATTGTTTTGGTTGGTTTCTTGACAGATTATCTTAGACTTTCAGAGATAGTCAAAGTAAATAAGGTAAGCAACAATACCTATTCTAAACAATTTGTCCACTTTTATTTTTTTATTGTTATTGTTTACTTTAATCTGTCAAATTTATGAGACAGACTAATTTTTAACTAAGAAGCTGATTCAAGTAAAACAGTCAATCAGATAACCTTGAATTTATTTTGCATACAAATGAGCTCTCAATGCATCAGCTATTCATTTTAGTTACCTCTTCTGACTTGTGGAACAAATATTGACAGTCTCTCTTTTTTTTTTTTTTTTACTGTTTTTATTTATTTCTAGGAGAGAGAGAGAGACAGCGTGAGCAGGGGAGGGCCAGAGAGAGAGGGAATCACAGACTGAAACAGACTCCAGGCTCTGAGCTGGCAGTCAGCACAGAGCCCGATGCGGGGCTCGAACCCACGAACCGCGAGATCGTGACCTAAGCGAAAGTCGGACGCTCAACCGACTAAGCCACCCAGGCGCCCCTGACAGTCTCTTTTTTAATCACCAGAAAATTAAAACTTAGCAGCATCCCAAACAGTTTTCCAATTTTATCCTTTAGAAAAGAAGTGGTAACAAAGCGATTAAGTGCACATACATATTTTGCAGAAAATATGTTACATTTTATAACCCAAAAGTTGATAAAATGCTTTATTATATCATCATATTACAATAATTTATTAACCATTTGAGTATTTATTATGTTTGAGAAAAATGTGCAAAGTCATTAATAATAATATTAGGTTCATTAAGCCAGGCAGTGAATTGTTTGCTTTGTACACTTATCTCATATTGACAATATGGGAGAAGTATTATTATCTCCATTTTACAAATGAGAAAATTTAAATGTAGGAACTTAGATAACCTGCTCAATGTTACATAAAAAAATATGTGGGGATTATGCTAAGTAAAATAAATCTGACAGAAGAAAGACAAATACTGTATGATTCCACTTACGTATGGAATTCTAAACAAACAAACAAACAAACCAGAAACAGACTCCCAAATACAGATAACAAACAGGTTCAGAGGGGACGGGGTTGTGGGGGATGGGTGAAATAGGTAAAGGGGATCAAGAGATACATACAAACTTTCAGTTATAAGATAAATAAGACATGGGGATGAAAAGTACACCACAGGGAACATGGTCAATAATACTGTAATAACTTTATAAGATGACAGATGTTAACTACACTTAGAGTGCTGAACGCTGTATAATATACAGAGTTGTGAATCACTGTGTTGTACACTTGAAACTAATATAACATTATATATCACCTATGCTTTGATTTAAAAGGTAGAAACACAAGATTCAAACTGAGATCTGCCTTTTCCAAAATCAGTGTTCTTTATTGCGTTACCTATGAAATAGGAACTAGTAAGAAAAAAATCTGACTCAATCTCAACGTCAACCCAGGATAACCAACATATCACAGAAACAACAAGAAATGTAATCCAAGTGTGGAAATTGGGACTGGAAGTTCTGAGAGGCAGAGCCTGTCTTTTCCATTTTGAAATCCCAACGTCTCACCTTGTTTGTTGGTGTATAATAATTGCTTGGGATACATTTATTGAATTAAGAAATGAATGCCTACAAAGAGATACAAGGAGGAATTGAAGCATCAGGAGAATTTTTGTATAGGAAGAAATTGAGAGGTTAAATGTTCACCTCAATGCCGAACATCTACCTAATCAAAATGTCTTGAGTTGAGTCCAGACCATTCAATTCTAACTTTATTCTTTTCCATGGTGCCACAGCTCCTATCTTTGGCACTGTGTCAGGAAGATGGCACATAGATGCAGATGTGACACCTATAATTTACTAAAACGATAATATCCTTGAACTTAGGTTTTGCCTTACATCTACTCTAAAGCTTCTGTGTGCTATTGTTTGCACCAGGGGGCAGTATATGGTGGCTGAGACTGTGAGTTCCTAATTGGGCAGAGTGGGTTCAAATTTAGGTTCTGTCCTTTATTACTTATTGTGTGATGTCCCAGGGCAAGTTGTTTAACGTCACTAAACCTCAGTGTTGTCATGTATAAAGTGAACTTTTAATAGTACCAGTCCACAGAACTGTGAGGATTGAATGTGGAAATCCCTTAAAAGTGCTTAGCACATCTAATGCATTTATTATATAGTTTGAAGGAACGATTATTAGTCAATATATTAATATTAATAGTTAGTTAATTAATTAATATTAATAGTTAATTAATAGTTAGCTATTATTAACTACAAAAAACTATTCTTTTGTATCACTGGGTATATTAGTTTCCTAGGTCCACTATAAAAACACCAAAAACCAGGTTGATTGAAACAATAGAAATTTATTCTTTCGCAGTTTTGGAGGCTGCAAGTCACAAATCAAGGTGTTGGAAGGCCATGTTTTCTCTGATGGTTCTAGAGATGCCTCTTTTGGCTTGGGTTTTATTGGCAATTTTTGGCATTCTTTGGTTTATATATTTGTCAGTCCAGTCACATGACCACATCATCTTCCTTCTGTGCATGTCTGTTTCTGTGTCCCCTTTTTATAAGGATACCAATTCATACTATCAGAGCCCATTGTAATGACTTGATCTTAAATAGCTTACCTCTACACATCCTATTTCTAAATCAAATTACATTTTGGAGTCACAGAGGTTAGGAATTTTTTTTTTAATTTTTAATGTTTTATTTATTTCTGAGAGAGAGAGAGAGAGAGCATGAGGAGGGGAGGGTCAGACAGAGAGGCACAGAATCTGAAGCAGGCTCCAGGCTCTGAGCTGTCAGCACAGAGCCTGATGCGGGGCTTCAACCCACGAACTGTGAGATCATGACCTGAGCTGAAGTTGGACGCTTAACCGACTGAGCCACCTAGTCGACTCACGGGGGTTAGGATTTTAACGGATTTTTGAGGGAACATAATTCTATCTATAAGACCAGGTACCTACTTTTAATATTGCTTCTTAAAGGAGCCATGTACATTGAAATCCCCTGACCCAGAAGACTGTAAAAAGCACTTCACTGAGAACTGTCCCTTGTGTGTCCTACTTTTCTTCACCTAGCTTCACAGCCATCTCCTGTCAGCCTCAATTGACAGTTGCCTCTTGGGTCTGGTTTAACTTTCACTCCTAGTCTAATTAGGGGAGCCACTTGCTGACCTGAAGCTTCCATCCCCAGTAGACCCCGAGTTCTGCTTTTCCTGCATCACTATCTGTCTCTGGTGATAGGACTGCCTCCCCTGGAGGCTGACCTTGTCCTCATTTTACCTTCAGTAATCCTCTATTGACATAGATGATAGCGGTAATAGTTCATATTTACCGAAAGCTCTTAGGAGGCAGGGGTGATACCCAACAGTCCACAGGCATTGCATTATGTAATCCCCACATCAGCCCTATAGGGTAGGCTGGCCAGTGTACAGATGAGGAAACTGAGGTTCAGAGAGATTAAAGTGCATGAAATAGATAAGAAATGAGGAGTTGTGAACTAAGGTAGTAGCTGAGGAAGAGAGAGCAGGCATAATCCACTGCAAAATGAAACAGCTTCTGAGCTTCTGGTCTGGTGTTTGGACGGATAAAAATGATACCTTTTACTAGAATAAGGAGTGAGAAGGAAAACCAGGTGTGAGGAAGGTAGGCGGTGATTATGGCTATAATTGGAAATGTGCTTTGTGTGATATTTGAGATTATGTAAGTGAAGACCAGGCAGTTGGATATATGGTCCCAGAGGTTATGGGATCCCTACTGTCTTTTCCAAGCTGGTCTCCTTGCTTCTGCCTCTGCCCTTCCCCATCCTCCTGCAGTCTATTTGCTATACAGTTACATTGAATCACCTCTCTGTTTCCTAACAATGGTTTCTCATCTCATGCAAAGCAAAACCCAAGGCTTGACCATGACCTACGAGGCAAAACAGAATCTGGTGCCCTAAGATCCTTCCTCCCCCTTCTGAACTTCACTCTAGCCTGCTAGCCCCTTTACTTTTTTGCAAGCCAAGCAAGTTCTCCATTAGGGCTTTTATACCTGCTGTTTCTTCTATTAGAATGTTCTTCCCCCAGATATAGGTATGGCTGGTTCCTTCACTTCCTACAGGTCTTTACCTCTAATTTTCTTTCCCCTCAGTGAGGTCTACCTTGACCATTGTATCTAAAATTTCAATTTCTACATACTAACGTTTCAAATCCTTAAACTCCAATGTTTAGATTACTACTGGCACATAGTAGGTCTGCAATAAATACTTATAATTAAATGACTATGTAGGAAAATCTGATCAAAATATAGATTTTATTCATTTATTCAGCAATTATTTCTTGGATATCTGTATTATGTGCCAGACATTGTTCTAAGTTCTGGAACATAACAAAATAGATCATATGTCTGCCATCATGGAGCTTACTTCCTAATTGGAAAGAGCAAAAATAAGCAGTTAATTAAATATACTGGATACCAGATGGTGACAAGCTTTATGGGGAAACATGAAGTGAGCTAAGGAAGATGGGTTTCAGAATCGTGCACATAAGATGTTGAAGTCCCATGTGAAAGTGAGGACCTTACATAGTTTGTGACATGAGGAAACATGAACATTAAAGATATAAGTGAAGGAAGGGAAGCCCATGAAGAAATCCAACAAGGAAATGACAGAGAAATGAAAGGAAAGCCAGGAGAGTGTGGTATCATGAAAGTCAAGGAAGCAGAGAATCTCAAGAAGGAAAAAATAATCAATAACATCAAACATCTAACTTGCAGAGGTCAAGCACTATAAGGACAGAATGTATTTGTCAGAATTTGGCATTTACGTGACTGTACAAAGATTAGTTTCAGTAGAGCAATGAAATAAGAAGCCAGATTACTGTGAGCTGAAAAGAGACTGGGATATGAGACTATCAGTAGAAGTTGATGGGACCCACTCTTTTTCAAGAAGCCCTGCTTTACATTTTAAAAAGAAGGAAAAGAAAAAAGAAATAAGAAGATAGCTAGATGGACCCATGAAAACTATATTAGAACTGTTTTGGATACAATCAAGATCTTGAAGACAGCTCGTTTCCTCTGTCTCTGTCTCTCTCTCTCACACATATACAGACACATTCCACATATGTACACTCCACACAGACACACACACACACACACACACACTATCCCTATTTATTAATAATTTTAATTTTCTTAGGAAATAAAGTTCCTAGAAGCTTTCATATTTATGAAAGTTTGGTCCAAGATCTGTGCTCAACAAGCTGCAAATTCAATTTTACCCATAGACTTAATGAAAACATAGCTCAATTACAAGGTATGTATTCACAATTATAGCAGCTTACATTGGTTGACTACCTACTTGGAGTCAGATACTATGACAGCGTTTTAAATTTATTTGTCCTCACTTTTGAGATGTAGAAACTGAGGCTCAGAGATGTTAAATAATTGTTCAAGGTTATAGGGCTTACAAAAGCAGAGCTGAGATTCAAACAGGATCTAATTCTCAACTTTATGATTCCACTACACCAGGCCATCCAAGCTACACAACACTTTAGTGTCTTACACTGGTCTGTCTTATGGATAACTCCAAGTGAGTCAGACCAAAATATAAAATACTAAGCTATATAAATACTACAATGAATAAATGAGTAAGTTCTTGTATAATCTGGTAGTAAGCAAAAATTTCCTGTTATCCAAATTGAGAAAAAATAAGGGAAAAGATTGAAAATATTGAGTATTTTATTTTGTAAAATAAAATAATTTCAAGCTGGGGAAGTACTTAAGTTGTAAACAAAGAGATAGTAACTCTAATATATCAAGAGCTTCTAAAAATAGAAAACTGCCAATGACCTTATAGAATACTGGGCTAGGCATAGAAACAAGAAAAGATGTGCAGTGTATTAATCATTTATTGCCAAGCAACAAAGTATCCCAACATTTAGCAGCCTAAAATGATGAACAGCAATTATCTCATGGTTTGTGGAGGTCAGGATTCAGACACAGCTTAGCTGAGTCCTCAGCTTGGGTTCCCACACAAGGTCAATCGAGTGTCAGCTGAGGAAGTTGTCACCTCAAGGTTTGATGGAGGAAGAATTCTCTTACAATTTATTTTGTAAATAGTTGATATGCTATAAACCAAATCAGAAGGGAGAAAGCAATCTCTAAAACTTCAAAGCAAAATGGAATGAAGGAGCCTAACTAGGTTTCAAGTTGGTGGTACAACCATATGGGGAGGAACTATTTAAATTCAAATGACTTTAAAACACAGGAATTTGTCTCTACAGTTGATGGGAAATGCCCTAAAAACAAACAAATACACAAAAAAGACTGCCCCATCTGGAAAAAAAAAAACAACAACCAACAAAAACCTTTTGTTATTGATAGTGTTGAAATATATGGATAATTATGTAGGTATGCTCATGAAGCAGGATTTTCAGTACCAAAGAGATGAGGTATAGATGCAAGACCAAAGAACTCAAGTATAAACCCTGTGTTCCTGACTGAGAATTGGAATCTCAGTAGGAATTCATGATATATTTTCTTTAAAAGAAAAAAATATATCTCTATCCATTGAAAAGCCTAAAAACAAAACAGATCAGGTGGCAATAAAGCAGTTTATTGACCAGATTTTGGTCTCTAAGTATCATTTCTTCCTGAAAGAAACCAAAGTAACTTAGAAAAAGAGCTGGTTGTAGGTCTAGGGCAAAACATGTATGAAATGATCCTGGAACATTTTATCATACCAGAAGTGAGGAAACTAACCATGATAAATAGAATTACATCAAAAAGATCCCTGAAACTAATGTGAAGACAATCCTGCTGGCCAAAAATAGGATACTTGTGGTACAAATAAGAATAACAACCTAATGAATTGAGATATGGAATGGAATACTTTTAAATCTATATGTTTGTAATTATATAATATTGTACTTATATTATTATTATATTACATATAATTATACTATAATAATGTTCAAAAGTGAATATAATCTTAATAACATTATTGCAATATATCAAAATGGTATTATATTAATAACATATTAATATTATATTAATTAAATATAATAATAATATTATACATAACATATTCATAATATATTACTATTATGTAGATAATATATATTAAGGTCTCATTGTTCACCTTTGGAATATGCTAAGAAGCCAATTCATGTTTTTATTTTTTATTTTTATTTTTTAAATGTTTTATTTATTTCTGAGAGAGAGAGAGAGAGACAGCATGAGCAGGTCAGAGAGAGAGGGAGATACAGAATCTGAAACAGGCTCCAGGCCCTGAGCTAGCTGTCAGCACAGAGCCTGATGTGGGGCTCGAAACCAAGAACTGTGAGATCATGACCTGAGCCAAAGTCAGACGCTTAATCGACTGAGCCACCCAGGTGCCCCTAATTCATGACTTTAAACTGGTCAGTAAAGGGAACTAATAAAAAATGCCTTTTATACATAAATTGTACTATTGAGTAATCAAATAGTTGATTAGGTGATGTTTCTCTTTATAGGGGTATTAGAGGTAATAAGTAAAGAAGAAATGATAAAATTAATATTTTTCAATACCTAAAAGAATTAACAAATCTAGGTAATAATCGTCAGTGGTTGATAATAGCTCTCAGAAAAATAAAACAGAAAAAAACAAAGCAGATGTCACGTACACACCAAAACTTACGAAATATTCTTGCCAAAACACCCCAAAACTAGATCTACCTTCCTATGCGCAGAAATATAGGGGACATGTTAACTGACCCTACCAAAATCTAGACTATAGGGACTCTATGGGTTAAATGATTGATTTCTTTAGTAAATTCAAAGGAAAAAACTATGGAAAAGAAAATTACAAATTAATACAGAAATAAGAGACATCACAACCAATTGCAAACTTTAAATCTTATTTGCGTTTTTATTTGAATAAACTCTAGAAAATAAAAATGACACAATAGGTGCAATTTGACTACTGAGTGGACAGATATTGGATGATATTAAACAGTTATTAAGTGTCATTATTCTAATTTTGGTTGGTTTTTTTAAAAACTACTTATCATTATATAGAGATGTGTACTGAATTATTTATGAATAAAATGACATGTTGAGAATTTGCTTCCAAATAATCTAGAGGAATGGAAAATTAGAGCAAAGATAGAACAAGATTGAAGTAATAATTATTAAAGGTGAACAACAAGGACAGAAGGTTTTATTATACTATTCTCTCTAATGTTATATTCTTGTTGGGGTACATAGGTGGCTTTGTTGGTTAAGCATCTGACTTTTTTTTGAATCAAGTCATGATTTCAAGGTCAGTCCTGGGATAGAGTCCTAACTTGGGCTCCATGCTAGGTGTGGAGTCTGCTTGAGATTCTCTCTCTCTCTCTCTCTCTCTCTCTCTCCTTTTGTCCTTCCCCTACTCACGCATAAGCTCTCTCTCTCTCTCTTAAAAAATATATATACTTTTAAACTTTTTCATAAAAATTCCATAAGCTGAGTAGTAGTGGGTGCACAGGTTTTTAAAAATATTATTTTTGTACTTTTCTGAATGTTCAAAATGTTTCATAATGCAGAAAAAACAGGAAATTGGAGCTCTTATCATATTCTGAAAGTGGCCAGCACCCCTCTATAATACATTTTATTTATGGTTTTATGTTAAGAAGTACAATTTCAAGTGATACTAACGTACTAATTCCAGGGAAATCATTGAATGGTCTAAATCTTTTTGGTCCTCCACTTTCTTGTGTTTTAAATGGGAACAAGTGAAAATTGTTAATAAGTAAACTTTATTTTTCTGTGCTTCATGTTCCTTGAAAAAAATCTTATTAAAAAGGAATGTTTTTATACGTGACCAATCTTCACACCAACTATATTGCTTTGGCCTTTTGTTTTCAATCCAAAACTCTTTTACTGTACATTTTAAAATGTTTTCATCTTTCTCACACAAAAGAAGAGGGTAGTATAACACATTACTGATTTTCACTGACACGTGCTAGACTATGTGAAAAACCTTGTGGGATTAATTTTCTGTGTTGCATTTTTCCCATGCTATGCTGATTCGACATGACCCGTGACTTAGTTCAGCCCCAAAACATGGCACCAGATCAATCAGTGGGTTTGGCACAACTTTAGTTACTCTGGTATAGGATTCATTAGAAAGGAGTCATATTCATAAGATAGTTTAACTGCTAAAAGAGAAAAAAATAAAAGTGTTTTGTGTCCTTGCTGTTTTTTTCCCAAAGGGAAAGGAAGGAAGTGGTGTTAGGGGGAACAGAGAAAGTCAAGGGAGTGGAAGCCATGTTTCCTAGAGGCTTCAAGTCTGCCTCTCAACTTCAAGATTAAGCTTTGTTCTAATAGGAGTTTGGCTTTCCAAATTGGGATGTTAAGGTCCTTTCGCACATATCTATATCCTTCTAAAACTCTGCTTTTCAATTGCGTTAGTGTGTTCTATTTTAGAACACTTCTCACTCACTCAATAATCCAAAAGAGAGACTTTGATACCAGAGCTAAATTAAAGAGGAAACAGTGCTCGTTTTCAGATAAAGTGAGAGTCACCAGCCTTCTTGAGAACATTGTTTTGATTGATCTACTTTCTCGCTGGCTCTTGTCTTTCAGCTTCCTCTTGGTAGAGGACTTCACCAGGTTCTCATCTCTGTTTTTTAATGGGGTTGCTGTATCTACCTCACCCTCTGGTCTCAGTGAAGGAAGATGGCTCCAAAAGGCTGACCCTATTGCTCGACTCACCTTCTCACTCTCTTGTCTCTTTCAAAATGTATCCCCATGAGTAGATTTTTCCCTGCTCTGGACTCTTCATTCATTCATACTTCAATGGGTTCTTAATCATCAAATGTGCACACTGATCTGTCCTGTATTTGGAAAGCAAAACACATCAAAGCCAAATAGCTTTACCTTGTGACCTTTTCCAGCCACCATTCTATTATCCCTCACAACACTGATTCTCAAATTACTACAACAAATAATTTGGACCTGCTGCCTCTGTTTCTCTACTGCCTTCTGTAATTTGACTTCCTCTTTGACCATTCAATGTGAAACAAAATTGTACAGGTGACCAGGTATGCAGTCACCACATCCAGTGACTCACATATTTCCCTAATTCCCCTTGTGTGCTTGGCAGATTTCATCTGTGCTCCTCTTCCATGTCCTTTGTGAACTTTCCCTCCTTGGTCTCCTTGACACGGAAATCCTCAGTATCTTCAAGCATTTTCAACGATGATTTCTCTGTTTCACTGGCTGCTCTATTATCCCTCACCTTACACTTCCTTTCTAAACATTTCTAGAATATTGAGGCTCTAAGGGGTGAATATATAATACCATATGATTCTACTGCATAATATTGAACCAATTGGAAAACTAGACTAGGAGATCAGCAAATGGATATTAACTGTCTCTATAGATCCATGACCAAAAAAGGATGCTAATATTCTCTGCCTTTCCCCTTATACCAAACTCAGAGATTGAAAGAACGTATTTAAGGAGACAAATTAGACTCAAAGAGCAGACTTACCCAGAATTGCTGTCTCCCAAAAAATAGAGGGTGCTGAATCTCCAGAATATTTTAGTCTTTAAATACATAAGATTTACCCAGTGGAAAGACATGAACCAGTGAATGTCACTGTCACACGAAGTCAGATAAATCACTGTTCCTGCTTGGGGAGAAATGAGTAAGATGCATCATGAGTGTTACTCTAAGCACAGGGAGCTATATATACACAAACAGTGTGGCATATTCTTCATTCTTAATCATCCTCTTTATGTAGATAAATCCCACATCTGTGTCTCTGAGTCTGCTGTATTTCCAGCTTTTACAGTGTTAAATCTACCTGTTCCCCTCCACTTCATGTTCCCCTCTGCTATGGTCAATGGCACTTGCTCTCCCAGCCCTCCAAACAAAAATCTTTGGCATCATCTTTTATTCATCGCTTTCCTTTGTTTCTATGGATTCTTCTTTTAAAATGCCTATTATTTTATTACTATTTCATAATAATAAATTATGAAATAATATTTCATATCTGGAGATATGAAAGAAAGATGAGACATAGATTTAGCAAGCCCCTCCTGGGGCTGAGAAGAGTAAACAAAGGGCTATCAAGCTATAACCCAAACAAATGTATAACCTCAACATGGACAATTGCAATCCCTGAAAGGCACTTGGTGCTATGTGTGCCTGTAATGGGAGGATTTGGGAGGTGAGAAATAGCATCTCTGGGAAATGACACTCACACTGAAATATGAAGTATAAGCAGGAGTTAATTAGGAAAGAAGGCAGAGAGGAACATTAGGCAGCATTCTATATGTGCAACTGACTGATGATTGGAGGTAGCATGGTGAGTAGAGGTTGTTGGAAACAGTGTACAGATTTAGGGGTAATGTGGTACAGAACAGGGGAATTGGAAAGTTACATAAGGGGTTATGCCATGTAGGGTCTTATACATCATGTTAAGGAATATTTTTTTTTGAAATCAAAGAAAGTATTTAAACAATAGGGTGACATGATTAGCATTGGATTTTGAAAAAAATCACTCTTGCATTTTGGATCATTACCTTCACTTCTCAATTGATCATTTGTGTGTCTCCCATTCCCCTACCATGTGAATTATTACACAAACCCATGTCCAAATAATCCTCACTTTGTGCTGTTTGAAACTTCTCTGCTTCTTAATAAAATGGTGTAGATATTCCCCATTATTTTAAAAGATAAAGCTCAGACTATTAGATCTGCTTTTTGCTAAGGCTTGCTACCATCTGGGTTCAATCACCCTGTCCAAAATAATTTCCCACTTCTCTCCAAGACTGACCCTCTCCTCTAGCTAACCTGATCTTCCACCTGACTCCAAAACACACCAGCCTCACTCATGCCCTCCATTTCGTTGCAAAGAAATTTTCTTTGAGATTTTGAACCTCTTCCTAAAAGTTTTCCTCTTATGAGATTCCAAACATAATCAAGTTTCCATTGAAATTCTACCTCCTCTGTAAAATGATTGCTAACTATACTGGACCATGAGTTATGAGTTCAGTCGTGCTAAACTGATAGTATTTGTGTAGTTGTGACAGAGCTAAATAAGAATGGGCATTGCATAGGCAATTTCCTTCGTGGGGCACGATTCATTTTTCATTTTAGGCATCATCATCTTGGTTTGATATGTTCATGTAGACCTTAATTATAGCCTTCCCAGTGATATTTTTTTGTTTTGTTTTGTTTTGCCATTACTAAGTGATTTTTTTCTAAAGAAAGATTTAGAAATAGAGAAAAAGTGGAGCATCATAAGAGAATCTGAGTCTAATTCTAACAGAGCATTTCAATAGTCTCAAAATTTATTTGGTAATATTTTTATACTATTAAGTTGCTATTTCATAATGTACTCAAAAAATGCCCTGTTGCTGGAGATTTAAGTACTTTCATTTCATCGTCTTTTAAATAATGTGGCAAACCATCATTTCTATTCTTAAGTTCCACTTATTTTCCTGGGATAAATTTAAAAACATGTAACGAAGGAGCCATTTTTTTGTTGCATCTAAGCTAAAAGGCTTCCAAAAAGGCTATACTACAAAGTGGTGTAGGAAAATGTTCACAATACATTCTCACTAGCATGGGTTTTTATCATTGCATTGCATTTAAACATTGTAATTCAATGTTTAAAAAAACCCTACCCCAGTATGGTGTTGTTTTGATATGAATATTTGTAACTAATGAGATTTGTCACGTCTCTCTTTTTTACCTGAGAGAATATTAGGGAAAGGACTGTAAAAAAGGGTGCAACTGAACCCCAGTAGCTGGAAGACTTTTTGATCTGAGGCTAGATTCTTTCATTTATTCTACAAATATACAAGGAGTGTCTGCTGTGTATCAAGTACTATGCTCTACATCAGATTGGCCATAAAGTAGTGGTTCTCAAATTTTGCTACACGTTGGGATTACCTAAGGATTATTTTTAAAAAAAACCTACTACACCTTTTTTTTTTTAATTTATTTTTTAAAAATTTACATCCTAGTTAGTTAGCATATAGTGCAACAATGATTTCAGGAGAGATTCCTTAATGCCCTTAACCATTTAGTCCATGCCCCCTCCCACAAACTCTCCAGTAACCCTCTGTTTGTTCTCCATATTTAAGAGTCTCTTATGTTTTGCCCCCCTCCCTGTTTTTATATTATTTTTGCTTCCCTTCCCTTATGTTCACCTTTCTGTGTCTTAAAGTTCCCATATGAACTTTAATTTTGCTTAGCTTAATACCCTCTAGTTCCATCCATCCACATAGTTGCAAATGGCAAGGTTTCGTTCTTTTTGATTGTGCCTGGTTCCCATCTTGATTTAATTGGTATGGGTGGGACGTGGGCAGCAGCACTTGTAAAAGCCTTCTAGGGATTCCGGTATGTAGCAAAGTTTGGGAACTATGTCAGAGTAAAGAAGGATAGAGTCACAATATGGTCAGGGATGCAAGTGCTCTGAAGTGTATAAAAAAGACACACACACACACACACACACACACACAACCACAATGTTGAGCCTGGCAGACTTCTTCTGCAGTAGGTTACTTCAGACAGTGGCTTTGAGCAGTCCTGCTTGAATGACTTCAAAGAAATAAGACTAAACATTGGGCAGAACAAGACACTGATGATAAAACAAACAGCTATTTACTATCTTAGCCTGAATCCTAGTTTTCATTAGAGAAGCCTAGGAGCCACAGATGCGTCAAATGTGACATCCTCACCATCCCTTGTGAATCAGTGGGGAAGAAAGGAGCTCTGCCTATGAAAGTCATCATTACAGAACTGAAGCCTTTACCCAGTATGCCTATAAAAGGCATATGTTGTAAATATATTTAATATTTTGATATATGTGAATTATGTCATTTTAAGAGAGTGTATACTTCCTTATTTCCCTTCTGAATTGCTCATTATAGAGTATCTCTCTTCTAGAAAATATATGTAAAGTGTGTGCAATGGTTTTTATCCATCTCATTTTGATTTAGCTATCAGAACATACAACATCTGCTAAAGCTGAAGCCCTTCATCTTGGAGATTCTTCTTTCACTGCACTCTCAGTCTGCACATCATTAGTACAATTCAGATGGAAATTCTGCAGAGATGTGATATTGCTAGCAGATTGTACTTCCCTAGAAAATTTGACCCCCCAAATTTGATTTATTTAACATATTTGCATTTTAATGGATTTCTCTGAAAGGGTAATCTTATCAAGATAGGCTGCTGTGGTTTTACTGAGTAATTCACAATTTTCGGCTCATTTATATGTGTTTATTAATGTGCAGTAAGAATACTTGCACAACATGCAAGCACATATGGATTATGTCTACCTGAAATGCATGCTTAAAAATTTGGAAGACTGAGCATTTGGTATTTTGGTTACCTTACAGATTAATTCTCTAGTTTAATATATTCCATTGAGTCAGTCTCCCAGCCTCAAGGTTAATAATAACTAGTGCTTCTGTGGTACCCTACAATTTATAGTACTCTTTTCACATACATTAACTCATTTAATAACATGCCCGGAGTCTTGGGAAAGTACGGTAACCTTTCGAAGCTACAGAAAAACTGTTTAAAGGGCCAGCTCACCCTCCACAGCCTCCCTAACCTTCAAGGATGCAAGTTCCTAAGCCAATCCCGATGAAGCTGTTAGTTTGAATATAGCAAGGGGGTGTTGTCAGTGGATATGGTCAGAGGATGACCTGCTACCTGATGTGACCAGGTTAAATTCTGTTGCTCTTGCCTTCCACCAGCTTGAGCTTCCTCCCAAATTCCATTTTCTAGGGCTTAACTGGCACAACTGTGTTTTTTCCAAGGTCTCTTTCATAGTTCTCTAGTTCTCCATGAGAATCAGTGTGCTTTCCTCTAATCACTGGGATAGGGTGCCTATTTCTGCCATCAGCTATTGTGGGAAGTGGATCTGGCGGAAGGATTTATCTACTTTCTCCCCCCTCACTCCACTATTGGATGGGATGTTTCTCTTAATACACTGAATTCTAAAATTTTTTAATGTTTATTTTAGAGAGAGAGAGAGAGAGAATGAGCAGGGGGTGGGGCAGAGAGAGAGGGAGACACAGAATTTGAGGCAGGTTCAAACCCATGAAGCATGAAGTCACGACCTGATCTGAAGTCAGATGCTTAACCAACTGAGCCACCCACGTGTTCCTTAATGCACTGAATTCTTATCTGAAGTGTTCACATTATTCCTTCGGATACAAAATATATATACGAACTCCAAAAAACTCGCAGGTACATATCAGTCTCCATCATTTTATCATCTTTGAAATATAGGCAAGTCAAAATTTATTCTTTTCTCTATGGGATTACAAAGTCACACAAAACATGCCACCTTTATGTGTAATAAATAAATTACACATATCAGAATCTATAAAAATATCAGAAGTCTTATTAGAAAAATACCTGCCATTTTTCCACCCTTCAAATATTTCTTTTTAAAAATTTTTTGATGTCTTGGTATATAGTTCTATGATTTACAGCACATGTGTAGTTCAGATTATTGTCAAAATTGGAATGCGGAACAGGTCCATTACCCCCAAAGAACTCCTTTGTGCTATTCCTTCATAGTCACACTGCACACTCACTCCTAGTCTCTGGCGACCATCGACCTGTTCTCCGTCACTGTAGGTGGGTCTTTTCAAGAACAACATGTAAATGGAGTTGCATAGTATGTGACCTTTTGTTGAGACTGGCTTCTATCACTCAGCATAAAGTCTTTGAGGTTCATCCAAGTTAAGGAGTTTTATTCCTTTTTATTGTTGAGTAGCATCTCTAATATGGATATGCCCATCTTGCTTATCTATTCAAATATACATTTTAATATATTTATATTAAATATGATGGTACTTGAAGAATTGATACAGCATATGTCCATATGATGCAATAGTAATTTCTTCAGAACCAGCCACATCTAGATTCAAACATCAGTTCTGCTATTTATTAATCATGGGGAGGTGGGAAACTCTTTGAGATTCAGATTTGGCAAAGGCAGGGGGGAATGACACTTATTTACTAAAGTTCTAGAAATAAATAAGATTAAGGTATGAAAAGTGTTTAGCACAATAGTAAATAATCAGGCATGTCTGTTTTCCCTCCCATCTTCCACCAAATTAAGGTAGGACAGTACAGTCTATATCTTTAGAAATTTTTATTTTCCTGGCTTTCAGGTATGGAAACTTGAAATACTCACTTTCTTATTATCTGTTTTATGAGCAGATGGGAGATAATCTGTTGTGCTATGCCTAGGTCAGATCTTTGTAGAGTGTAAATTCTCAATAAATATATTTCTTTCTAAAGAAGTGCAAAACACTAATTTGCATGCTTTTCTAGTACAAGGTTATTTTATGGGGTGAGTGTCTAGAGGCAAGGAATTTGGGAAACTTGTTTTGAGCAACACTAGTAGAATTGGGGTCCATGTAATCTGATGATGATATAGGATGGATGCATTGTTTTCTCTGGTCCTCATATGTAGTCATAGCCAGCTGGAGAGAAGGAGGCAATATTTAAGCACAAAAAGGGCTTGAGTGATTCAGACAGCACTGGTAAACCCTCTGATGAAAATGATACCTAAGCAGCCTTATCTCACTTGATACTAGACTCCATTACTTGTCAGTAATTGATTTGTTGCAATTCCTGGAGCATAGCGTTCAGCATCCTTATCTGTATGAGCAAGAAGCAATTAAATTTCTGACCCAAAGACAGAAAATGTATGTGTGCTTAGCCCAAACTCCCCAGTTTTTATTCATTTTGTACTTCTGGCTACACAACTGAGTAAGACTGTCCTTCAGTTTTAGTACAGTGTACTGCCAAGTAAATCGTTAAAGTTATGTGCCATTGATTTCATTTTAATACATGCTTTCTGACTTTACAATGAGGTAATAAAAACACACTTGGTCTCAAACTTAACTTTTAAAGAGTCCAACTGGAAATCTATCAGATAGGGAGGGCATGGATATCATTAAAAAATATTATTTCTTAATGTGACAATTTATGGCATAATCATCTGGATAGTTCAGCAATCAAACATATTTGTATTGACCTTGTATAGGTAATCCATTTGAAGTTGCCAATGATCAACTATTTTGCACCTGTAGAAATGGCAAGTTCATATGGTTCAACCTAATAAAACATTCCAATGTATTGAATTGGGAGAGCAACAGGAGTCTCTTCTGGACTGAATTATGTCCCTCCAAAATTTGTAAGTTGAAGCTCTAGCCTCTGATATGACTCTATTTGAAGATAGGACCTTAAGGGAGATGACTAAGGTTAAATGAGGTCATAAGGGTGGGGCCCTAATCTGATTGGATTGTTGTTCTCATAAGGAGAGGAAGAGACACCAGAGTTTTCTCTCTCCCTGCAAGCACACAGGGAAAACCATGTAAGACCACCGTGAGAAGGCACCGTCTACAAACGAGAAAGAGAGGTCTTAGCAAAACCAAACTCTAGTGGCACCTTGATTTCAGACTTCTAGCCTCCAGAAGTGTAAAACTACAAATTCCTGTGGTTTAAGCTACCCAGTCTATGGTATTTTGTTATGGCAGCCCAAGCAGACTGATACAAGTGCCAATCCCTAATCCACCCTGAATCTTCCACTTCTGGTTTAGTAGCGTAACTGGATCATCAAATGTTAAAGGGATGTATGGGCATATATTCCCGAAGCCTATGGTCTCATTTCCAGGTCCACTAAACACCAAAGTGAAAACTGTGCTTCTCCAGAGCAGCTTCAATTTTAAATTGCTACTGCAGAATTACAAATAGGAATGTTGATTAGTAAAAACCTGATTTATTCAAATTGGACCCCACATACCCTGAAAGCCCCAATTAAGTGGAATAGTTCTAGTGGTAGTATCTACACACTACTTTTTGGAAGACAGGCAAACTAAGACTGGCGCTGTCACACCTCATCAGTAAACTACCTTGTGAGGATCAGAGGTATGAGAGTAAAACACTTTCCCTTGTTTCTAGCATAGAATAGTTGCTTAATAAATCATTTTACTATTTCAATAAAATGAAAGCACATTCCAAGAAAAGCAAGTACTGGGCATGGAGTGTCCCCATGCCATACATAGGCAGGGGAATTAATTCATAGCAGGGGCTGAGGATAGCTCAGAGCCCTTTGCAACCAGACAGTCAGTTTGGGAAATTTGAGAGCAGAGTAGAGCGGCTCCTCCCTCTCCCGGGCAAGAGAACTACCACACAGCTGTGGAGCACTGTGTACAGTGTCTTTTCGTCCCACCTGACCAGAAGGGCTGGAGACAACTACAGGACACTGTGTGGCCCAGTGGCACTCAAGCCAAGAGGCAGGCAGGCAGAGCTGACAGTCTACAGAGCCAGTAGCCTGTTCAGTCAGGGAACCTGTAAGGCCAGTTAGCTCGAGTTGAGACAACAGAGAGCTTTGCTGGCTTTACAGCTGCTGCTCCTGTCGCATCTGGGCAGGGAATCGAATCTGTAGCCCCACTCATTGCTGAGTATAGCATTCAGACTCTCCAACCAGGGAACCTAACCAGAGCACACAGAAAGCTGCATAGCCTATTCTACAGGCCTACATAGAGTGCCACTTGAACAGAGAACACAGCCCCTGGCTTCCCCCTTACACAGAGCAAAACCAATGGCCTCAGCTAACCATGGAATTCAGTGCACACTCTGGCCTGATTCATGTCCCCAGACAATGAGCTTTGCAGACCTTGGGTCCTGTCCTGCTGATCTGCCAATCCAGGGAAGCTAAGTCATATCCCCAGCTACTACTGAAAATAGTACCCAATTCCAGACATCTAGTAAGCCTGAACAGAGAAGGCAGGAAAATGCAGGAAAATGTGGAGCCCAGCATAAGCTTCTCTTGGGTAGAGAACCAGCCAGCAATCTTATCCAACTATTATTGTCAGCCAGTGACACAACACTCATCCCCATCCTCAGACTCAAACTTTTGTTTCACCCCAAAGTAGACCATTGGGGTCCAATTCCTCATATGCGTAGATAACAAGATAAGAAATCAAGGATCACAAAAAATCAGGTAAATATGACAACACTAAAGGAAACTGATAAAGCTCCAATAATAACTGCACCAAGAAATGGAGATCTATAAACTATCAAAGAATTCAGAATTCTTTAAAAAGTTTAGTGAATGATAAGAAAACACAGACAACCAAACAAAATTAGGCTAATACCTGAACAAAATGAGAAGTTTGAGAAGGGAAAAGCAACCATCAAAAAAGAAAGTCAAACAGAAATTTTAAAGTTGAAAAATACATGACTGCATTGAAAAATTCACTAGAATTTCAAAAGTAGACTCAGCCATGCAGAAGAAAGAATTACAACCTGGAGATGAGGATATTGAAAATTTCCCAGAAGAGCAAAAAGAGAGAAAAAGAGTAAGGAAGCTTATGAATTATATGACACAATGAAAAGAAACAACATTCATATTATGAAAATTCCAGAAGGATAAGAGAAAGAGAAAGGGACAAAAAGTATATTTAAATGCTGAAATAATTATGGCTGAAAACATACCAAACCCAGGGATAAGATGCACATTTAGATCTATGAGGCCCAAAGAACCCCAAATAGGTTGAACCTAAATAGGACAATATTGAAACACATTATAATTGAATTGTGAACAAAGTAAGGTAAATATACTATAAAGATATAGTCATCAAAGCAGTATGGTACTGGCATAAAAACAGACAAATAGGCCAATGAAGAAAAGGCAGTATCTTCAACAAATGGTATTCGGAAATTGAATATTTACATGTAAAAGAATGAAACTGAACCCATATCTTACCCATCACAAAAATGAACTCAAAATGGGTTTAAGATTTAAATGTAAGATCTGAAACCATAAAACTCCTTGAAGAAAACTTAGGAATAAACCTCCTTAGTATGTTCCTTGACAATGAATTTTTTAACATGATACTTCAGACACAAACAAAAAAATAAAAAATAAAGAAACAGGACTACATCAAATTAAAAAGCTTCTTCACGGCAAAAGAAACCATCAAAAAAGTGAAAAGACAACCTAAGGAATGGGAAAAAATACTTGTAAACCCTATATCTGATAAGGTATATAATAATCCAATCAAAAATGGACAAAGTTCCTCAATAGACATTTCCCAAAGAAGAAGTCTAACAGGTACATGAAAAAAATGTTCAACATCACAAGTCATTAGGTAAATGCAGATGAAAATCACAATGAACTATCACCTCACACCTATTAGAATGGCCATCAACAAAAAACTAGAGATAACAAATGCTAGTGTGGATATAGAGAAAATGCAATTCATGTGCACTGGTGGTGGGATTATAAATTGGTGCAGCCACTGTGGAAACTAGTAAGAAGAATCCTCAAAAATGTAAAACTAGAACAACCATATGATTCAGCAATTTCACTCCTGAGAATATATCCAAAGGAAATGAAAAACCTAACTTGAAAAGATATCTGCACCTCCAGGTGCATAACAGCATTATTACAATAGCAAATACATGGAAACAACCTCAGTAGCCACTGATGAATGAATGGATAAAATTTTGTGTGTGTATATATATATACATATATATGATGGAATATTATTTAGCCATAAAAAAAAACCCATGGATGGTCCTTGAAGACATATGGTAAACAAAATAAACTGGAATGGGAATCTAAGAGCAAGCAAACAAACAAAAACAACAACAAAAAAACAAGCTCATAGAGGAAGAGATCAGACTTAAGGTTACCAGGGGTAGAAGGTGTAGGGAGAGGGAATTGGAGAAGGGCAGTCAAAAGGCACAAAACAGCTGAAAGATAAATAAGTACTGGGAAGGAAATGCACAACATGATAATGATAGCTAACACTACTGCATGATACATAGGGAAATTAAGATAGTAAATCCTAATAGTTCTCATTAGAAAGAGAAAATTTTTTCCTTTCTTCTTTCTTTTCATTGTACATGAGAAGATAGATGTTAGCTCAATTTATTGTGGTATCACTTCACAATATATGTAAATCAAACCATAACACTATATGCCTTAAACTTAAACACTGATGTACATCAATTACTTCTCAGTGAAACTGGGAAAAAAAAGAGTTCTTCCAAAAAATGTGAAGGGTTTCTATTAATAAAAGCAGTAGTTCCCCCAAGATACCCTAATTTATGAGACTTTTAAGAGGTTAATTAAGATTTTACTATTCATGTTCTTCTATTTTTATTAGAGATCCATATGAGAGAGAAGAATATTAAAGCAAGTCATCAGTGAGTGGAAAACAAACTAAAATATTTTATTCTTACATTAAATAGAAGACATCATTACGTTTGAAGAATTGCTTATAATAAGGATAAGATTGATGTAATAAAATATGATTAATCAAGACCTGATTTAATAACAAAAAATGATAATTAGAAGAGTACACATAACAACATGCACAGATATGTTTCTCTTCCAAAAACTTCTTCCAAGGTTTTTCCAGTGTTACAACATATAATACTTACATTTTACAGGTAATCCTCTCTGCTACTCACTGTCTTCCATTGCACAATTAAGTTCATATTTTTTCTTTCCCTGACCAAAAACTTATTTTACTTGCTTATTGTTGTAAACCCGTAAGGTGAAAAAAATCCAGTGATTTAATAATCCATTCAAGTAGGACTACATTTATCACAGGAATTCATTAAGCCAGAAGCCTTTGTGTCCTCACTAAAATAGCATTCTAAAAATTGTCTGATTCTAAACTAATAGTTGATTATGGTCCATATATGAATGTAAGGGACCATTTTGAGTGTTTGGTTTCACCCGATCTTTGTTTCAATCGTTATCCAGTACACTGAAGGACAACTAAACAAATGCTAATTACCATTCACAATCTGTGTCTTTGACAAAAGACCTGCAGCTGTCACCAGCATGGTTTGCCCCCCATTTTCCATAACACAGCTAAAGAACTCCAGTGTTGGCAAGATTTGTGATTTCATTCAGGACAGTCCTCATCTATCACAGCACAAGTAAGGACTTTCAGGTGTCTTCAAGGAACATGACGTTACATAGACAATTCAGCAAGATTTTACGCAGGCATGTTTCCAAATGGATCAATGAAAGTTTTGCTGATGCAGCAGTGGCAAGATTAATTATACCATTAGAGTAATAATAACTATAATGATTATTTATTGTCATGAATGGCCCAGGTTCTGTGCTACGTTTTGGTGAAGTGGGCAGCATTATCCTCATTTTAGGGTACTACAGAAACTAAGAAATTAAAATGAGTTCACCAGGGTCCCATAATTATGAACCTATAGAACAAAGATATGAGCTCAGTTCTGTTGAGTCCTCAGTCCTTGGGCTTACCCATCACTTCACTGACATACTCCTACATCCTTATCCTTAATAATTGTTTAAAGTTATTCTCAGGGAACTTGAATATTTTGAAACTTCCCCCAATGCCATGGACCCATGGATTTATATTTAATCAAGCATTGTGAGTTTTTTTTAAATGATGAAAACATACGGAAAAGAATCCAAGTTTCCAGATGTGGAAACAGACCAGACAGCAAAAAATCAGAATTTTTTGAGTTGGAACTCAGTGCTGGGGAGAAAACTCAGCAGTCACCTAGATCAGGCATTTTCTCCTCCTAATTATGATATATATTCTAATGCAGAGTTGCCCAATGCTTTGATATTTCCAAAGCATTTTATAAACATAAGCTTTTCAATGTCTTTGTAAAGATTCATTAGCCTGATTTTACAAATGAGCAAACTGAGATTCAGATAGGCTGACTGCCATGGCCACAAAGTATTATCATCATGTTCCAATTAACTCTTCCTAACTCAATAACTTTTTAATTTTAATATAGGAGTGTTCAATTGATAACATATTAAATTTTTCTATTCTTTCCCAGCTTTAATGTCTCATAAATTTTAACTCTTTTATTTAGTCCATCAATTTCAGGCCATCGATTTCAGTGCTACATAAGTCGATTTAATATGTGCTCCAATAAAATACATACTTGGTTTGTGATAACTGCTTTGAAAGTGAAAATTTAAAATAATACTGGAAATGTAGAAGAACAGAATAAGCTGTGATGTAGTCACAGAGTAAGGCACTTTAAAGATATCTCAGGGGTCCCAACTGAAGATTAATACTTCCTGATCAGCTCAGAAGTTTCTGGCCTTTGAGATAAATATCCCATTACAGCTGGAGCCTACAGATATACAAATTACTACACTAGCTTGTTTTCCTTCCTGTTTTCTTGAGAATGCAGCTACCTCCTTCATCAAGCACTAAAGATTATTCTATGAAGATGCAGTGCACTATAATGTCAATAATAAGAGGTCAGGGTGTAATCCCAAAGGTCCTTAGCTTTCTTTAGATGCCGTATTTTTTAATTTATATGAACACAATTTAAGCCCTTCTCTTGAGTTAACCAGTCTTACATCTTCATCTTATTTCTTATTCACATTTCTGGGATGTTCTCTGTATCAAATTGTTTGAGACTTAGTAAACTCGTGTATTTGCTCCTTTTCTAGATCCAGTTCAATAAAGATCTGTCAAGATACTGCTTTTTGTAGCTTAATAATTATTAGCATGAATTACCAGATGCCTTTACTTATTCTGAAAGCAATTACCTGGCCCATTAAAAAAAATCTCTTTCCAAATCTATTCCCATTAGATTTTCCACCAATCTATATGTTAATATTTAAAGTTCCTCATTAGTACAAAGTCATCTAACTTTTCATGCTCATGAATCTCCTCAAACACCTCCAGCTCAAGTTTAGCATTATGTAATTTTCTTGTTGTTGTTATTGTCATTGATTTTGTCATGTTGTCGTCAAAAGAGGACTCTATTTTTTTGGAGAGGGTTCCTTGGTTTGTCTTATGTAAAGTCTTCTGAATCCTTCGTACCTCACCATTTCAGCTATGCATTGAAAGTAATGTTATCTTTTTTCTATTTTTGCACCATGGAATGAGAAAAGTTCAGGAAAATGCTTCAGCTTACCTCTGAGTTACTTGAAACACATACAAACCCAACGTTTAATATTCTGTATTTTCATTTATCCTTCGAAATGCTCAGTCATCTTTGACAAAACCATTCTAATGGTAGCCAAGCCCCTGGATGTTAGTGGAAAATCTCAGTCCACCTTTCCTGATACTCACAGATTTATTGCACAGAACCCCATTGGTAATAATCTTGAGGGCCTAGGTTCATTTCCAGTTCCCTTCCAGGAAGCACCTTAGATTTTTCAAAATTAAAGAAGAATATATGCATTTACTTGGCTATCCACAAATAGTCAATGCATGGCTTCCCAAAGACCATTCATTCAGTTGGTCTTGACACTGCTATCAGTATAAAGATCTACCTCAAATTTTTGTACATTTGTCTTCTGTCTGTGGACGAAAAGTTATAAACCATATAGACAAGGACTACATCTTCTTGCTGGTCTAGCACCTTACTAATTCTTATTAGAACAATAGTATTGAGGTGGGAAGATGAGAGATATTGCAATTGATAAATGACTCCCACAAGATTTATCTCAGTTATTTATCATGGTTCATGTTTTATGGGTAAGAAGCACAGTAAAGATCATAGTGGTTGTTAAGACATGTGCAAATAAATATAATATGTATGAGTCACCAGAAGTTGGAAAGTAAAAGTTATAAATACCACTTTTTGTTACTAGATTATCTACCTTGGTAGGGGCTGAGATGAGGAGAATTTACAGGACAGGACAATGTTTTAAGAAGAATTGCCTGGACAATGTTTTAAGAAGAATTGCCTGCTATAATATATTTGAAAACACAATTATGTGCTTAAGAACTAAGTTAAATTAAGAATTTAGGCAAGGATTCTAAAGGATTAAATATGAGCAGTGCTATTGTTAATCTAGAAACAGTAAATGGTAGATTAAATGGGAGGATTCCCAAGGATTCTTTGAAGTTGAAAACATATATTTTGGAAAAGAATTAGGTTAAATAATTTATAAGAAAATAAAGTGAAGAAACATACTAAACAAGTATCTTCTTTGGGGAAGTGCTTTACATGTTATCATTTAATTGTCAAAATAAGTAGAAAGATTAGTTCATTTTGTCCCCAAAAAAGCTCAGAGTCAGGAAAGTAAAGTAACCAGCCCAAGGGTACATAGCTCATGCTCTTTCATCCACCTCACATCATTTCTATGAATAACCAACCTGCTCAAATATTCATGGAAGTTGAATTTAATGTTGGTATCTTTATAAAGTGAGTTAAGATTCAGTATTAACTCTGAATTTCAGCATTGAATCATTAGTCAACCATGAATCAGTCAACAACGCTATTTGACTGTCTATGTCTAATACAGACAAATGATGGAGATATTGAGGATTCTGAGGGAAAATAATATCTTATGCCTGAGGCGGATGGCATCTGAAAGAGAAGACAGAATGTGCATAAATCTATAGAAAAATGTATACACGTACAGAAATATGGATACACCCAGAATCATTTTGTAAGCGAAAAATTAGAAAGAAAGTGACTGGCGATAAATGTTGGAGTGACCTGAGTTAAAGTAGCCCAGATACGTTTATGTCTAGGAGTCAAATTTCATAAAATTTAAACATGATATAGGTGATCACTATGTGTCAGACATAAGTGATCATCCTTAGTTCTCGTATGAACCTTGTAAAGTAGGTACTAATATGATCTCAGTTTTACTGGTGATGAAACTAAAGCAGAAAAAAAGAGTCGAGTATGCTGGCCAGGTTTCCAGTGCTGGTAAGTGGCAGAGCTGGGATTTGAACTGAGGTGGTACCAAAGTTGCTGCTCTTACATTAACCTTATACCTTCCATGTCAGTATGCCATGTAAGTGAGCAGTCTATGTTTATCTTAGGACGTAAAGATTATGATTCCCTAACCCTTGACATAACTTTTACATGTGAACATACTTCACCATTGTTCTTAGAGGAAAACAGTCATTAATCTGTTCAACAGATATTTACTGAGCACCTACAATGTGGCATACACCCCTCATGTGGGGGGACAGAACAGTGAACAGGACACAGAAGGACCCTGCTTTGTTAGACTCACAGTACTAGCCACTCAATACACGTTAACAATGCAATACAATGCATTTTAATTTAAAAATAATATATGTTTTCAGTAGCTTGGATAAATTACCTACATCAGTTTCATTAATCCAAAGTTACCCTTAAAATCTACTCTTAAAAATTAATACCGTTTTTCCTCCAAAATTTCTATTAAGTAGAAAGATTTTGGGGATTCTTACATAGAATCAGGGGAGCAGTTCAAACACTAATACAGTCTTAAAATGATTCTCTGAATGGGGCATTAAATCATGTATCTTTGTAGTAGTTATATTTTCATAACATGGTATGCCATTCTTGTCCATTTAGGGAACCGTTTCCTCCCACTGCCCCAAACTGCTTATTATACATGTTGTTCAGTGTCTTTTATCCAGTAAGTAGCTATTAAATGATGTTTAATAACATGTGGAGAATCAGGTATCCTACATTAAAGAAATTCACACTGACATTACTTCCCCCAAATACCAATCATTTGCCAAATTTAAATGGCCTTATTAGCCTACCAATGTTGCTTTTTCCTATGATAGAGACCCACCACTAAAACTCATCAAGTACAACCCATTAAAATGAATGAATATTCCAGAAACCTGCTAAAGTAATCTACATTTTAATGAGACAAGAAAGGCTCTAGGAATATGTTCATTCCCTTGTCTCTTACATATGTTTCCTTACCTGCCCTCTAGGGAGGAGGATGTGAGCAGTGTCTGGCTCCGCTAAGATCCTCCCTCACCTCCACCCCCACCCCCAAGTTTGCTGCCTAAGCTTGCACGCAGGCAACCACATGGCATCACGGAATGGGCTCTTTACATACATGCAGCTACTTACAGAGCTGTGCATACGCGTGTATGCCCATGTATGGGTGTGCTTCGTACGCCTGTGATGGGAGCCCGCGTCGGTCTCCCTCTCCTTTCACCTGACTGGTGGGGAATCCCAACAATTCCCCGGAACTCAGGGAATAGTGAGATGAGGTAAACAGCTCTTTTCCGTTCCCTGGTGGCAGGCACCGCTGGATCCCAGGAATCTGCAATGCCTCTTCTCACTAGCAGCTAATAAAAGGAGACTGGGAAGACGAGCAAGTGGCGAATACATGAACGAGGGAAGGGCCGTGGGACAAAAAACGATGCTTCGGGAGCTACTGAACTATGATTATGTTTCTACACACAAAGCCCTGGGAAGCAAGAGGGGAGGCAGAGGAACTCTGAATGTAAAATGCTCCGAGATTATTTTCCTAATTGTGCCTAGAAATCACCGCCTGGCGCGTGCCCTGCGCGGGGTTAAGGAACCCCAGTGAGTGCCCGCCGAAACTCGCCGCGCGGCATCCGGCGCTTGGAGCTTCCGTGGGGTTTGCGCTTCGAAGACGCGTCCACGCACCATTTTCCCAGGCGGTGTGCGGGTTTCTTAAACAGCCCAGCTGCTGCCTCGGAAAGGAGTTTCTAGAAGCTCCTTCTCTACTGCCTCCCCTCCCCCTTCTTTTTTTTTTTTTTTTTTTTTCCGGTTTTTACCCCCTCGAGGAGCTTCTCCAGCTCCACTGCGTCCGCCCTCCGAGGGGGTACAGGTGCCGCTGTCCCGACTTCTGCCGCCCGGTCCGCCGACGCCGCCTCCTTCGGGCGGGCCTGGGGGCTTCACCCGGCGCTGCTGCATTGTGAATGCACCGTCTCTCGCTGGGCGCTGCGGCCGCTGCCCGGCGCCCGGGACACCTCGCCCTCCCGCGCGACCCCGCGCCCGGGCGGGCGGCGCTTGCGGCGGGCGGGGGGCGGGGAGGGGAGAGGGGGCTCGTCTGGGGGTAGCCGCCTCCTCCGCAGCCTGCCGGCGCCTCGAAACCCGGACCTGCCTCCGCCTCTTCCTCCAGCGACGCGATCCCTCCTCCCGCGCCTCGTCCTCCCGCCGCCCCCGCCGCCGCGCCCCCGGTGGCTGCCTCGGCGGACCCGGGAGGGGGCCCGCCGCGTCCGCCGCGCGCTCGGCTCGGCCCGGCCCGGCCCGGGAGGCGTGCATGCCCCTGCTGCCCGCGGCGCTCACCAGCAGCATGCTCTATTTCCAGATGGTGATCATGGCAGGGACGGTGATGCTGGCGTACTACTTCGAGTACACCGACACGTTCACCGTGAACGTGCAGGGCTTCTTCTGCCACGACAGCGCCTACCGCAAGCCCTACCCGGGCCCGGAGGACAGCAGCGCCGTGCCCCCCGTGCTCCTCTACTCGCTGGCCGCCGGGGTCCCCGTGCTCGTGGTAAGCCCCGGGGTGCCCGCCCTCGCGTCGGACTCCCTCTGTCGCCCCTCACCTTCGGGCTGGAGGCCCGCGCCGGGGTTCGGGGCGCGGCAGCTTTACCTTCTAAGTTCTTCCAACTTGTGGGCAGCCCCTTCCCCAGAGGACATTCTTGTAGGGCGCGTCAGGGGTGGGTGCGCAGGAATCCCGCGCCTCTCCCCACATGCCGCCCCCGCACGCCCTGCTGTGGCTGCAGTATTGGGCGGCGGGGAGGAGGACGACAGGGAAGGGGGGCCGTGGGAGGTGATGCGTGGGGGTCGGGGCTGGGGAGGAGGTGAGCCCTCGGGATGAATTTTTACTTCCTCCCCTCGGTGGCCTTGCCCCACTGGCCGCCTGCCCTGAGACCGCCGCTGGAGGACGGGCGGGCGGGCGAGGAGGAGCGGGCATCAGCTGCTGGGGTGTGCAGGGGACTCCTGCTTCTCGAGTCTGGGCGCCTATTCCCGTTTTACCACCGCCTTTCCTTTCGCACGAAAAGTGCCCGTGGGACGAAGCTGACCAGGAAACCAATATCTAAAAAAGAATGTTGAAAACTGCTAAATGATGAGGCTCCATCCAGCAGCAGCGCTTGCTGAAAAGCAGGAGCTGTGTCCAAATTACAAGATTCATTTAAAGGCTGCTCCAGCCTCTGGGCAGCTTAAGTCCTCATCTCTGATAGCTTTGCTTAGACTGCCTTGGGGATTTTTGGACTGTGTGTGTGTGTGTGTGTGTGTGTGTGTGTGTGTATAAGGACACACACATATGCATACGTAATTATTAGAAGGTTAATGGTAATAATTTACATGTGAATATGGTGCAGTTATTGGTAGAATTGGTGTTTCTTCAGGAAACCTTACGGTTTCTCTGTTACTGTCAAAGTATTGGAGGTTTCCTTCCAGTGGTACCGGTTCTCTCTCTCTCTCTCTTTCAACTCTCAAAAGATAACAAATAGGAAATCGGAAAATGAAGAGGAAAGGGAAAAGGAAAGTTTTATTTTAGTGGTTGAATGTGTACATTTTAACAGTGAATGTTGGGAACATCGATGATATATACTGGGTTGGGTTATTCATGTTTGCTTTGATTTCAGAGAAATAACTTAATATTTTCCCAAATAATGGGAAGTTCCTAATACACATAATGGAATTCCACCAAGGAACTTCTTGATAACTTCAAAGTAACTTCGTTTATCACAGGTACCATGATAGTTGACTTTATATCCTGCTCCAGTATACTGGTTTGAAAAGTGTTAGACCTTGCACCAAAAAATGTTTTGTTTTGTTTTTTAATCTTGTTATTTGCTAGAAATCCACCTTCATGTTGATGTTCTCTCTCTTCCCTTTGACAAGCTGAAAAAGGAAAGAAAATGTAGTCAGTGTAGGGATTCTTTCTGCTTTCTGCAGATGTTGGGTGTTCAGGCACATGTTTTCTGGGGGACTAAATAGCTCAGGGATTTTTTTTTTTTTTTTTTAGAAGAAAGCCTGTCACTTTCAGGTCACTGGTTTGGTTGCGACCATGATCAATAATGTCTGTGACTTTTCTCTTGGTAATTACCATTCTGTATCTTATTTAAATGAGATAGCACCCTTCAGATCCTAACCATCCATCCATGGTGGCAGGTGTCAGCTAGAGACAAGAACATATTGGGCCAAAGATGTTGATTATTTCATACTTAGGGGGAAGCTAGGAGGAGAAAGGGAATTAGTCATTACTGACTACTTTGTGCTGGGCACTGAAAAGTCATAACTGTACTTAGTCCTCAGTGCATTCTTCTCCAAATAATATTTGAGGGCACTGAGGATCAGATAATACAATGGAAAGAGCTGAAAATAAGGTAGGTAGGTGTGGTGTTTGGAGGCCCACGGGACTGACACCCAATGCCATGGTACTTCTACTACTTCCACAGAGGACAAGAGAAGGCTGATGTGGGAAGCATCTAGAATAACAATTGAGAGGTTTTAAGAGGGAGGCTCTCACCTGATTCCCATCATGTTTTGACTTTCAGTTATTTAGTTGCAAGAGAAAGAATTAGGGGGATCAGTCTGAAGAGAAGGAAGTTTTGGGTTTTAGAGGCTAGCTGCACTGCTGGCCCTTGTTTTCCCTTCTGCTTTTCCAAACACTGTGTTCTCACAGTGCGAGAGGTTGGGAACAGTAATGGCAGCCCTGCCTTTCCATTCCTCTCGAGAACACCGGCTTGGCACAGTCACTTTATGTGAAAATAATATTATTAATAATAATACTAGTAATGCCCATGATTTATCGAGTTATATACCTTATACCCATTTAATAGCTACATTACTTATTAAAGCAATTATTATTATTATTGTCACCTAATATTTGCAAAAACTGAAGCTTAGAAAGATAAAATAATTGCCCCAGGACCAGGGCTAAAAAATGTCATACTCAGAATTGTAACCCTACTATGTTGAACTCCCAACCTGAGTCTTTTCTATTGTAATGTACAAATTCAGCTTACTCGTAAGGCATGCTTCTGAATAAATGCCTCAAAAGGTCTCTTTCCCCATCTCTTACATTTCTTGGGCTATAGTGTTAAAGGTTCTTCATATTGTATATTTTTAGCCTTCAAATGTCATTTTTAATTCTTTAGATTAATTTGAAAAGTAGCTCTCCTCACTACCACAATTTGTGGTTTTGTTTCATACTTGCTAAATTCATTTATCTAAAAATCAAAAGCAATATATATTTTCAGTTTTATCACTTTTATGTGATGTTGCTTTGGGGCCCAGGTTTGAAATCTAATAAATTTGGATTCAGATTCAAAGTACCTCCTGCTGCTGTGCTAACTGTTGGGAACCCTGCTTGCTGCCTAACCTTGAACAACTTAGTTTAATCTTGTTAAGCCTCAATTTTCTAAGTCTCAGGATTGTGCATATTAAATTAGATGTAACACATAAATGTCATCCTTGGCCCACAGTGGATACTTCATAAGAGATGAGATCAGTAAATCATTGCCATTATTCATGAAGTGATAATTCAGTAAATGTTTATTGAACTTCTGTGTTGCAAGACAGAGTAGAGGTTATAAAGGAAATTTCAGAAATAAACTAAACTCCTAAGGAGTTTACAGCCTAATTTGGGAAATCAGGTAAACATGCCAAGATCATCATATAAATCACCATAATAGAAGCACGTGCACACACACACACATACACAAATGCATACACACTCCACAAAGACCTCTGGTGGTTCATAAGAAGATCAGATCCTTTTTATTTGGAGGGGTAAGGAAAGGCTTCGTGAAGAAAATGGTGGCATTTGAGATGTGACTTTGAAGAAGAGTCTGGAATGGAGTTTGAGTCAGGACATCAGAGAAGCAGCTACATGGACAGCCACTTGGTAGCAGAAAATGCAGGCTGTACTCTTGACGCAGAAGTTGGTTTGTCTTGTTTCTCAGAATGGTGTGCAGGGAACACAGAAGTTATACGGCTGAAGAAGAAGACTCGGGTCTCATTGATGAGTCCTGGAATGCCAGGCTGCAAGCTGTTCTCAATTTGTTGGGAATGGACTAGGGACACTGTCTGATGGGTGGTGTTTTAGGACATTTTGGGGACAATAAAAATACCGAAAAAGAATTTTAAATGCTTTATCCTCAAGTCTCTTTTATGTGGTGAGATATGAGTTTGATTGTGTTTTCAGAAAATGCCTATAATTTGGGCTCATTTACAAAGACAGATGTCTTGTTCAGATTGATCTGTATAGCATTTGCTAAAGCACCACATATGGAATTTATGGACAGAAATTTAATTAGTGATCTTTGATTTTTTTCATTGATTGAGAGAGCTGGTGATGACAGTGGTTTCTGCTCCCCAAATTTGGATACAGTGGCCATGAGCAGCAATGATCTCATTGCTCCTGAGATCATTAAACAACACAGGTGATTTGAAGGAGACCAAAGCCAGAGCATTCCTCTCGTAGAGCCAGAACCAAGGCAGAGAAAACCAGCAGTGAGCAGGGCAGGTATGAGGGTAGGGAGCATCTCTGATTCCTATGCCTGCGTTCTCAGGAAACACCCTTTGGACCCTGAGATTCTGAGGGATATAGCTATGCTGCTATCCCAAGGGTATTGCATCAATAAATGTGGCAGAGATACATGATGACAGAAAGACATCCTGTATCCAGAGCTCCAGCTTGTTAGATCAGAGTGCCTAAAGCTTTCCCATAGACCTCTTCTCCTGTGAACCTTCCCTTGATGCTTGGTCCTATTTTTACTCCTAGAACTCATGCCTGTGGCCTGGTGCAGGAGCAGCACCGATATGGATATCAGACAAGTCTGGATTCTTATCTGCATTTCTCTCACTCACTATATATGTGACCTTGGGCAAAATTTTCTTATTCATAAACTGTAGATAAAAATGCCTACCTCTTGGAAGGCAGTGCGTCTAAAGGTTAAGATCACAGACTCTGGAGTCAGACTGCTTGGGTTTGAAGCCCAGATCTGCCACTTTCCTGCTGTGTGAACCTGAGCCAGTCTTTCTAGGCTTCAGTTTCTTCCACTGTAAAATGGAGATAATGTGAGTATTGGACTCATAGGATTATTATGAATATGAAATGGGTTGACATATATGTCAGAGCAGTGCCCAGCTAAGTATATGTTACCTACCATTAGTCCTCTCCAGGTTGCGATGATTAATCAAGATAATCTATTTAAGACACCTAGCAAAATGTGTTTATTAGTGGATTCCAGGGCTGATGAAATATTAGAGGTGGCCAGAGGCCACCTGCTTCAGTCCACTCCCCTACAAAAATTGGGGTATCTGAATAGCAAGAATAGCAAAAATCAGAACTCTGTTATTGACATCAAGTCAATGATTCCTACCTTTGATTCCTCTATTTTTTTCAAGTAAGCTGACACTAGCTAATATTTCCTATGCACCAGACACTGCATTAGATACATTTAATGCATTACTTTATTTAATGCTCACTCTTGTAGTACTTTCTTTAAACACAAAGACTGTCATTAAATCCGCTTATAAATGAGAAATGTGATGTTTTGTGGGACTGTGTATCAGATCTGTGTTGAGTTATATAAGTCCATTCATTAATTTTACCTTTGGCTTATGAAGGATAGTTGGATGTGAAAAGGGGAGAGTGCCATCCAGGAGTCCCACAGTGCCAGTGCCAGAATCATTGAAGCCCGTGCCTCTAGTTCTTTATCCTAACATGTTAAACACATCATTGCAGATTTTTGGTCATAGTGATGCAATACTAGAAAAGTCAACATTTTCTCAAATCATTTATCCTCAACGTCAGCTTTTCTGGTTTGATCAGAAGCTTTGTGTTCCTGTGTAGATAATGGTTTCAATGTGTGGTGTAGGAGATTGTTTTGTTTCCTGTTAGGCTTGAAATGTTGTGGAGAGGTGGGTGGCGGCGGAAGGGATTCAGAAATATTTTTGTTATTCTGATCTGAAGGCATCTTTCTTATCTCTGTAGCACGCGCGGACACAGTGCTGCAGCACCTGCATTTATGTGATACCACCCTTCGGTTCTCGATCTGCCACACTACAGTGTATGGAGAGCTGAGGCGGCTTTATTTATAAGGAATGTTTCTTAAAGATTTGGGGTGCAGTGAACACACTGAAATTGTGTATAAATACTATATATACACATATGCACATTGTATACAAATACACATGCCCATTTTTCTAGTAAGAGTCTCCATACTTTATCAGATTGTCAGAGGTATCCAAGCTTCCCCGAAAGGTGGATCCACACTTTGAGGGTTTATGAATCTGGTTAAACACCTCCTTAGGTCTGTTAGGACCTTGCTTCACTTAGATATTCTCATTCATATTCATTCATTCATATTTTCCCTCCCTCCCTGTATTCCTTTTTGTCTCTCTTTTTCCCCAGATCTCCTCCTCTTTGCATACTGATGAAGAGACGGTGATGCCAAGGGGAAGGATGAGGCTGGTGTGAAAACCAGCTAGCTTTCCTCTGCTTCTCCTTCTCCTCTCTCTCTCCTTTTCCTTCTATCTCTCCTCCTCTCCATCCCTGTCTCCCTTTTTCTCTTCCGGTCTTCTTTGCCCCCTCCAACCCTTATCACTTGGTAATCCCTGTGGCTTTTTTGAGCCAGTTACCTTATCTGAAAAATGTTGACTCATTTCTTCCTACGAGCTGCTGTGAGTATCAAATATGTGAGAATACACTTTGGAGACAATATGAGGAAAACATAATGTGAGTGGATTACATGAGTTACGTACCCAGCTGGTCACTGGAGATGGTTACGACTATTTATAGCATGACTGCATCTCATTCATTTGTATAGTTTGAAAACAAATATTTCCAGGGAGCAGTATGGATACCATCTATTAAGTCAGCATTGTATAATATTAATTTTTAAATTTGCATCATCCCCAAAAGACATTATTTGTAAAGGTTTTAAATGATGATAACACACCTATTATGTACTAGGTACAGTGCTCTTGCTTGAACATGTATATAATAAGTGAGACATATTTGTTGACCTTCAAGAGTTCAGATATCATGCATGAAGTTATACCTCCAAACCTCCGTTTTCTTGTCTGTAAGATTGAGGTAATGATACTTAACATGATACCTTATAAGAATTAAATATAAGCACTCAATAACTGATAGCTGCTCTTTTAGCAGAAACGCTAATAGTATTTATTGGTAGTGCACAGCAAAATGACATCATACTTAATCAGTTCTTTTGAATGAGTGAGATAAACCATTTACCTTTTACTGTACCCCTTTCATAAACTCTGTGCAGTAACACATCCAGGGAGCTTAGGCAGTTCACTCCAGCTGGTAAATGACACATCCAGGATCTGAATCTATTACTTTTAAGTCCAGTGCTCTGTTGGCTACATGCATTTTCCCACTAATTTGATTCACAACATAAAAAGGCGGCACTCCCAGAAGGCAGGGGTTAGTTAAAGCTTATCGATTATATATCAATGTGCTGTTTACAGTATCCATATGTTTGTTCATGTACAACCAGACATGAAAAGGGGATGTTCAAAGACATGTTCAAAGACAAAACTTCATTGGCTTTTAGAATCAGTGGAATGACCAATAGAATAGCTCAACATTCCCATTCATACAAGAGACAAGTTCTGATCTCAGAGATCTTAACCTGTAGTTAAGAGGATCCTTTTAACAGACTTTGGGAAATCATAAAGAATATCCTTTAGATGGAAGATAATTTAAAATATGTGAGATGGAGTTCTATATTTAGTACTATTGAAACTATTTCTCAGAATGCCAGGTTTCACTCAGCAGGCTGATTACTTTTTTAGTTTTATTATGACAGATGTAGTTTGAAAATCACTGTCAGTAAAACAACGATTTTTTTTTGTTGTTGTTGTGAAAGAGAGTCCTAAAGATTTTTTTCCAGACCAGGTGCATTTAAAACTCTAAAGGCAGTGTTTTGGTGAACATTTCTCAGTGAGAGAACACTTGTGAGTGAGTGTGTGTGCGTGCAGTGAATATATATGTGTGTGTGTGTGTATGTGTGTATAGTGTGTGTGTGTATATATGTATAGTGTGTGTGTGTATATATGTATGTATATATTTGATCTGTAATAAGCTTGGAATTTCTTACATGGATTAATTTTTTTCTTCCTTGCGTCTAACCTGTATAATGCTCCCCCATCCATTCCCCCTAAAAAAAAAAACAAAAACTTTCTGGAACATTCTGCCTTATCTGTTTGGACCTCGCACGAACTCCTTTAAGCAAACCTCTTGCAGACCCGCAGATAAAGCAGCTACATTCTCTTCTATGATTCTTTATGTTCTTTAACAAATTATGGTATTAAAATAACCTTATATTTTTGCTTTATGTTGCATTTATTTTTATTAATGTTTCCATCACTAGACTCGAACATCTCAAAGTCAGGGTATTGTAATCTGTTTCAAGCTGATTTCATCATACCCAGTCTCTTCGGTTATTTTTGGTAGATAAGGTGTCCAGGCATCAACTGAAGTTTATGAGGATGATGTTATAATGACCGAATTCTGCTGAGCAGGCAGTTACATAACCATTCATTAAAATAAGCAAAATAGTCCATATGCCCTGTCCTATAAATTCAGTGAACTGGTAGTTCTTTATCCTTTGTGGTGTTTAAGTGTATGAAGCCCTGTATGAAAAGTTCAGCACAGACAAGGTGGGATTCTGTGCCCTCACACTAATGTGCTTCATGCAGGAATCTTCCTAAATCAATGGCCGGATTCTAGATGCACTGAGAAGAAGCCATTGGGGTATCACTGGAGTCCTATAGTTTGTTCATTCAGTATTGGGGAACTAGTTTAGTCAGTCCGCATAGCTTGAAAATATTCAATTTCACCAGTAAAGAGTCTATTTTTAGCATTCATCATGTTAATTAAAAATAATTACTTTCATCAATAAAAAATCATTTATATGCATGATGTTAATTAAATTAGTTATTAATTAACATACAGATAGCAAAAAAGACTTGTAGCAGCCTCTTTGGATTGGGACTTTTCTGATAAAATGCTGGTGACTTCCCAGGACTTCCTTCCTCATTCCTTCTTTCCCTGAACAAATATTTGGTGAGCACTTTCTATGTGTAGTGTACCTTGAAAAAAGAGCTTCCTTGACTTGCTGCAAATCCAAGAACCAGGATTAAATTAATCTCTCCCTTCTTTGACTCTTTCAAAGCAGTATCATGAAATAAAGGACTTATGAAATCATAGGTTAGTTAAATACAAATGTAGTCCTGACATATCTACGTAATACCAAAATAGCTTGTGGCATTTCCTCTCTAAGGGAAGCAGGATTTGTGTTGATATAACCAGAACCTCTCTTCTGAGTAAATTGTGTATTGTGTTTCTCGTGTGATGATCCCCCCTTTTTTAAAGAGTGCTTTCAACCTTGCCAGCAAAAACTGTACTTTTCTATCAATACTTTTTATTGAGATTTCAGATTTAGCATTTTCTCACACTGGGGTGCACAGAAGCACTTTTCACAGTGAGAAGCATCTTATATTTCCAGAGATCTCATCAAAGCAGAATGCCAAGTTTTCACAGACACCAAAATTGAGCAGTCTTGGATAGAGATAGTGCACCTGGAGCCTCATGTTCTAATTTATAATGAAGTCCTGACATTTCCAGTTAAAATACAAAACAATATCTTTGGGTTGGTGACAATGACCTCTTCCTTCACAAATGCCTTAACAGTGTTGGGTTCGCTCGGTTACGGTTACTAAACTGAATGAAGAGACTTAGTCAAAACTACGTGACAACCCTTTTGGTCTTTCACAAAGAGACCTTTGTTTCTTCGTCTTTCTGGGTCCTAATCACATGATGATTTGGGGTACTCTTTTTATTTCTCCTGGTGCTAAGTCTAGAATCCCGATAATAGGAATCCAGTAGACACTTTATTCAAGCCACACTCTCAGGTTCTTTCTGCCATTCTAGTTTTGGAAAATATTTGTGAATCCAATGTTAGGAGGTGTTTCTTTGTAGCTGGAATACTTTAGTCCTGAAAGCAGCCTTAGAGATCGTTTAGTTTCATCTCTTAATTTTTAAATGAATGGCCAGAGAGATTAAGTGACTTATCCAAGGCCGTGCAACTAATGAGGAATTACACAAATAGCTGTCATATTGGTATATAGCATGCATTGCTGTAAGTACTTTACATGTATTAACTAATTTACTCCTCACATCATTGGAGATAGACACTATTGTTATCTCAGTTTACAGATGAGGACACTGAGGCACAAAAAGATTAAGCAGCTAAGCCCATGACCCCTCAGCAAGGAACTGGCATAACTCAGCAGAATGGCAGATACGTGTTGTTAACACAGGGATGGTCCGTGTCCCCTTTCCAATTTGTTTTTCCATCTCTTGGTGGGGCTAAGTCCATCTGCAAGGGATCGCTCTACAGAGCAGTATCAGTTGAGAGAAAGAAATGAAGGCTATGTGATTATTATAGTAGCTTTTTCCATGTGGCTTTTTAAAAAAAATTTTCTTTTAATGTTTTTATTTGTTTTTGAAAGTCAGAGAGAGACAGCACGAGCAGGGTAGGGTCAGAGAGAGAGGGAGACACAGAATCCGAAGCAGCCTCCAAGCTCTGAGCTAGCTGTCATCACAGAGCCTGATGCGGGGCTCAAACCCACGAACCATAAGATCATGACCTGACCCGAAGTCAGACACTTAACCGACTGAGTCACCCAGGTGCCCCTCCGTGTGCCTTTAAACTGTTGACTGAAAAGATTTCACTGAATATTACGGTTACAGTTGACAGTCGGTGATAGTGAAGAGGTGTCGTAGCAGATAAGGAAAAACAGTGCTTGGTTCTCAAATCATTTGGTTCCATGATGTCTTCTTTTAGGCTTCTAACATCAGATCTTTTCAGACAGAAAGTAAAATTACATTTGAACTTGCTACAAGTGGATGTAACAGAAAACTACCCATTTTTGATGCACAGATTCCAAATTCTTATAGTGTGGTTTTAACATAACACAATATGATATAATTATAACATCTAATATAATTAACATATAGCATATCTACTGCACTCAAGGCAGAGTCAGTATGTTAAGTTAGGCAACTAGTTTGAGGCATGGAAGAAATACTCAGTGATGTGTATGTATGTACATATACACATTTAATTTATAAAATCAAATATATATATTTCAAGGAAAAACATAGACTTTTAATATTTATGTATTTTGAAGTCCTTTTTCTTTGAGGGAATTAAGGATACTCTTAAAATGATTGTAGAAATTTTGGGTCCAATCCTGTAGTGCCATTTTATGGGAAACAGCAGTAACTTGAGAAATCAGTTCTCTGCTGTGCTGTGCTTTGTGGTATTTTCTCTGCTCTTCATTCTCATCTGCTTAAATACTTCCCAGCCTTTACTTTGGGCAGCTCAAATCCCACTTTTTTCATGACTCTTCCTTTGATGTCTTCTCATCAACAGGGATCTACCTATCTTTTAAAATCCTTTTTGAATAATAGTCTGTCCTCTTACATCTTTCCATAAAAGTAGAGTTGCAGGTATGGGATGGGGAGCTGTAGAGAAAGCAAGACAAAATAAAAGGAACAGTAACAATAATGTGTTACTGTATGGAAATAGTGAATGCAGTTGGTAGGTTTGGTAATAAATTTTGTGTATTCAGGTTTTATGATGATCTGAAATTAAAATGAATGAGAAAGAAAGAAAGAAAGAGGAAGAAGAGATGGAGGTAAGGAGGGAGGGAGGAAGGGAGGAAGGGAGACTCCCTGGCCTGACAGGCTGTGACTTTTCCTCCTTACTTTGCTGCTTGCTAACTTTGAGACCCTGAGAAACTCAAGTAGCTTTCTAGCCTCTGTATCATTAGATATCTGGGGTAGAAGGGTTTGAGCTCACCTGAGGCAGAAGACCGACTGACTCATGGCTCCTGAGGTAGCCTTTTATGTGACTGAAACAAGTGTCACTAGGACACTTTACCTTACAATGCAATAAAGTCTGTTTCTCTGCGTCATCTGCTTATGGGTGTCTCACCACTTGAAGCCAAATAGAACAACCTAGATGGTCTCCCACTGTAGGATGTTATTTTTCAGTTCTCTGACTCTTTGTTTTGAGACTTAAGTGTTTTCATCTTCATATGGCATTGATTTGAGTCCATTTTGCCATTCTGGCTCTCACATGTGACCTCACTGGAGATGTGCTGTTTTTAAGGCACGACATCAGCACTGAATGATGTATTTCAGGTGTACTTTCACCCCTGACAAATACATCAGAAGTGCTGCACTTTAATGCATTAGCCTTGGGGTCAGTATACATTCTCCTCGTGGTCAATTATCTCATCTGTAAAGGGAGTAGGTTAAACTTTTCTTCAAGTAGACAAAAACACGGGATGATGATGGACACTGTCTCCCTCCCATGACCACAGCAGACATTGCTAAAAGATTATGGCATTTTCTTCCCAACTGAGACTGACCTTGGTTTTCAATCCTTGAGGTAGAATTCCAGGCGACATCACTCTCTGAAGCAAGCTCCAGGCTCTGAGCTGTTAGCACAGAGCCCGATGTGGGGCTCGAACTTATGAACTGTGAGATGATGACCTGAGTTGAAGTCAGATGCTTAGCCAACTGAGCCACCCAGGCACCCTTGAATGGTGGACTAAAGAGTACATCATCTTCCATTCTGTTTTGTAAATCAATGACCAATACGTTTTACATAGGAAATTTGTCTATATGATAAACTAGAAAACTACTTTTGATATTCTGATGTAGGATTCAGCTAGCTGGCAGAGTTTCTAAATGACATAAGTCATGATTTTATTATCACTTAGATCTCTGAATCATACTCTACATTTTCATTAGTAATCATAAATTAAGAGTTGAAAGATTTGACTCAATACATGGAACTATTTTTGAGAAGAGTTTCTTTCCTTAGAGAGTGATAAAAATTAGTGGTACTTTAGAAAATGACATTAATGAGCAAAGAAAGATTTAATGCTTCTTGGGAAGGCAAATCACGTACAACTTCAATTAACTTCAGAACAAACCAGGAAATGAAATTAGGATTTTATTGTTTATGGATACTTTTTGTTGAAATTTGGGATTTCACAATTAAAGTGAAACATCAAACAAGTGCAAATTATCTCCTCTCCCTATCCAATGGGAGCAAATGAAACTGCCTGCAAGCAACCACATTAAAGCACAATGACCTGGTGTTCAATAATTCGTTCCTTCATTTATCCATTAAAAAACATTTATAGAGTTCTCCCAGGAGAAGGCTTTGTATGTGTAATGGGCTCTGCGTATTCAAAAAGGGGGGAAAGGATCCCTGTCCTCAAAGAAATCAAAGTTCAATGTCAGTGAAGAGTGAAAATATACTAATTCTAAAAACTGGCAATGGGCCTGTGGGTAGAAGATAGAAGGAAGGATGAGAGGGATCTTAGAGGAAGTGAGGTTAGCTAGCCAGAAAGTGAGAGAAAGGCAAGAGCATACATATACAAAACATTTAGGTTGGAGAAACCTTCCCCAGTTGAAGGAACTCCAAGAATGTCTGGAATGGAAAGGTGGATAGCACAGAAGTAATTACGTTCAGAACATAAGGATGCTTAGTAGAAAACATTACGATAGTGCTCAGAGATTCCCTTACCAGCTTGAAGAGGTAACCCTTTGACACACATTCTGAACTCTTAGCCTCACTTTGGCTGTCTGCAAAATGGGACATCTAAGCCTGCCTGTGTTACAAATAAATCTATTTATGTGACTGATTTTAATTTAGTAAACTAAAAGGAAAACTTTAGACTATTGTTTTAGAGTTTTAAGGAATCTAGGGAAATATTCCCCACATCAATCTTGGAGGTCAAGTGTGTTCCAGAGGGCTTACGGTTTCCTACTTTAAAATAAAAATACTGCCACAAAATAATTTTTTAATTATACTAAGATAATCCCTCTGACACGCATATTACAGGATTTAAAATCATTATTTGCAACATGGACAATACTGAAATATCGATAATTAGTACAATTATGAAGGCATATGTTGATATGCACAATTAAAATTGGCAAGGATATTTTTGTTACTATTGATTGCTATGTTTTGCTTCTATAATAGGGTATCTTGACTTGCATTTTCTAAATTACATAGCAGGTGTGCTTACCTGTGTAGTAAATATCTTTAATTTTCTCATTTTAAATTGGAAGTTGAGGTGAAATATATGCATCTGTATGTTGCTCTAGAAATTTGAGGGCATGATATTCTGGTTCTTTTAGAAAGGATGGATTGAAATTTATGTGAAACCGCACAGTACTATTCTTGGTAGGTGAAATTCATATTTTCCAGTTTATGGTATTAAGGATTAAATGTTCTTGGTTTTCTTGCAAGATGCTCTATCCTTCTAAATTTAGTCATCTAATTAAGATTTCCATTCATGGGAAGTGACTTTAAAGAGCACATAAGACAGGCTTTTATACAAACAAGCTTTGATTGGATTAATTGGATTTGCATAAATTTTATGATGTGAATGTGCTAGTGTCTTGGCTTCATTCACTTAGAAAGGAGAACTTAAAGGAATTGGAAAGAGGAGACACATTAAAGGTTGCAAAGGAAGCATGTAAAAACAGCCAGGTTAATGGCATGGCAAGAACAAACCATAAGGAGCTAACACAACACAAGCTTTAGCAATATATGCACTGGCCAAGCCTAGAAAAGCTGAGCATCAGAAAAAGAGATGGGAGATTCAGACAGACCACAATATTTGGCTGGTTTTTTTTACCCCCCTTTTGGAAGATGGGTAGCCCTTGCACCTAACGTGAGTTTGATTACAGGGACTAAGGGCTGGTGGTGCATTTAGAACTAAGAAGGCCAAGACAAGATGGCAGCTTGAACTGTGGGCAGGCAGGCTGGGAAGTAGGTCTAACAGAGAGTCACTTGGTCATCAGAGACCAGTGCTGCCCTAGGGTTATGGAAGAGATCGCAGCCTAGAACTGGGACACTGAAAAGTAGGGCAGAGCAGGGCCAACTAGAGGAAGCAAAGACGTGGTGAGGTCTCAGGAAGACACACAAATAAGACAGGGCAGACCGGTCAGAATAGGCAAGTCCAAGAGGACCGAGGGACAGAACAGGGTGGTGAGATGAGGCCCCAGGCACAGAGTCCATGGCGATGAGGCTTGGCAGCCCACATCAGGATCACCAACAGCGGAGATCAGGAACCCTTCCCAGCAGGCAGTAATCAGAGCTCAGAAACAAAGTCTGAGCAGAGTTGAAAACAACAGATATGGGGTAATAGAATTAAGAAATCCTTCATATAGAACCAAACTTCGTACCTTACAGCTGTGAGTGCAGAAGTGATCTTCAGAGCATTCATTCTGGTATTTATGCATTCATTCATAATAATGTAACACCAACAATAGCAACGACATGACCCCTTACATTTGAATGAAGCTCTGTCATCCACAGGATGGCTCACAATAATCATGCAACATGGATATTATAATCACTTAGAGATGATAAAATCCAGGCTCAGAAAAATTAGATTTGCTCACAGTCCAGCAGCCAGACAGTAGCACAGCTTAGATTAGAACCTGTCCCTGATGTTTTAAACCTTTGTTTGTAAAGAACTTTGCAGTAGATAAAGAAAAGGGCAACAAGTGTGAAGATCATGAGAAGTGCTCTTCTAACCTCAGGAAGTTTACAGTCCCGTCAAGGATCCAGGCTCTTGCCGAAGTAACCTTAACATTTCAAAAACTCTTTCTGGGACTAAGAAAGTGCCCAAGATTTAGGAGGCTCTCAATCACTGTTTGCTGTATTAATATCTAGAGAAGTGGTGTGAAGAGAAGCCTAGTGAAGAAAAGAATCAATCTGGACTTAGGCCATAGAGAAAGCTTCTCTGAGAACATGGCATTTTAGCTGCTCAATGACAGGATGCTTCCTCGAGAGACAGGTGTGTGTGAATTTGGTTGGAAGGGATAGAGAACTAATATTTATGGAGGTAGATTTAGATTCAAACATTACCTGGGCTTGGATTCTGGATCTCCTACTGATTTGTATAACACGGGACTAGTTACTTGATCTCATTGATTCTCAGCTTTCTTATAGTAGGAGCTTATGGTCTAAAAGCTAGTGCTTTTGAATATGGCAATTTGGGGAGAGGCTAATTTAATTTTCACAATAGTCCAATCATTTTGCATTATCATCCTTTTGCAAAAGAAGAAACTGAGATTCAAAAAATCTTAAGTAACTTGCATTGAAGTTAAGTAATTTGAAAACAGAAAGTCTTCCTGGTTCCAAAACTCATTCCTTAAAAAAAATTTTTTTTAATGTTTATTTATTTTTGAGAGAGAGATAGATAGAGCATGAGTGGGGGAGGGGCAGAGAGAGAGAGAGAGAGAGAGAGGGAGGGAGAATTCAAAGCAGGCCCCAGACTCCAAGCTGTCAGCACAGAGCCCAAAGTGTGGCTTGAACTCATGAACTGTGAGATCATGACCTGAGCTGAAGTCAGAGGCTTAACCAATTGAGCCACCCAGGCGCCCCTGAAATCCATTCTTTTTCTACCACCCTCCAGTGACATGCAAGTGATGTATTGGGAGGATCCTGGGGGAGTTTTTCTTCCCTTTAGTCCCTGTGATTGTGTAAGGAGTTTGTAGAAGAAAAGAGTTAGGAACAAGTGAAAAGAGCAATAATTTATTTGTAATTGGAACAAATCTGAATACAACAATGAACCATAACTAATGGAGAAAAGGAGGCTTAGGGGATGAGATAAAAAATTCCATATGAACATGACATAGCTGAGATGCCAACTGAAAATGTAGCATCTTAAAGTAACAGGTCTAAAAATATAAACATATTCAACTAGTGAATCAAGATAATGTTTGGTTTAAATAACCAAGCAGAAAAATGTATGTCTTGTGGGTATTTTGAATTAGAGAAAACAGCTAGACCAGTAAGAACACTAAATAGAAAGGAGATGAAACAAACAAACAAACAAAAATACTAGGTGTTATAACATTACCTAACATTGAATTTAACTATTTTTCCATACCTCTTTTTTTCAATTCTGTTTTTCCCAAATTATTTTATAAGTTTATTTTATTACTTATTTGATGGGGGGGGGAGGGAGAGAGATAGAATCCCAAGCAGGTTCTGTGCTGTCAGCGCCAAGACCGTTGAGGAGTTCCATCTCATGAACCATGAGATCATGACCAGAGCTGAAATCAAGAATCAGACACTTTACCAACTGGTCCACCTTGATGCCCCCCAAATTATTCTTAATTGATGTAGGATTCCAGTGTATATACTATATTGACATCAGTGTTCTGAAAGACCAGACCAGCTGTTCTATGCAGAGAGCGGTTCCCTATCAGAGGATAAGACAACCCTTCCTTAGCAAATTATCTGCAAGCATAAGCCACTTATAGGGAAACTAACCTGATTAAAAATGTACCAGGAAGAAGGGATGCTTAAATCATGTCAAGATGAGGAACTAGATAAAGGAAGGAATTGGTTCACTTAGAAGAATTTATTAAACTTGCTGCATTTAAATAGCTGTGTCTATAAAAAGATTACTTAAGAATTCTAGTTGACCAGCAAAATACCATGGCCCAAGAGAAAGTACACTAGAAATTGTAGCTATATTAGCACATGTTCATAGGAAAATCATAACATTGCTTTCAGAGAGGAAGGTAGAAAAAAATAAAAGGTACAAATTTCATGAGTTGATTCCTTTGATCTGTTTGTTTTAATTAAAATACATAGGAATAATGGATAGTAAATGAGTTGTTGCAGATGTGATAGGCATGTCAGAGCTGGATCTAATCCAGGAACATTATAAGCAACAGGATAGTTGATTAAAATACCTGTCCAACAACTAGAGTTTCACATGTTTTTGTTTAATCCACCCACAAATATATGCTTGGCTGTTTAGTGGAACCTCTGTCATAGACCATTTTATCTTTTAAAGATTAAGGCACTATAATAAAGAAACATGATAGATGGTAGAATGTTTTCTAAAAGCTCTGCTCATATTTAATTTTATATTTTTACCTTAGAAGATCAATTACATATGTATGCTAAGTAAAAGCTTAAACATTTGTACCCATGATGTGTAGCTCTTCCCTCTGCTCTGGTTCCTCTGAAAACCCCAGGATTTGGTGAACCATCTGCAATAATGATGGGCCAGGGGATATTGAAGTGGAACCTAGCCCCAAAGTATCTAATAGAAATATAATGCAAACCATATTTTAAGTTTTATAGGAACCACAATTTTAAATATTAAAAATTAAAAATAGGTGAAATTAGTTTTAATAATATATATTACTTAAATTTATATGCCCAAGCTATTATTTCAATAGGTAACCAATATAAACATTTACCAATAAATTATATCCCATGTCTTTTTGTACAGTCTTTGAAATCCAATGCATATTTCCCATGTCTTTTTGTACAGTCTTTGAAATCCAGTGCATATTTTATACTTACCGCACATCTCAAATTGTACCAGCCAGTTTTTGAGTGATCAGTAGCTAAGTGCTCAAAGCTAGTGGCAGCTGTATTCACAGAGTGCAGATCTAGCCTTTTCCCCCCTGTTATTTGAGATAAACTTAGTCATTTCCTAGCCTACTTTTTCTCTAAGTGTGGGGAAAACTATTGAACTGATATGCACCATTTCGAACTGTATTTGAGAAGACACACCTGAATAGATTTTTGAAAATGTTTTCTCAAATTAACAAACACTTGGTTTACTGTAACTATTTAAAATAGGATTTTTAAAACATGATTTTATTCTTTTTCATTTTTTCCATGTTTATTCATTTATTTTGAGAGAGAGAGGACGAGCAGGGGAGGGGCAGATAGAGAGGGGGAGAGAGAATCCCAAGCAGGCTCTACACTTTCAGCGCAGAGCATGATGTGGGGATCAAACCCATGAACTGTGAAATCATGACATGAGCTGAAATTAGGAGTCAGATGCTTAACCCACTGAGCCACCCAGGCACCCAAAACACCATTTTAAATAAGATACTCTTTTTTTTTTCAAGGTTAGGAAAGAGGGGAATATGAAAATATTAGAATACTTTTGAAACTTAATCTTGGAACAGGGCATTTTACAGATTTCCCTTCCATATTGTCTAGCTGTGGGAGGGAAAGATTCATAGCTGTGTGTGGATTCTCCCCCACCGCCTCTTCCTTTTGGCAGCTCTTCGTATATGTTAAATAAGCTATGGAGAAAGGTTATTCATGGCACCAGTTAGGCATTCTTGCTTTTTTTAAATAATAGGATTGTATCTTATCTTTAGCATGAATGGTGGCAGCAAGTGCCTTAAAGACTGCAGTTCTATCATAGTCACATATAACTCTTAACTCTCTCCTTCCTTCCTTCCTTCCTTCTGTCCATCCGTCCCTCCCTCCCTCTTTCCTTCCTTCCTTCTTTCCTCATTCATTCATTCAACTCTTAGTGAATATCTGTTATGTACAGGCAGCTTGCTAGACATGGAGGTTAAACAATAAAATGGATCTCACAAATGCAGTGGGGAAATTGTGAAAGAAAGTGACAGATGCTAACATATGATGTCCGTCACTGCTCTCAAGAAGACATATTATTTATTCTTTGTTGGTGTGGTAGAGCTTGGACTCAGGTGTCTCAGATATCCGGGAGCATTCTTCTCTTCCTTCATTTTATGAAAGGTACTGATTATGTTCATGTTCCTGGGTGCCAGCCAGTCCTTTTTCCAAGAAAATACAAGAGAAGCTTATGTCTGTTTTTGTGTTCAGTTATCAGAGGCATCAGATCAGGTTAGATAGACATCCGGAGAACTTAACACTTTACTATTTGATATTATGCATGGGCTGTGTTTGTACTTTTATTTCCAGTATTGTCACCAAAATACCATTGTTGACAACTTTATTCGTACTGCAAATATTGGCAACAAATATGCTGCTGCAACCTTGAATGCATCTGTGTTCACGGATCAGCGCTTCTCTCTGCTTCCTCTACATTTCCAAGTACATGAATCACATGCCATGATTTTTATTAATGGATGAATATAGGGCAGAATCTGCTTTCTTCTGGTACCAATTTACAAGTGCTCCCACTTGCCTGGATGCCCTTTGCAAAGGTGTGGTTGGATACAAAAACCTATTACTGTGTATCAGGTAAGGCAGAGACCTACTATGTAACCCAATGGAATGGATTAAGTCAGGAAAACCTGGGGCATGGAAACAATTGAGGAATGGACACAGAATGGTAGACTCCTTTGAAGGTGCTCTGGGCATCTGGTCCTGCCACAGAACACAGATATTCTGGGAAAGTGTTAGGGAGGCCACTGAGGAGTAGTAGCATGTTCTGGTATTGGACACAACACAGGTCCTGGGAATGTAGGAGCCAGTGGGTGTTAGGAAAATCTGTTGCCACTGTACGGAATTAACAAAAGAACTCCAGTGCCTGGAAGACAGATGGGAACAGACAGTCTCATTCTTAGAGGGACTAGGGGTGTTGACTAAGTGACCAAAACAGAGCCTCAGGAACAACTAGCAGAATCAGGCCCAAAGTAGAAATTGTATTTCTACTTCAACCTGAGTCAGCAACAGAGGTTTGATAATGAATCACAGACCTTGGGGTATAGCTGTGTAAATCCCTCCTGCCTAAGGTCAGACTTTTCAGGTAAATCTGAGCTTAGAGTTTGGGGACAAAAGGGATAGAAGTATTTAAGTGACTCTGGATTTGTGAAGAGGGTGATGCAGAGCTGATATTGAGTCAGATGACACACCTATCTATAATCCGTGTCAGAGCCCCACCTGCTACTCACCAAATTGATTTCATTATTTCAGTTGAACCCACTGTCATGTCTTTTAAGGTTGAACTGTTTGGGGAATTGCTACACTGATTCAACTAACAAGATTTTCTGAAAGACAAAGGAAATGTGAAAAAGTTTTCTACTTTTGTCACTGTTAAGCCTTGTCTTCGAGGTCACCAACAGCAATTTTCTTGCTTGGACATTCACTTCCTTTACTTCTTTGAAACACTGAAGCTTTGTTCAAGGACCACCTTCCCACCCTTTCTTGAAATTATCTCCCCTTCTGGGCTAGTTGATGTGATGGTTTTGTTCCATTCCACCAACACTCCTGCTCTATGCCCTTCGTTTGCTTCTGTTTTTAGTCTCCACTCTCCAATTGTAGATCTCAAAATATATCCTTAAGCCTTTCTTTCCTTCTGTCTCCTCTCCATATTATTGGCGTGTGCCCCCTTTGCTTTTCCACTGCTATAAGCCTAGCTCGTGACCTGGAAGGAGTACTGCAATAGTGACTTACAGGACTTCTCTTCCTCTTGCTAGTCTTCTCTGCTTCCAGATTGATTTTCCCAAAGCAGAGGTATGATCATACCATTCCCCTGCCCTGAAATTGCATAGCTTCCCACTGTGGACAACATGAAGTACTAACTTCTCACTTGGATCTCAAGAAATTTACATCACTATCCCTAGATAATCGCCCACCAGCCCTCATATCTAGTCTACACTCAAACCAAATTAGGCCATTTACTGTTTCTCAAGGACATCCTATACTTTCCCTCCTCCAAGGCTTTATTTATGTTCTCTTTTGCTCTATAGTTGTGACAGATGTGTGTCCTGGTTTGCCTAGGTCTGTCCCGGTTTATTCCTGTTGTCTTGATATCAATATTACTAAGCTTTTATTTCACACTCCAAAGTGTAATAGTTGGGATGATAAATTACGTTTCATGCCACCTGTAAAGCTCTTTGTTCTGTTCCTTCTCTCAGTCTTATTCCCCAGTCTGCATTCTATTTATGTTTGCTTGTGGTAAACATGGCTCTATCCTTTTAAGCTGCGTGCCATATCTGTATTACCCACTTTCATGAGATTTTCTTTCTACTCTCTACCTTACCATCACCAAGGTCAAGGCCATATTCTTTGTATCAATTAGATTGCTTTTATCTATACATAATGGAAAACTCCACAACTTAACTGCTTAAACAATAAGGAAAATTTATTATGTCACATATAGGGAGTGTCATTAGGATGGCTCAAAAAATGACTAATTCAGTATCTGACCAACAGATCAAAGATCCAGGTTTCTCTTCTTTTTCTACTCTGACATAATATGTGTCTGCTCTGCTCTTGGCTGCCTCCTCTCATCATTGCACAATGACTGCCCTTGTTCTGGAAATCACATGCAATGATGATGTCTAGCAGAAGAATACTTCTTCTGTGAGTCTATTTTAAAAAGCAAAAACCCCTGTTTGGAGGCACCATCCCCTAGCAAAGATCTCCTCATCTTCCTTGGGCACAATTTCATCTCATGCCCGGGCATACGTTAGTAACAGATGGAGTCACCAGGAATTGACAAATCGTTCATCCTTCGAGGCTAAGGAAGGCCATGATTCTTTGAAGATTGTGGCCATTATAGAGAAGGTTGATAACTGAACAAAATCAAGACTCTATGAGAAAGATGGGCAGTTAACATTGATTATACAAACAACGTCTGCTATGTGTAAGTTTGGGTTCAATCAATGTTTATTAAATAGGGGTTTAGTTTTCTTTCAGATATAAGAATTTGAATTCACTTGAATATTCTAATACTCTCATGAATTATAAATACTGATATTAAATAAACATTTAAAATGATCAGCACTGCACGTAACAGGTTCATTTCAATACTATTTTGGTTGAGTTCATATGGAGAAATTATAATTAAGATTTTGAAAGAAAACTTGATTGAGATTTTAATAGCCATCTAAAACTGCCGGCCAGCAAACTGTGCTCAGAATTGCTCATTAAGTAGAATTGTTTCCTGTTGCTTTTTGAGGGAATGTTTTCCCAAGTATTTGGGTCCTGTATTCATTGGACTCCTATCTATATTCATTGAGTCATATTCTTAGGACTCAAATATTCACAGGATTTCAATTACCTGTTACAAATTTGCCTTTTGGTACTGAACTGCAGAACTGTCAAAATGTCTGCCAGTTGTGAATGTGAGAAACAGTAGGTCAAAAAACTGTGATTTTGAAATTTGCTAGGATGCCGAGGGTTGTGGGTGGGGGCTTGGAAAGAAGGACTGCTGATGGAGGATCTTCTCTCGTGTCCATGATGGGACTTTCATTCTTCCCACTCAGGGTCTATTCAGGCCCACCACCTCCCAAGATCCTCCGTGGGAAAGTCAGGTAGAAGCCAGAGCATTCAGAACAGTGCTTGTGTACTTTGCACAGTGTTGGGAATGGACTGTGCAGATGGAGGCTTGCTCTACCTTTTGAAGTGTTGTCTCCAGTCCACAACACAGATGGTCTCAATGGGGGGACCACCGGGGGCCCAGCACCCCTTGGGCCTACATGAGAAAGAACCAACACTATTAATATAAAAATATTCCATGCAATAAAGGATCAGAAAGACTCATTTGGTTTCTGAATAAAATAGAATAGAACAGAACAGAGAAATACTGTTGCTAAACCCTTCATTGGATATCACTGCTCAGAGTTATGGACCTTGGTGCCCGAGGGCGTGGAGCTGGCATTTTATGTTTTCAGCAACACTCTTGCTAACTGCTGAGATGTGATGACTCCAAATATTTTGACAGCTTACAATGGGACTCAGTAGAGAAGCAGAATCTAAGATTGTGCATGGCTTGGACATTTGAACAAGTTTTCTAAAGGATGAAGGTGCTGGATAAGATTGAATTCCATCCAAGCATAAAAGTCAAGGATTCAGTATTACCTGAGGGCAGTTTTTTACATGCACGTTCAAATACATGTGTAAGCTAATCTGAATCTTGGGAGTAGTGGTGGGAAAAGAGCACATAAGCTGAGTAAGTTACATATGGAACAGACAGTGGACTTGAGAGTCATACTTTCTTTTTCCCTTAATAATTCAAATCAACAGGCTTTCACATCAGTTCTATAGGCTTCTACTAGTCCAGTCAGATTCTGCAAATGAATAATCATTATGCCTTTGAGAAATAATATAAATTTATAACTTTTCTTCAAAATTTTACCTTTTTCAAAAAATTTTAATGTTTATTTTTGAGAGACAAAACATGAGTGAGGGAGGGGCAGAGAGAGAGGGAGACAGAATCTGAAGCAGGCTCCAGAACCTGCTCAAGGGGCTCAAACTCAAGAACCGTGAGATCATGACCTGAGCCAAAGTCGAACACTCAACCGACTGAGCCCCCCAGGTAACCTCCGCCCCCAAATTTTACCTTTCTTAAAATGAATTTCCTGTTAATGTTATCTGAATGTCCCACCAAACTACCTTATCACCAAGCCTTCAAAATAACATTTTGGGCTGATTCTAACAGGCTGATAATAACAGGCTGAGTCTAAAAATAAGTTGCAGCAGGTTGGGGACACATGTGGAAAATTAATATTCCCAGCCCCATAGCACTCCGTCCTCTGTAACTCTGTCCTCCAATTTTTGTTTGAATAAATGTTACTGTTTGTTGGACGGTCTTATCTATAAGCCCTATTTATCTAGCTATCTGTTTTTAAAGAACAGACTTCTATCTTTGTGCCTTACACAGGAAAACATATTAGGGGAAATTATATCCATAAGTACAAAAGTTCAGATAAAAAATCTTTAACTCCTAGACATTCCTTCCTAAAATAAAACAAAATAATAAAATAATATCAAGGTCGACATCAGGTGGTAAAGTTAATATGTGTTTCATAAAGTGCTTTGACTGCATTCCTGAAAAAATCTTCGATAATGAGTATAATATTAAATGTGGAGTCACACTGCCTGGATTTGAATCTCAGGTCTGCCATTTTACTACTTATGAGACCTCGGGGAAATTCCGTAACTTCTTTGTGCCTCAGTTTCCTTACCTGTGAAAAGGAATAATAATACCTACCTCATAGGGTGGTTGTGAGGGCCAAATCAAATCAGTATACATAAGCGTTTAAAACAGCACTTGGTCTGCGATAAGTGCTATGTGTCACTCTTAAAAATAACAACAAAGGGAGTATATTTATGAATTTATGTGATAAACATGTATCATAAGTTTAATTTAAAGACATCTGAGATACATAATAATCCATTTTCTAAAATGTGCTTCCCATTATATATTGGAAACCCTTAAATTGGCTTGCTTAATAAATTCAACTGAACCAGAGCTATTAGGGTTTCACATTTAAATTATAATTATACCTTTTCCTAATACACCATGAGCAGTAAGCTGGAAAGTTGCACTCATACCAAAAACAGATGAGACCAGACTGCAAAATGAGTTTATGTTCCAAGATTCATCTCATTCATTTATTTTTGGGTCTCAATCATGCTTTTCTTTGTGCGTTCTCATCAAACATTTTTAATGGCTTAGTAAAGTATAAGGATTTCCTATGTAATCAACATTTACTCTTTCTGTGAAAATGTTTTAAAAATAAAGTCCTTCAAATGTCTAGTCATTTTTTCCAGTAAAAATGAATGGCCTTAAAAGACATTTGTTCTGGCAATCTGTTTAAAGATGAGAGAAATGAAAGCCAAGAAAACCGGAAGAAGATGGCCTCAAGGGAAAGATCTGTATGATGAATTTGAAATTGCAAGGAATGCTCTCTCTGCTTTCCCAGACAGAGCCGTCACCTCAAAAACCTAACTTTGTGAAAAGGAGTGTTACCAGAGTATCATAGTTTAGTCTATCAGGTGCATATTCCCTTAATGCAGGTAGGGTGCTTGAAGGTAACCACTGATAACTCAATCCTGTTGCAGAACAGAAACTTATATTTCAATGCAGAAGAAATCTCAACCATATAGCAGTATAGATTTTTCTGAACTAGCAAGAAAATAAGCATTAAAAAAAGGAGGGCACTCCTGGATTGCTTAACCAGTTAAGCATCTGCCTCTTGACTTCAGCTCCGGTCATGATCTCAGGGTTGTGAGATTTAGCCCTGCCTAGGGCTCAGAGCTGAGCTTAGGATTCTCTCTCTCTCTCTCTCTCTCTCTCTCCTCCCTTCTCCTCCAACTTGCTCTCTCTTTCTCTCTCTCTCTTTGAAAAAAAATGGGGTGTGTGGTGAAATAAAGATAGAAATACTATTTGTCACATGGGAATTATGAAGAGCTACCACACTGGGTCAGGTCCTGTTGATGATTCTCCCCAGATTCAGTTGCCAGCAGATCCCCCATGGAAGTCCTGCGGGGGAAGCATGACTGCTTCTCTGCTGTAGGAAAATAATGTTATGCTTGGATCAGAAAGGTCAAGTAAATCCTACCATTGATGCCTGGCCACCTTCTGATGCACAAATAACATCTGAAAGTGCCACTTAAATGCCTTTTTATTTCCCACTTGTGCTACTGTTTAGAATAATACTTTTCTCTCTTGTTGTGTGAATTAATACTTGTCTTCTTTTGGGTGAACTATTATTTTCTCCTCTTTTTAATAACCAGGGAAACGGTGAATGACTTTGTCATCACTTTATAAAGTTAGCCTTCCTCAGCTTTCCTTTTTTTTTTCTGAAGAGCCCAAATGCTTTTATTCAGTTATTATAATTAACTATATTAATCTTTCCTACATGTGAATTTCTCCCGTCTGAAAAGGAAGACTTGCTTTTATTTACTGTCTTTAGTGTTTCTGAGATACTAGCTTCACCAAATATTTAGGATTGTCCCTAGAACAAAGATTTCTCTATTTTATAAATGTTTTATTTATTTCTGAGAGAGAGAGATTGAGAGAGAGAGAAAGAGAGAGAGAGAAAGGAGGGGAGGGTCAAAGAGAGGGGGATACAGAATCTGAAGCAGGCTCCAGGCTCTGAACTAGCTGTCAGCACAGAGCCCAACGCGGGGCTCGAACCCGAGAACCATGAGATCATGACCTGAGCCGAAGTCGGACGCTTAACCAACTGAGTCACCCAGGCGCCCCAACAAAGATTTCTAAGATTGAATAAGTTGGGGAAACACTGGGCAGTAAAGTTAACAGCTTTCTTTAACAGATTGTCATGTTTTTGGTCATATGGGAAAGCTGATTGGGAGAAAATTACCATCTTAAATGCAGAAAGTCACACAAGAAAGCTTAGACTGCCAGACCTTTCTTAAAATAAACCAAAATTTAAAAAATACATTGTAATGTCAAGTTGAACTCCACAACTAGACTACATGGAGTTGAATCCTGACTTTATAACTTATTAGCTGAATGACCTTAGTTAAGTCATGTAATTTCTCTTTGCCTTAGTGTCCTTGTCTATAAAATGAAGATCGTAAAATAATGCCATCCAGGGCAGCCAGAAATTATGAATCTTAATGTGCTAATATGCACTGTGAATCTTTGAGGAGGATTAGAGTTTGTAGCTTTTAGCTGATTTTTTTTTTGGACCAGGAATATCTCCCCTCCCCCCAAATCCATTTAACATCCTGCCAAACATAGTTTTATAAGCACTGACATAGGGACATTTAATTATTGCTTGTGCTTCAAAGGCTCACTTCTGAAAACTCCATTATCTCCAATTCCCGAAGAATATTTAGGTGTTATCATGTTTTTTTATTGTTGATAAAGAACAGGGGAAATTAATGTGTATGTACATTTTAGAAGAGCTAGAAAGCAAGCCAGTAAGCTGTATACTAGTTTTTATTAATTAGGAATTAGTTATTTTGAGGAATGACAGGTACAATATAACAGTATTGGGCTGCCGTAGATTTGTAAGCATGAAGGGTTTCATCTTACATACTAATTTTTTTAAACTGCAAGGATGCAAAGTCACTTTGAATTAGAGTGCCTTAATAATTCATTTTTATTTTAAAAGATTTTTTAATGTATATTTATTTTTTAGAGAGACAGACAGATCATAAGTGCAGAGGGGGCAGAGAAAGAGACAGAGACACAGAATCTGAAGCAGGCTCCAGGCTCTGAGCTGTCAGCACAGGACCCAATGCAGGGCTCAAACTCGGGAACCCTGAGATCATGACCCTAGCCGAAGTCGGATGCTCAACTGACTGAGCCCACCCAGGAGCCCCAATTCCTTTTTCTTATAGCTCATGTTCACTACATTTATGTGAATGGTTGGGCAAATATAATGTACAATTTAATTAACTAGAAAAGAGTGTTTTTTTTTATTGGTTTTCACAAACTTCTCGTCATTAAAAAAATAATGTGCATAGTGTAAATCCGTGCCTTGTCGTTATACTGACCATGCTTCCTTTTTGTGTATCATCATGCTACTTCCCCCCTCACCCTCAGCCACACACAGACACACAGACACACACACACACATACACACACACACACACACACACACACACACGCAGATGCACTACAAAATTAGTGTCAGACTTTCACATTATCCTAACATGTGAAACTACTCTGTTATCCTATTTCAAGCATCCTAGATTTCCTTACCACGAACACTAAGCCATCACAGATTTGAGTTGGCTAGAACATTCAAGATCATCTAATAACAGCTAAAATTTGCATAGTTCTTTCTCTATTTGTGCTACCTTCTGTCCTAAGAATTTTATAACAATTATATTATTTAAGTCTTACAACAGCCCATAGTGGCATTATTTCTATTATCTCCATTTTATAGATGAAGACACTGAGACAATGGTTCATACTATCCTACTTTGGAGCGATAAGTACTCGGAGCAAAAGCATTCCAGGTAGTTAATCCTTCTCCATGGTGGGCTCCAGCCAAGTCCTCAGGCTTGGGAGGCTTTTAACCTTGACCACACTGCTTAGATGGGTTTGGAGAAGACTAGATCCCTTTCTGTAAGATCATTCCAGAAAAGAATACCATGTTTGGTCACTTGTATACTCAGTCCTCAGTCAGCACCTACTTTTCTTATCTCTTGCCTTCTTTAGTCATTCACCAGCATAGTGAGTATGTCTGTACTGGCAGATATGTGGTAAGCTTTTCTGATGCCCCCAGCATTTCAGCCATGGCAGGAAGTACACGATTCAGCCTGGTGAGAAGTAAGCAAGAGGACAAGCAGGTGCTGGGGGCTGAGCAACGAGTGGCCTGTCAGGACACTTCATCTCTGCATATGTCACTTAAAACATGTGGAAAGTGAGAACTTTAGGGTTTTTTTTTTAAATTTTAGGTTTGATTTAACCTTGCCTTCTATAATCCCACCCTTCACCACAATGCCTAGAATAGCTCTTTGCACTCTACAAATGTATAATTATTTACTCAAATAAATATCTAGAAATTCCTTTAAAAATATCCCTGAAAAATTTAACACATGTGGTAATCAGGACTTTTAGACCCTTTGAAGTGTCCTATAGAGAGCTTGGGGGGCTTATTAAAACACAAATGGCTGGACCCCATACCCAGGGCTTCTGAGACAGTGATCTGGGGGCAGGCCTGCAAGTTTGCATTTCCTTCAAGTTCCGAGGTACTGCTGATGCTGCCGGTCTGGCAGCACTGCCACTGCCTAAAGATCACTCTTAAAATGGACATGTACCCATCCTCTGCCTTCACAATTTAAAAATGATTTAATAAGCTTGTCCCACCCAATGGTGGTGATAACAGCTTCGTGTGTTCCTTATCCTCTGCTGTGTATATTTTAATAGGAGTCTTCTAAAGACTGCAAACCTTAACTCAAGGGAACAAATCCGGTTCCTGGCCTCATTTCCTTCTATGTAAGCTGCCTTTTGACTCACTGCATCACTAAAACCCCCAGGATGTGGGGGCCTTCTGGTTGCCACATGCCTACAGCCTTAACCACCCTTACTACATGTGCAGATTAAGAGCCTGGGTTCAGAAGGCGAACTGCCTTGGGTTCATATGCTAGCTGTTCACTCCACACCCAGCCCTCCATAGTTTACTTTATTTAGGCCTTATTTGCTTCATCTGTAGATGGATTTTAATAACAATATCTACCTCATAAGGTTGTTTTAAAGATTAAATAAGTATTTGCAAAGTACTTAGAACAATCCCTAATACATAGTAAATGCCCTGTAAGTTAGTTTCCTTTTCAATTTTTTTCTCCCCATTATATTACATACATTATGTAATATAATGATATATTACAGAAGTTTAAGGTGTAGAGTGTGTTGATTTGACAGATTTATGTATTATTGTAAATGATTAACACCATAGCATTAGGTAACACCTCTGTCCTCTCACATAATTACCATTTGTGTGTATGTGTGGTAAGAACATTTAAGATCTACTCTTTTAGCAACATTCAAGTATACAGTTCAGTGTTATTAGCTGTAATCACCATGAAGTACATTAGACCCTCCAGACCGTGTTAATCTCATAACTGGAAGTTTTTGCCCTTTGGCCAATATCTTTCTACTCCTCCTCTAGCCCCCAGCCCCTGGTAACCACCATTCTGGTCACTTTTTTTATGAGTTTGACTTTTTTTTTTTTTAGATTCCACATATAAGTGATACTATGCAATATATGTCTTTCTGGCCCTGATTTATTTATTTAGCACAATGCCTTCAAAGTTCTTCCAGGTTGTAGCAAACAGCAGGATTTCATTCATTCTAATGGTTGAATAATTTTCCATTGTATACATCATATCTTCTTTATCCATTTATCCATAGACAGACACTTGGGTTGTTTCTGCATCTTAGCTATTATGAATAATGCTGCAATAAATATGGAGTGCAGATATCTCTTTGATATCATGATTTCAATTCCTTTAGTTATATACCCAGAGGCAGGATTGCTGGCTCATGTGGTAGTTCTAGTTTTAATGTTTTAAGCTCTTTTCCATACTGTTTTCCATAGTGGCTGTACTAATTTACTAACCCACCAACAAGAGTTCACTTTGCTCCACACCCTCACCAACACGTATTATCTCTTGTCCTTTTTTTCTTTAAGTCAATTTATTTTGAGAGAGAAAGAGCGAGTGAGGGAGGGACACATTGAAAAGGAGAGAGCGAGAATCCCAGGCAGGTTCTGCGAAGCCTGACATGGGGATCCTCTCCAGGTTTGAACCCGCAAAACCCGAAGAGCATGACAAGAGTTGGACACTTAACCGACTGAGCCACCCAGGAGTACCGAACTCTTGTCATTTTTTCCCCCTCAATTGCTTATTTATTTTCTCCCCATTTTAATAGTTTATTGTCAAGTTGGTTTCCATATAACACCCAGTGCTCATCCCCACAAGTGCCCTCCTCCATGCCCATCACCCTCCTTCCCCTCCCCCCCATAATAACTCTTGTCTTTTTAATGATGGCCATTCTAACAGGTGTTAAGATGACTATCTCACTGTGGTTTTAGTTTACATTTCCCTGATGATTAATGATTTGAACACCTTTTCATATACCTGTTGACCATTCGTAGGTCTTCTTTGGAAAGCAGTTTATTCAATTCCTTTGTCCATTTTCAGTCATTTTTTGTTTTGTTTATTATTGAGTTGTAGGAGTTCTTTATATATTTTGAATTTTAACCCCTTTTCAGACACATGATTTGCATAGATGTTTTCCCATTTGGTAGGTTGCCTTTTCATTTTGTTAGTGCTTTGGTTTTTTGTTTGTGTATCTGTTTGTTTTTGCTGTGCAGAAGCTTTATGTTAGCTTTTATTATATGTTAAATATTTCCCAAATTTGCCTCTCAGGATGTTGCCTTCATGATTTCTCTCATAGCTGTATACCACCTCAACTATCACTTACCTTTTCTTTAAATCAATCCACTTTACCAGCAAATTGTAAAAGAAAACATGTCATTACCATAAATGAAATACCAATATCAACTGGGAAATAGAAAGTAACCATAAAAAGAATACACTGAAAACCATTGTTTTTCAGTTCTAGCCAGTTATTATTTTCACCGAAAACTAAGCCTGAGACTCATTTCCTCTTTATTAAAAAAAATAAAAGGAAATTAGCAAGTTCTTACTGCTCTTAGCAAGTAACCCCCCCACACCTCACTGGCATCACACATTAGAGTTTATATTTCGCTCATGTAACAGTCCAGTGTAGGGCTACTCACTGAGGGACTTAGATTCCTTCCATCTATGGCACCAGCAACCCCTGGATCCAGAGAAGTCCCTGTTTCCAGCCAGCAGGTGCGAAGACAACATGAAGAAGATACACATGATTTTTCTCTTGATCTGAAGCTGGCATACATCATTGACCTTAACGTTCTTTTGGTAGAAGTCACCCAGCGCCAGGCTTCTAGGGAATGCTGGTCCAGACGAGGTAGCCACTTCCCAATGGCAACTTTATCATATGAAACTAAGAACACAAGTTTTTGTGGTCAAATTATGAAATATATATACTTATAGAAAAACGTAACCATAGTTTCTTAACGACTGCTAAGGGTTGTGCAACTATTGTATCATTAACTATATTACTTCTTCAGTAATTATCCTGAATTCAATTATACTAAAACCTAGGACTGTAACTTGTTCTGCAAGTGTTCGACAAGAGAAGCAAACATTTATAATAAATTTTAACTTGATAAATGAGTGATGTCTTGCAATATGAGTAGTCTGTGATGCTGAATGTCACGTGATCACAGCTGAGCCAATGATTCTTGAAATTTGCTTTGATATATGAGTGCTTTGATATACAAGCATGTTTCTGGAACAAATTATGCTAACAAACCAAGGTTTTATTGTAATTCTCCTCTCTCCTAACCCCAGTTCCACTCAGAAATTGTATTTCTTTTTAAATTTTTTAATTTTTTTTCTTGTATAGTTTATTGTCAAGTTGGTTTCCATATAACACCCAGTGCTCATTCCAACAAGTGTTCTCCTTCATACCTATCATCCCCCTTCCCCTTTCCCCTACCCTATCAGCCCTCAGTTTGTTCTCAGTATTCAGGAGTCTCTCATGGTTTGCCTCCCTCTTTCTCCTCAACTATTTTTTCCCCTTCCCCTCTTCATGGTCCTTTGTTAAGTTTCTCCTGTTCCACTTATGAGGGAAAACATATGGTATCTGTCCTTCTCTGCCTGACTTATTTCACTTAGCATAACACCCTCGAGTTCCACTCATGTTGCTACAAATGGCCAGATTTCATTCTTTCTCGTTGCCATGTAGTATTCCATTGTACAGATAAACCACATCGTCTTGATCCATTCGTCAGTTGATGGACACTTAGGCTCTTTCCATGTTTTGGCTGTTGTTGAAAGTGCTGCTGTGAACATTGGAGTACATGTGCCCCTATGCATCAGCACTCCTGTATCCCTTGGGTAAATTCCTAGCAGTGCTATTGCTGGGTCATAGGGGAGTTTTATTGTTAGTTTTTTGAGGAACCTCCACACTGTTTTCCAGAGGGGCTGTACCAGTTTACATTCTCATCAACAGTGTAGGAGGGTGCCTGTTTCTCCACATCCTCGCCAGCATCTAGATTCTCCTGATTTGTTCATTTTAGCCACTCTGACCAGTGTGAAGTGGTATCTCAGTGTGGTTTTGATTTGTATTTCCCTGATGACGAGTGGCACTGAGCATCGTCAGAAACTATATCTCAAGAAGTTGGCAGCTACCTTACTTAGCAAGAGTTTGGGAATCCATATATAACTGAAGAAACCTTAACTTCTTTTTATCATAACACAAATTTAAAGAGATAGTACCCAGTGTAGCTTTTCTCCTCTTGGTATGGCTTAGAACTTTGCTTGGCTAGCTTGAAATTGATGATGGGAAATGAATGAGCTCTCTCTTTATATGTGTCTGTATAATCACCAAGAATGGATAATGTGTTTGATAGGAACCTAAATATAAACTCAATGCCTTCTTACATTTTAAAATTTAAGTGTGTCCCATGACTATACTTGTCAGATAAAGTTGCTTTTGATATTATTTCACATATATCTGAAATGTGAGACATGCCAAGTACCATCACACTGATTGCATGAACTCTGCTGCTGCATCACATCTGAAATGGTATTCTTGTACCAGTGGCAAACCCATGATGCATGGATATCTTTGAATTATCACCAGTTGAAAGAGAGAGGAATTTCTAATTGGGTTTTTATAAATGAAAGCATAAAGTTATTATTTGGAGTTAGGCATTTGATGAAAGTCTACAGTGATTTCATCTCCCTAAAAAAACTTACTTCAGCATTTTGTCATTAAGGAATATAGATAACAGAAGGCCAGCCTCTGTGAATTGAGGTATGAGAGCAACATTATCTTTATTAACATTTTTATTTGAGGATTTATGATTTGCTTCTGCATTTTTGTAGGTTGCTATTCATCTTCAAGGTGGGGCTTTTTACTCACTGCCAAACAGGGTAATAGAGAAGATATTGGATTACCTACCAGTTCTCTCCTCAAAGTTGGGATGAAGATGTGGATGGGCCATTTAGAAAGGGGGTGTGTGGAGGTCCCACTTCATAAGCAAAGTAGGGCCCAAGTGACTCCAGGTTAAGAACTCCTTCTTGATCATGGAGAGAAAATAACCAAACCACCAGTCTTTGATTCCACATAATAACCAAGGGTATGCAGAGGAAACATGAAGAAATTTCATTGAAAATGAAATCTCAAAGCAATAATGGAAAAGTTAGAAAGGGTAGCAAAAAGCTCCTTTGGAATTTGTTGGAAGTTTGGTGGGTATGTCATAAGGATCAGGAAAGTCTTTTTCTAAACTCAGTTCTTTTATACCTGGAGACCTCAAGATTCTAGAGATGCTTATGAGGTGCTTTGTGCCCCAACACGTCCCCCTAAAACTATAGAAATCCTAGGAATGTGGTGGAGCTCCAGGATGTGATCTGGAATGCGGACGGGGCTAAGCTGGCTTAACCTGGCAAAGCTGAAGGAAAAACTTAACAAGTTTCTAGGCAGAAGCTGTGGTCAAAATAGCTCTGAACTTGGATTCAGATTCTGGCTGTGCCAAGTAAGTGTATGACTCGGGCATGTTTAACTTCTCCATTTCTCTCTGGATAGGTGTCCTTGTCTATAATATGGGCAGATTGAACTGGACTTCATTCATTCATTCATATAGCCATTCACATTAATTGCCAGTCACCGTGCTTTAATATGGAAGTATAAAAATAAACATTATATAGTCCCTGTTTCAGAGAAGCTGTCAGTTGAGTGGAAGAGACAGATGTTACTGGTAATTATAAAATCATGTGAAAAGTACCATAATAAATGTACAAAGTGCTGCTGGAACACACAGAAGGAGGGATGGGTTGTACCAGGAATAGACATAAAGTTGCAATAGAGAAGGCAATATTTAAACTATTGCCTTCCTATTAAGCTATACTAAGCCATAGACCAAGTACAGAAGCCTGGATGTATGGAAATGCCTGGTATGTTGGAGGAATTTAAATGTTTAGCTATGACTAGAACATGGAGTGTGTGGAGGCTGTAAGAGTTGCAGAAGCTGAAAAAGTGGGTTTAGGCTCAGCTGTAAACAATCTTTTATGACAATTCCTGTTATTCAGTTAGCTGTAAAGACACACTGAAAATTTTAAGTAGGAAATTTGGATGGCATAAATTTGTTTTCAGTACATCAGTCTGGCAGTAGATGGCTTGAAGACCAGAGAAAAATGGAAGCACAGAGGTGAGTTCTGAGGATGCTGTAATGCAGGAAAGAAATAATGAGGGACTGAATTATAAAGTGGCAGTAGTGATAAAAATGGACATATTTGAAATATAATTAAGATATAGAAGCAACAGGATTTTGCGATTGATGGAGAGAGGTAAATGGGGGGGAGGGGGGAACAGAGGTGTCAGCATGGTATGAAATGGTACGAGAGTTTCATCCTGAGTTGAGACAAAACGAGAGTTTCGTCCCGACTGGAGGACGGTGGGTTAGAGATGGGGACATGGAGGGGCAGAGGTTTAAGGTGGGAGAGATTAATTTCATTTTGGAGGGGAAGGTTTTGAGAACTTCAATGCAGATCTGAGCATGTTGAGATGTTGCCATTTAATAAGTGGTTGGATACCTGCATCTGGAGGTCAAGGAAGACAGAAATATCTAGGATTTCTTAGAGCTGCAGGGGTTGGTAATGCCTTCGGAGGAATAAAGTCCTCCATGGAGGCCTTCTGAGAGGACAAGAGAAAAAGAACCAAAATAAAATACCAGGGAACATAGGATTTAGGTTTGTAATTTGCTGATGAGAGCTTTTGCCCTCAAGGCAGACTCTAGCTTCTGTTAGGGTCATGTTGAGAGCTACTAGAAGGGGCTACCTCCACACCTCTTCTAATACTGCCTTCCTGGTTAGAATCCTGGTTAGGCTTGTGTCTAAATCCTCTTCATCTATCAGATAGCATCTGTCTACCCTTTCTTTAAGAGTAATCAGGATCACACTTTGCTTTTCTTTGATGGTACCATAATTTGAATTGTCCTAGAAGCAGGCACCAGGGTGATGAGATGTACAAGAGATTGGTCAGGGGAAACACCTATAGAAGATAAAGGTTTTGGGAGGGGTAGTCCAGAAAAGGCTGGGAGAGCCTTCAGACTATGATGGAAGTGTGACCCCTGTGAAAGAAAGGGGGAAAGAAGGGGAATTGGGTAGCAAGCACCTCAGAATACAGCACAATTTCAAGAAAGACTTGGCCAGGCTGATAGGTAGTTTTCAAACCAAAATCACCAACTGGAAGTATCCCACATCTGAGGAATAGGCTTTCCTGAGTACCCCCACTTGGCTTACTTAGCCCTTTGCTAGGAGGAGCCCAAAGGAAGTGCTGCCATTGTGAAGCACTGGGACTCTGAGCTGGAAAGCCTCCCGGCAGGAGGAGAATCTGAGTGGCACATTTCACTGCCACCTCATATGCCTTCAGTGACTCAGTAACATTTCTTCCTAAATGTGCTACTGGCGGTTATTGTCCAAATCAGTTAAAACTCATGCTTGTGTCATTATTAATTATTTCATTTGTACCCACCCAACTAGGTTATAAAGCTTTCTTTAAACAGCAGTGCAGAGCACTGAGTTTTTACCTCAGAAAGCATCTAAGTAGCATTCTAATACAACTTGTTTTATTTTCATTACATGAGTTTGTCTGATAGTAGTAAACAGTGGGGGTTTTGACTTAGGAAATTGGGATGGGGGAGGTTAAGAGAGAGTATGACTTGGATGAGGAGCTCCACAGATATCATAGGGAAGGGGGTAGAGCTAGAGGACGTGAAGTAAACACACCCACTGGAGGAAAGCAGACACTAGTGTCCAGGCACTTCTGTTTGAGGAGATGAAGTCCTAGTAGGCCCACAAAACACAGTATCCAGAGAACATGGTGGAAAAGGACTAATCTAGAGCAAGAACTATCATGGGGGGATGTCCAGCAAGATGTGATGAATAAGAATTAAAGTAGATATCACTGCAAATCCCTTTTTTTTAGAACTATGCTTTCCACCCACAGAGGCAGTTTTCATACACCATGACACATCTTCTTAACTTTGGTTAATTGGACAGGAAGAGACACCCATCCCAAGATGACCTCCCCCACCCCGGCAGTTTGGAGTTGGAGTTCAATAAATCTAATTAGTGTAACTTTACCTGAACTGAGCTGACATGTTCAAAACAGGGCTTTTGGAAACCTTTGGGACCATCATGTACACTAGGAAGCAAGGAGAACTGGCTTGCAGAAAGAATGAGTCAGGTATTCAGAGAAGAGCTGAGGTAAGAGGCAGTGTGACTCCAGAGACAGGGAGGGAGGCTGGGAGAATAGTTGCCTGGACTCCTGAGGAATTTCCATTCCTGGACCTAATCCTGAGTCCCATCCTTTGAGTTCTGAGATAACCCTCCAACCCTAGAATAAATTCTTAGTTTTGCTTAATTCAGTTTGAAAGAGTTTCTTTTAGTAGCAGCCAAACAATATTGACGGAGACAGCATTTTGGCAGATATGCTGAAGACACAAATAGGAAATTCGGAAACATATGATGTGCGGACATGCAGCCAGGCAAATGGTTAGCATTAGGGAAAAGGGAAGTGTAGCCCTGGGAGGAGGGGCCCAGACAAGGCAGCACTTAGTCCAGTAGGAGCCCGGTGACCAAATGAGTTATCAAGTCGGGGCCTGAACATACAGGATCTGATCATAGGAGGGAACTAGGGTGTAGGATAGAGCCTTCATCCTAGCACCAAGGCAGAAGTTGGTTATTGGGAATCAAGAAAAAGGTCGGAGGCCAACTTAGACTTTGCAATCTAATGAGAATGAAATTTATGTGTGCATTTAGTAAGAATTATTGGGCATCTATTACATTCTTTGGAGTTTCCTGTATTAACAGACCTAGTTGGAGGGGTCTGTGTACTAGGGGATGGATCCAGCCTGGTGGTGGAGACCCCACTGATACCTGGTGCAGAGGAGAGAAATCTGAGAGACAGAAGCCGGCAGGGAGCTGGGCAGCATGTCATGTGGAGTAGATGATAGATTCTTAAAATTTGGAGCATTCTAAGGCAAAACAGACCTGGAAGAAGTTGAAACTGAAAACTCAGAAAGTAACTTCTTTCAAAGAGCAACAGAGGAGTGATTCAGAAAGGAAGATGGGAAAATGTCAGGGACACAGCTTGTCTATTTGTTAGTTTCTCCTAGGGCCCTGGTGGCAGCTAAGGAACCCATAGAAAATACCTCTTGTGCCTCTTTTAAGCCAGATGAACCATTTCATCACGCACCTGCTGTACTTTAACCAAAGTTAAAAATTTCAGCATTTGGGAAGTATAAACTCCAGCCTTTTTCCTAATTCAATCCAGTCTTACCGGATAAGCAAGACTAGATTCCTTTAATATAAGTCAGCTCAACATCTGATTTAACCTCAAACCCTGACCTCCTTGGAAGAAGAGATATAGTAAGAAAAGAGGAAAAGTTAGAAAGGAGAAAAATTAAGGAATGCTTTATAATCTATTACTCATATTGGGTAGAATTGGGTCAAACATCTAATCTCCTATGACCTCCTTCTTTATCTCCCACTTATAATTTTGAATATCCTGTAATTACAGATATTACTTTTCATCAAGACCTCAAAAGCATTTTTTTCCAGATGATATCAGGGACTCCCCAGATAGTACTTGACTTAACCTAGACAAGATGTACTGAAAACTAACCTTGACAATAACAAATGAAGGAACATACAGTTGGCTCCAGTTTCTTTTCTCCTAATCATATTTCTAGTGTTGTTGACCTTAGCATTAAATAGAGTCAAGGGGCCCCCTGGGCGACCCAGTTGGTTGAGTGTCTGACTCTTGATTTCTGCTCAGGTCGTGATCTCACAATTGCTGGAATTGAGCCCTGTATCGGGCTCTGTGCTGACAGCGTGGAGCCTACTTGGGATTCTCTCTCTACCTCTGTCTCTCTCTGCTCCTCCCTTGCTCACATGTGCACACTCTCTAACACACACACACACACACACACACACACACACACACACCCCGCACACATTAAATAGAATCAAAAGTAAAAGATCTGGAGCTGAGTCAGCAATTTCTGCTTAGCTTCTAACTGGCCTGATGGGGTGCAAATTATTTAACCTCCCTAAGCCTTTATTTCCTCATCCATAAAATGGAGTGATGGAGTGATAACATAGGTTTTAATACCTTGCTAGGTGATTTTAAAGGCCATGTATGAAAACCACTGCAAATAGTATAAACACAAATGGAAAATAAGCAGCTTCTTTAATAAATCAGCAGGTCCTTTAATAAATCAGCATAGTAGAGCAAAGAATGTATGAGAACCTAAATTTTCTCCTTACTGGCTCTGTGGCTTTGGGCAATTCATTTGAGTTCCAAGTCTTGCTTCTTTCAATTATAAAAGAAGTATGATAATATTTCTGTTTCATGGTTTTTTATGAAGATTATAATGACACACATATACTAAAATATAAAGAATATATTAATGACTATAGTTTTTAATACTGCCTCAAAATAGAATAATGAGATTTTGGTGAAGGATAATCTCAAGACCAAACACATGTGAATTGATTTTTTTCTTGTTATAAAAGTATTAATATAATTTTATCTTAGGATGTCTTTATCCAAATCCTTTCTGGATTATTTTTGCAGAAAATCGTCCTGATTTTTGTGGCAGCATCAAATTTAAACAAGACATAATCACTTAAAAATAAAACATGGAATTCATTTACATCCCAAAAATAAATGAGTGTGTTCTTAAAGCAAAGATCCTTGTGTGTGTGTGTGTGTGTGTGTGTGTGTGTGTGTGTGTGTGTGTATTTTTAATGAAGTCTTTTAGAAAACAAAAATGGTATGGTCCATTTGTATTCATAATTTATCAGTTTAATACTCCCTTGAATGGAGAGAAATATGGCTTGTGTATAAATGGATAAAGTTCTAATAAAAGGGTTTAGTTAAGCAAATATGATTCCGTTTTATATTGAGATTGTTACCACTCAAAGGAGTTACTTTTCTGCATTTTTAAAAAATAAAATCATTCTACATTTATACTGGTTAAATTCTAATATTCTTTAACCTTTTATTTCCTTGCAAGATAATAGTTGGAGAAACTGCTGTGTTTTGCCTACAACTAGCCACGCGGGACTTTGAAAACCAGGAGAAAACTATTTTAACTGGAGATTGTTGCTATATAAACCCACTGGTGCGGCGAACTGTACGATTTTTGGGTATGTGTTTATTGAATTATTTTTAATGTTGCTGAAACCATGTTTACATATAAGCTAACTCTTAAAATGAGCAGCATTTTAACCCTATGCAAATATTGGATTATATTTTATTTGAAGTGCTTCAGTTTGATTTTAAAAATAACATTGCATACAGTGTTCTCTCATATTGTATGAGCCTACGTCAGGTGTCATTTCCATATTATTTTAAGGAAAAAAGAACACCACACTTGGATGTTTTCATATTCTTTAAGAAACTAAAAATTATAAAATTAAAAGAAATTGTTTACTGGACTTACGAAACTTCAGAAACAATGCTTAGGGAGAAATGATAAGCTAATTATATTGTTGAACATCATGAAAGACAAGGAAAATAGATTGGCAAATAAAACATATGTTGTATTGGGCACCTGGGTGGCTCAGTTGGTCGAGCGTCCAACTTTTGATTTCAGCTCAGGTCATGATCTCACAATTGTGAGATTGAACCCTGTGCTCAGCATGGAGCCTGCTTGGGATTCTCTCTCTCCCTCTCTCTCTCAAAATAAATACATAACCTTAAGAAAGATATGTTGGGGCGCCTGGGTGACTCACTTGGTTGGTTACATATCAATCTTTGGCTCAGGTCTTGATCTCACGGTTCGTGAGTTGAAGTTCGAACCCCACATTGGGGTCTCTGCTTTCAACATAGATCCAGCTTCAGATTCTCTGTCCTGCTCTCTGTCTCTGTGTCCCTTTCCCCACACTGCTATGCATGTGCACTTTCTCTCTCAAATAAAAAATAAACATTAAAAGATATGTTGTATTAATTACCATATGTAGCTCTCCATGACATACTACCTCTGAGCTTTTTTTAAAAAAAAAACAAAACTGCATTTCATTAGAGGAAAAGATTTACTATCACCATATTGTACACCTGAAACTAACATAAGATTGAATGTTGACTATACTGGAGTTAAAGTTAAAAAAGTAAAAAAAAATTAAAAAGGATTTACTGATACGTTAACCTTCAATCTGAAATTCTAGCACAAATGCATGTAAGCATTGATAAGTTATTGCAAATCATTTCAATTCAGTAGAAAATTTGGTCAAGAAAAATTTTCAACTGATACAGTAAAGTTTAATATAAATTACCATTTCCTGTATTTATCAGATAAAAAAATATGTCTGTACATAGTATACTAAAAAAATTTTAAGATAAATTCTGATCTGAATTTAGATTAAGGATGGTGTACCTTTCAATATATTTCTTGTATCGATGGGATCAAGATGAAAACTTTGGAGATATTATACATAGATAAGTTAAGCTATATATAAACCTACTTAAAGACTAATCAAATGTCATCATGCCTTTGAATCTCTCTAAGATGGAAGGTTTTCATATCTAAAACTGTTCTTTTTATTGCCATCAAGTTATACATCTCCAGAGCCCTCATTTATACCTGTTGAAGTGATAACCTTTCTATGAAACTTTACAAAGTCATTTTTTTGCATGCATCAGTACTATGTTCTTGACTCATTTATCATTGCATGAGTGTCATTTAATAACAAAATAAGCAATAATATACTCAAAACTAAAAATGATGAAATTGACACTCTCCAAAATACTATTAAAGCAGATTTTATTATGCCTACTTAAGTAAATGTTTTTCAGCATTTGCACACATATTTCTTTTTTTTTTTTTTTTTTACAAATAGTTTATTGTCAAATTAGTTTCTACATAACACTCAGTGCTCATCCCCAAAGTGCCCTCCTTCATGCCCATCCCCCCCCCCCACATCCATCAGTCCTCAGTTTTTGTCAGCATTCAAGAGTCTCTCATGGTTTGCCTCTCTCCCTTTCCCCCACCATTTCCGCCCTTCTTCTCCCCCTTGTTCCTCCGTCAAGTTCCTCCTAATCCTCCTATACGTGCAAACATATGGTATTTGTCCTTCTCTGCCTGACTTATTTCGCTCAGCATAACACCCTCAAGGTCCATCCATGTTGCTACACATGGCCAGATTTCATTGTTTCTCATTGCCATGTAGTATTCCATGGTATAGATAAACCACATCTTCTTGATCCATTCGTCTGTTGATGGACACTTAGGCTCTTTCCATGTTTTAGCTATTGTGGAGAGTGCTGCTATGAACATTGGGGTACATGTGCTCCTATGCCTCAGCATTTCTGTATCCCTTGGGTAAATTCCTAGCAGTGCTATTGCTGGGTCATAAGGGAGTTCTATTGTTAGTTTCCTGAGGAACCTCCACACTGTTTTCCAGAGGGGCTGTACCAGTTTACATTCCCACCAACAGTGCAGGAGGGTGCCCGTTTCTCCACATCCTCGCCAGCATCTAGAGTTCTCTGATGTGCTCATTTTAGCCACTCTGACTGGCGTGAGGTGGTATCTCAGTGTGGTTTTGATTTGTATTTCCCTGATGAGGAGGGATGCTGAGCATCGTTTCATGTGTCTGTTGGCCATCTGGATGTCCTCTTTGGAGAAGTGTCTGTTCATGTCTTCTGCCCATTTCTTCACTGGGTTGTTTGTTTTTCGGGCGTGGAGTTTGGTGAGTTCTTTATAGATTCTGGATATTAACCCTTTATCTGATATGTCATTTGCAACTATCTTTTCCCATTCCGTTGGTTGCCTATTAATTTTCTGGGTTGTTTCCTTGGCTGTGCAGAAGCTTTTAATCTTGATGAGGTCCCAACAGTTTATTTTTGCTCTCGATTCCCTTGCTTTTGGGGATGTGTCAAGTAAGAAGTTGCTGCGGTGGAGGTCAAGGAGGTTGTTTCCTGCTTTCTCCTCTAGGGTGTTGATAGTTTCCTGTCTCACGTTCAGGTCCTTTATCCATTTTGAGTTGATTTTTGTGCATGGTGTGAGAAAATGATCTAGTTTCATTCTTCTGCATGTTGCTGTCCAGTTCTCCCAACACCATCTGTTAAAAAGGCTGTCATTTTTCCATTGGATATTCTTTCCTGCTTTGTCAAAGATCAGTTGGCTGTATACTTTTGGGTCCACTTCTGAGTTCTCAATTCTGTTCCATTGGTCTATGGGTCTGTTTTTGTGCCAATACCATACTGTCTTGAGGATGACAGCTTTGTAGTAGAGGCTGAGGTCTGGGATGGTGATACCTCCCGTTTTGGTTTTATTTTTCAGTATTACTTTCGCTATTCGGGGTCTTTTGTGGTTCCATACAAATTTTTGGATAGTTTGTTCTAGTTTTGAGAAGTATGCTGGTGCAATTTTGATTGGAATTGCATTGAATGTGTAGAGTTGCACACATATTTCTAAAGAATATACAAGTAAAGCATATTTCTAAAGACTATACACAGTAAAGCATGCTTTAAATCTCTGTATGTTTCTTATTATATTATTTTATAAAATATTTAGGATTGCTTGATTTATTTCTTTCCCCTTGTTCATTATGATTTGGATGTTTCTAGTTTGTTATAACTGGAAGATTATAAGCAAGACATTACTGCATCATAAGGCATCATTTTTCTTCTGAGTATTTATTTTATTTTATTTTATTTTATTTTATTTTATTTTATTTTATTTTATTTTATTATTTTATTTTGAGAGAGCATGAGCAGGGGAGAGAAGCAGGAGAGAGAAGGAGGGAAAGAAAAAGAAAGAGCGAGAGAGAGAAAGAGAGAGAGAGAATCTTAAGCAGGTTCCATGCTTAGCACAGAGCGAGATGTGGGACTCGATCCCATGACCCTGTGATCATGACCTAAGCTGAAATTAAAACTTAGCTGCTCGGTTGAGCAGCTGAACGACCCAGGTGCCCCAGGGCATCATTCTTTGTATGGACTTTATCCTGGTGGTCAGCATAGTAGATACACTCATGGGATCTCACTTTAATAAGTATCTTTATAGTCATCTGCAATATTGGTCTTGGACCTGATGCATTGACTATTTTAATTCAAAACACATTTGGGAACTTTGCAAGTATCAAGAGACATTTCCATAACCCTATCAAATAATTCTGTCTGTTTTAGACAGGAAGTCTTATTATAGCAGATAAAGAGAATGGTTTGGTCTAATAAAATGAGTACATCTTAGCCTAGATTTCAGGGGAGTAGAGATGAAGACTTACCGTTTAAGTTCCCATGCTGGGCCATGATGTTTGGAAGGAGAGGTTATGTGCATTAAATTTTATTGAGCTCCATTCTCTTTCATTTCTCTGCTTATCCTAAATTTCTGCTTTTGATAATATTTACTTGTGTGACTCACAAAACGCTGGGAAGATGTAAAGAAAAAGCTTTTTATTATTTGCTTTTAGAATTTTTAGACAAAGGGAGAACAAAGGTCTTCATCTCGATGCCATTTGTGTACTCATAGAGTTTTGCTATGTGCAAGTTTGTGTGCATGATCCTTTTATAATCTTATATAATATTTCAAAAATTAGAAGTATAGCCATGCATCTGATGCTGGAAAATTATTTGATCCCGCACAACTTTCCTGGTGACTTCCTACACAACAGCCACTGATTATGTAAAGATTTAGCAAACAAACAATCCAGAAATGTATGGCTAAGAAGAAAGCTGTCTGATTATTATAAAAGAACCATGTGACTTTTTAATGAATGAACTGTTTGGGAAGTATTCTTTCGGTATAATTTAAAAATATCTGTTGGAATTTTATTTCCCCAAATTATAGAAGAATAGATCTCTTCACATTGGTACCACATCCTCAAAGGTTGTATCTGTAAGTTTAATTGAAAATGATGCCAAGGAGTATATTTTGCCTACACTACCTAAGGATGAAGATAAGTTTTGTTTCTCATGATCGAAGACATTGATGTGGAATATTTTTTAATTTGAGTAAATTGTTAAGTTTCTCACAAAAGGGGACAAAAATTCTGTGGATACTTAATTTGATACCTTCAGGTAACCAAAGCAAGTAAATTTTAGTGCTCTGAAGATAATTGAAAAAGTATAATTTTGATTGCATTATTATTTACTAAACTGCACCAAATTAGATAAATTAAACCCAACCATAAAAGATAAGGTGGGACTGAGTTACGAGCTGCTATATGACTTTTTAAGATGTATTTGTGAAAGCAGTGTAGAGATTAATCTGAAACATTCTTCTTTACTGAAGATTTTCCATGATATTTAGATGAAAACTAATAGCGTTGGATTTTACTGCTAATTGGCACCTCCAGCAGCGTTAATATCAGTCTGAATGGGTTAAAGAGGCATAATGAAAGGGAGGCAACTGCTTTGCTTTATGTTTGTAAGATGCAAAATATTTTCAAAATAGGGAAAAATATTGCTAACATTAGTTGAAGGTGAGAGACTGAGCCCTCTCCAGAGCAACGTGTCTCCTTTTTAAAACTGACATTACCCGAACACAGTCTTAGAATATATCTTCTTCTTTTATCTTATGTCTTATAAACCTGCCTTGCATAAAACTGTAGCCAGTGGTAGACAGCTCAGTATGTTAAATAATTTAACTCTCCCACCACTCCAGAAAGCAGAGAACTGGAGAGAAGTGAAATGGAGGCAACCATATGTTTGTACGTGTATTTTATGGTTTCTAAAATATTTCCCTAGTTGGTTTATTGTAAATTGAAATTAAAAAAAAAAAACCCAAAGAGTTACAATGGTTTGTTTTCTTCTTCAGGTATTTATACATTTGGGCTGTTTGCTACAGATATCTTTGTAAATGCTGGGCAAGTGGTTACCGGGAATCTGGCTCCACATTTTCTTGCCCTGTGTAAGCCCAACTATACAGCTCTTGGATGTCAGCAGTATACACAGTTCATCAGCGGGGAAGAGGCCTGCACGGGCAACCCAGATCTCATCATGAGAGCAAGGAAAACGTTTCCATCCAAAGAGGCGGCTCTCAGTGTCTATGCAGCTATGTATCTGACAGTAAGTAAGGATTATTAACCGGTCTTCTTCTGTCCTTCTGTTAATTCTTCCAATGTAGACATTATTTTTCTCTGCCATAATGGAAGTCACATTAACAGCTTTCTGTAGGCCATTTGATTTATTTTTAATAATAGCTGTTTGTACTGTGGATAAAATTAAGTCAGTTGACTCTCATGAGATTATGTGTGGGTAGTTGGTTGTATTAAAAAATATAGCCATTAGCATTTCTATTTGAGAATATGTGTGTCTTTATGTTAAATAGGGTTTAATGGAAACACATTTGTCCCATAGCAGTCCCCATAATCTTGCAATAGCCCAATTAAGAAAACTACCCAAGCCTCTCAGCTGCCTGCTCAAGCTCTAATATTCTCTGGTGGAGGTGGACAGGGGACACTCTTTTTTTAGAAGACTTTTGTTTGTTTCATTAAAGGTAATTATGTCATCATAATATCTTAAACAGTGTTTTAATATTTTCTCACAGAACTAGCCAAAATGTCCTTATAAATTTTTTCCCTTTATTCTTGACTCTTTGCCCTCATTTTAGTGGTGAGAACCAGGCCCCTGGTTCAGGTATCCAGGACCTCTAGGTGGAAGTAAGTGGTCATGGTCAAGTGCATTACTGAGACAAGGCGAGCCTTGACAGGTAGCTCTTGGCCCCTGCATTGCTGCCATCGGCCTTTCCCTCTATTACCAGGGTCTGCCTTGTAGCTACGGAGCTGGACTCCAGAAAGTGTGCTCCGTAGGCTTTCCCGTGGCTACTGTAAAAAAAAAAAGTTCAGAGAATTTAAATGTCTTTGGGGGTTCTCCTTTCCAGTGGTACCCATAGCTACTTTTTTCTGATTTTAGCTCATTGACAAGAGATCTCAAACCAAATTTGAAACCAAATTTGATCATTGCTAATGACTTGAAAGAACTCAGAATTCTTTTTACCCTCAAATAGGTATTTGATTATGGAAATATTTCTGATATTCTTAATGCAGTCATATCTGCTTATCTCTAAAAACAGAGAGCAAAGCAGTAAAATACCTTATGACACCTCTACTTGAGATAGGAAATAAAATTACTAAATAAGCAACAATTTAGGAGGGGAAATTTAATATTGTATGTAACATTCACAGTGACAGGGTAATTATGGAGGCCATGAGTGTATGTATTTTAACATTTCTATAGTTTTCAAACCAAGATAGTTCTATCCGTCACAGTCTGGACTTTAAAAAAAATCCCATCAGAAAGGGTTTTATAGAGTTAAAGATCAAATCCCATCCTATCCATTTTCTCTTCCACTGTCTTTTGACTTCTGCACAGTTTGTCAGTTACAACTCCCTTTTCCCCCTCTCCGTATGCTCCCAACTCCATTCCTTTAATTTCCCCTCATTTCTTTATTCCATCAGCTTTACTTTCTGCTTCCCATTCTCAGGTACTTATAGACTTGATATAAAATCTGTTAATCCATACATATTCTTTCCTATTCACTAACCTGCTTGACAATGTGTTCCACCTCTCTTAGAACATGAAGCATTCAACCTTAAAATGCATATTTAAAACTTGAGTGAATCAGAAGTCAGAAAATACTTTTCATTCATTGTCATCACATCTAAATCTGATGCTGATATTTGTATCTGAGTATGAACTGTAAATGTTACTGCATATACATATGTGATCAAACAAGTGATTTGGGACAAATTCTAGAATACTCTCTGGACCCAAATCCTGTTACATGATTATTTTAGCACTTAATAGATGATAGATTTTGCTGTATAACCAGGGCTTGCCAATGATGAGAATGTGCTAGTTTATAAATACTTGATCTTTTCATTTTGCCAAAATTGTGTTTTCAAAGGCATTGCTTTAGGACAAGGCATTATCTTTTAAAGTACTGGCGAAATCTTAATATCTTACCTTGCCTCTAGTGAGATGGCACGTATTTTAACAACTTCTTATATATATATAATGGATACATAATTATCTATATATTATGTAATAATTATTATAATAGCAAATATTCATTGAGAATTTACTATGTGTCGAGCACCAAGTGCTTCCACTTTTACTAATTCATTTAATATATATTACTAATTCTTATTGATGTCTTAAAATTTATTCTTTATTGATTGTAATTACTATTCATGTGTTAATTGATTATTGATACTAATTTTTTGAATCCTCATAAAAACTCCTTGAAGTATGTAGTATTATTATGCCCATTTTATAGATGAGGACACTCGGACAGTGAAATAACTCGTCCAGATCCATAGAACCACACAATTTCCTGGCTACAATGATTCCAAATATTCCAGAGAAGGAATCATTGAGTCATATTAGCCCTAACATGTGCTTGGTCACCTGAATTTCCTCCTGCTGCCACATGATCTCAGCATCCATAAGGTTATGGTGTAGGGTTCAGATGGAAGATATGTTTAGAGAAAAAACATTTAATAACACTGCAACCCTCTAAGGTCTTCTAACATTAAAGCGTGGTTCAGACTGAAAGTCAGGATTCCTACTTGTAATTACATTGAAGGGTACCTCTGTATTTTTAACAATAGATTCTGTTCTCTGCTAACAGCATTTCTGTCTTCCCTACACCCTTTGTGAGTGTGCGAGTGTGGGTGGCTGCTATGGCAACTCTGAATATAACTCCTGCTGCAAATGTAGGCATTACAGTCAGGTTTTGCTGTTATATTGGATCCCATATACATATATATTTCTCCCCAGTTTCACTAGAGGCACCTTGGGAAAACTTTATAATAGAAGCGTCAGGGTATTTCAAGCTAATACAGTCTCGTGAAATGCTTGCCAGAATTCTGATGAGTAGGTATGTAGGAGAAAATAGCCATATAATCAGTATTTTCTGTGGAAACAGCTTATTGTTGTATTTAGGTATATGTTTGTTTAATGTTGTGTAGGTGTAATAAACATATGTACATACATAATAAAAACAAATAAGCCTTATTATGAAGTATGCGAATAAGAACTGAGAAATAGTTTTCTGACATTTCTTTTTGTGGATTAGTAAGTAAAATTAAGGAACTTGAAGTCTCCCTTAGCATTTGACTTTAATTAAGGCTTTGGGGATAATTTGATAACAGAGTTGTTCTCTTTTGCTTTACTGAGAACTTTCAGGGGGAAAAAAATCCCTATGCCTATTTTTGCGAATGTTGTCGGTTTCCCAGGAAAACATTCTGAAGGTTATTTAACCCTCACCATTAAATTTATAATTCAGTGTTAAGTCATATTAGAATAATATTTAAATTTAGCTTTGTGTTATTCATTTCATATAAAGCGAGCAGTTTTTCTAATTAAAGTAAAATGAACTTCCAAGTTGAGAATGAGAAATAGTGTTTCATGACTTTCCAGTTAACCTCATAAACCAGTGACAGGAAGACATAAAATGATCTCTTTAGGTGACTTCCAATTCTGACCTTAGATTGATTTTCTGAACATCAGAATGGAAGAGAGAAAAAGAGAAAGAAGAGGGATGGAGGGAAGAAGGGAGATAGGGAAGAAGGGAGGAAGGAAGGGAAAAAGGAAAGAAGGGAAAAAGGAAAGGGAGAAGAAGGAAAGAGAGAGGAAGGAAGGAAGGGGTCAGCTACACTTGTTGGCCTGTTACTATTTTTGGCTGTGACCAAACCACCCTATACCTCAAACAAGAATTTGCTATCCTCAGGATTCTGTGGGATGACCTGTGGTTTTACTGGTCATTGAACCTTGCTTCTCTCATGTGTTGTGTTCAGCTAAGGGGTGGGGACAGCTCAGTAGCTGGGCCTCTCTCATTCTCAAGAGACTTCCCCGAGAGCATCTGAGAGCAGCCTTCCAAGAGAGCAGGGACCTGGGCTACAGGGCATCTGAAGCTTCGGCTCCAAAACTTGTCCACCATCCCCAACTCTGGGCTCTGTTGGTCCAAGCAAATCCACAAGGGCAGCACAGATTGATGGCAGCAGAGAAACAGGCTCCACCTATAAATAAGAGGTGAAATAGAATCAGATTGTAAAGAAATTGATGTACTAAGAAAGGAGTAGTTTGTGGATATTAAACAGTTCACTGCAGTCTTTTCCCGGATATTAGCAGAAAGCTCTGAAATATCATTACCCTCCACCTTGTTGGTGTCCAGAGCTCGGCATCTATCTGCTCTTGCTGCCCACACTGCCATCTTTTATAATAATCTCACAAGGTCCCATGTACCCACGGGCTGCCACAGGCTGCCAAGACAAGGGTACAATAAAAACAACCCACGTAGATCTGTTTGCCCCTCTTGTAGTACTGTTTTACCTAAGCTATGTAGGGGCATATACAGGTCTTCATGCGGGGGCACAGGAATTTGAGGGATGCATGGCAGTTTGTCTGTAGCATTTGATTTCATGAGACTGGTCAGGGACTGTGTTTGGAGGGGAAACATCAAAGTGGGTAAAAGAAAAGTTCTGGGCTACCTTCATGTGTTTGTCTTCAGTGACTGATGAGATCTGGCTGCTATCAGAAAGCCATTCCTCTAAATCTTCCCTGCTCAGAAGTAATTTAACACTGAAATGTGTAAGTTCCCTGTGCTCTAGATTTCAAATGAGCAAATTTGTGTCTACTAGATAATATATCAAAAGGTATTTATCGAGGACTCGCTCATAATGTGACTGCAGTATGTACTATTACTGTGATTCCTGTTGCTGTGACCGCTATTATGAGTCGATTGGCATTTTTTTTCCCTGTCAGCCTTCAGCTAAGTGTCATGGGGGTAAGGAGGTTACTAAAGACATCTGCAAAGTACCTGTTTAGTTCCAGTGGGGTCATTACCATGGACCCCTTTTATAATTTACCCTCTTCTCCCACACTCCTCCACGAACTTTATATTTCTAAATCTTCTATCTAATATGATGCTTTCCCATCTCAACTTAGGCCCAGATATTATTTAAAAAATATATTTAGGGGCGCCTGTGTGGCTCAGTCGGTTAGGTGTCCGACTTCGGCTCAGGTCATGATCTCACGGTTTGTGGGTTCGAGCCCCGCATCGGACTCTGTGCTGACAGCCAGCTCAGAGCCTGGAGCCTGTTTCAGATTCTGTGTCTCCCTCTCTCTCTAAATCTCCCCTGCTCACGCTGTCTCTCTCTCTCTAAGAAATTTAAAAAAAAAATTTAAAAAGTAAAAAATTTTTTTAATGTTTGTTTTTGAGAGAAAAAGAGGGAGATGGTGTGAGCAGAAGAGGGGTAGAGATAGAGGGAGACACAGAATCCAAAGCAATCTCCAGGTTATGAGCTGTCAGCACAGAGCTGGGTGCAGGGCTTGAACTCACCAACCATGAGATCATGACCTGAGCCAAAGTCAGACACCACGTGTGCCTAGGCCTAGATATTAAACAGTGGCTCATAATAAAAAAATATAATAATGCTGTTTTGAAATGGTACACATACAATTATTAAAATTGCAACCATACAGCTATTAAATAATAAGCAGTAAATGATTAATGACACATGGATACTCTGTACCTTTACCTTAGTTTTATCTGTGTAAGTGCCACTAGAACTGGGTATTCTGTGATTGGCCCATTGCTTTATAATGGTGTCTGCTTCCCCAGTCACATCCCAGAAATTCCTGTGTCTTCCACAATGTATCAGAAGCACTAAGCAGCATGAGGTCACCAGTGCTGCCAACTGACTTAATACAGTTCCGACCAAAAGTAAAGAGTACTGACATTTTAGTTAGTGTGTATGGGCTTCTTGTGGGTAAATATACTATTCTATTAAGCTCTTGGAAATCCTGAAAAGTATGTCATAGAATTCCATTAATATATCTGGGGTTTATTAGGTGTTCGCCAACTCTAGTTTCGGGATTTCTGGCAGTGCTTGCACATCCTATTTAGGAAAACAGGACTTACTCGTATAGGACAATATAGGCATAGTCAGGCCTGCATTATGACTTGTAGGCCCTAGGCACTTGTTTTCAGGACTTCTTCTGCCATTAAAAATATGTATATATTTTAAAACCTCATTGCTATAAAAATAAATTAATAAATAATATATACTAAATTTTTCTCCACTCAAATCTTCACTTTTCCTTCTGACTTTAAAGGAAATTAAAACAGTTTTATTGGTCCCTAGAAGTATCTGGGCTCTAAGTACCGTGACTACTGGATAAGTTTGCTCTAGACATAGCGCATAATAAAGGTCTAGATGGAAAATGATTGTTAGTATATGTGGTGATGACAGTGAGAGCCATTCAGTATCCAGGAGGGAAAAGATCACCATGGACAAGCCCCATGGGGGAGTACTTGAGCAGGAAGTGGTACTTGGCCTGGGTCTTGATGAGGAGTATTATTTGAATAGCTTAAGAAGAAGCATTCCAGAGAAGGGAATGAGGAAAGCGAAGACAGCAGGGAAGAAGCAGCAGATACAATTAGGAACTAGTGAGGGGAAGCCTCAGATGGGGAGTATATATGAGATTTAAGGATTAGCATGACGAAATAAATCAGAAAGTCACTGTAAACCAACCTGAGGCTTCACATTTGTGTTAATGAGTAAGACAGGGTTGAAAACTGACATTATATCAGTGCCTCAGAATGATTTTATTTAATTCAGTTCCATCAATATATATGGAATACCTATAATGCATTAAGCCTTAACATATTGATATCAACTTCTTCTGAAGTTTAAAATGGTCTGATAGAGTGTAAAGAGGGAATTAAAAAGGAAAGAAACTAAAAGTAAAGGGAATTTTATAAGGAGATTGTCAAAGAATCTCAGACATGAAATAAGGATTTGAATTCAGCTGGTTCCCTTAAGATTGAGAGCCGAGTGCTAATGAGACCAAAGTCAGACGAAATGAAGTGAAATGAAATGAAATTACTAGTTTCTGAGAAATGGAATGAGCTTGGGTGCCATGAGCTACCATCAGCCTGAGCTTGGCAGAGTGAGTAGAGATTTGAGTAGCTGGGAATCGCTAAGCATTGTCTCGTAGAGTACAGTAATGGGCAAGCCAGACCTATACCCACAGCCAGTGCTCCTGCAGTTTATACACCATCACCAGATTACTTCAATGCTTTGGCTAAACTTAGCCAAATCCCTGGGCCCGAGTTTAGTATTGTGTCCTGCTCCTAGATTTTAGCCCTCAGTCCTCCAGCTTCCATTATGAGAAAGTAATAGTCTTGCCTCATCCTAAGTACTTTTTTTATATAGGCCTTAATCTTCACAATGGCTGGAATGAAAGTGTGGCCGTTTTCATTATACAGGTAACAAAACTGAAGGTACAGAAGGCTAATTAACTTCCCCAAGGCTAGTATTTGTTAGAACTGAAAATATAACACAGGCCAGTGTTAACTCCAAAGCCAGTATTTGGTCTCTTATATCACACTACTTACTGGCATGCCCCCCAGTGAAAAGGAAGCAGCCACATGCCCAGTCATGAAGAAAACTCGTCAATTGATTTTTTAAAGTGTTTATTTATTTATTTTGAGAGAGAGAGTGAGAGAGAGCATGAGCAAGGGAGGGGCAGAGAGAGAGGGAGAGAGAATCCTAAGCAGGCTCCATGCTGTCAGCACAGAGTCTGATGTGGAGCTCAATCTCACAAACCACGAGATCACGACCAGAGTGAAAATCAAGAGTTGGACGCTCAACCGATTGAGCCACACAGGCACCACTAGTCCATTGATTTTCATTGAACGTTGCACGATATGAATTAGAAAGGTTGTTGGCACCGTCACTTTGACCGGGTCCAACAGAACCCAGTTTAACAATGGGGAGCTCTACATATGTGGTCAAACATTCCATCTCTTTCATGCCCAATAACATGATCAAGCACATTTTCCACAAGGTACATCAAGCTTTGCTGCAGAAGGCACAGCCTTGCTCCTGAGCTTCAGAAGCCAACACACTGCTTCTCACAGCTCCGGACTATGTGCTCTCTACTGCAACGTCTCAGGCACCACAGGGCCTGTGGATTCTGTGGCCCAAGTAGCAGGGCTGCTTGCCCCACAGCCATACTTGTGGAGCCTTTTCTGCTGCAGGCCCCACTTAGAGCTGGCAGCTTTTCATGACACCTGGTATATAGGCCAGAACAATATTCATAAGTATGAGATGTGTTTCCCCAAGAACACACAGTGATCTGAGGGTGTAGTGCTTCTTTTTTGTGGTAGTGGTACAAGATGCAATAATCGGAGGGGATGTTTTGCATACCCCTGGCCAATGGATCCCTAAAAAACTTTATTGATGTCCCAGGCCCCTGAATCTTATAGGGCGTCTCTCCCAAGATCTGGAGTGCATGTATCTTTCTAAGACCTCTGGTGTGCTGACCATCTTTTATCTTGCTTGACCACCACGATATCTTTGATGCAAAGGATCAATATGATGGTCTCTTCAGACTGTGATCTGGCAAAGAGCAGGAGAGTTCATGCATAGGACTGATGTAAACTCTGATGTAAGACTTTGCCTGTTCCATGTGAGTGTGAACTCTCTCATCCTCTTTCTTTGAACAAGATAGAAAAGAATGCATTTGACAAATCCATGCTCACTACTACTTGGCTGAAGGTTCAGGAGACTGTGTTCTCCAGGATTTGTCCAGCCTGGTTAATTAAATGGATATATGATAAGAACCACCACCCCTACATTCTTGAGATCCTATGAGGTGGATAAATCTTCACCATCCCCCCTCCGTTAATGCAGTGTTGTTTTTGACTTACTATCTTGGCAGGAGTAGGGGTATAGTTTCATAAGCTTCCTATTAGATTCCTCCAATACTCTACCCACCAAGGGGGAAAACAACCACTGGATATGTTCACAGACCTAGTAGACTTGGACCCAGGCTCACTTACTACTTAGTCCGCATGGGACCCTAAAGCAGGGGGCCATGATGTTGCTAATTCAGGTCTCCAGGTAACCAGGGTCCCCTTAGACTTTGTGTTCAACAGTCTTCAAAATACCTGGATAATCTCTTCCCCCGAGTATGTAGTCACCTGAATAAATGGTCATAGATCCTTTAGGGGAAAGACTGGGAAAATCATGACAATATATACTTTCTGTAGTGTTGTAGGGCCCTTCCCTCTGGGGACCTACTGCCTCTCTAGTTGGTGAGTTTCCTTCCGGTTTGGTAACTGCACAAAGGATTGAAACTTATTATTGGGGCATCCACTTTCAGCTTTGCATTCTTGTTATCTTGTGGGTATGTATTAAGTATTCTTCTGGGCTCCTCATCTATTTTGCCTCTAGGGGGCGCTTTGTTCTATAAAGCATCTCCAGAACTTTCTACAGGTCAAGTCACCTTGGCTGTCACTCAGGCCTTCTGCATTGTTATGATAATTGAGACACACACACCCTAACCCTCTTCCCTGCTTCTATGCTTAAGGACTGGCTACTGGCTTCTGTTTCTTTAGGCTTTCCGTGGTCTGCGTGGATATAAAGGACCCAGCTCTATGGTAACCTCCCCTACCAATGACCCTGTCTTGCAGAGGAGAGGCACTCCTCAACTTCCGCACCCCGCTACTCCGTTCTCGCTAGCACATTTCTCGTGCCTCAATGAATGTTAGATCCGTGAGGCCCGCCCACGGTACATCATCCTCTGGTGGGTCCTTGAGCTCATATTATATGTCCATTCCAGCAATGCAGTTCTCAGAGCCTTTTCATTCTTTCTTCCACCGTCTGCCAAAGCTATTCAGGCATGTCATCTTCATGGAAAAAAAGTAATCACTTTCTCCAGGCTTTAGGAGCCTGCCTAGCAGGGAGTTTTTAACTGTTCCCCAGGGGCCTTGCAAGAGTGTTAAATCTCAGATCCCCAGGGAGAGTGTCCTCATGTCAACAAACTCTCCCTTATCCTGTTTCTGTTTCAGCCTCCTTGATGAAGTACCCTCAAAATCCAGCCACATAGGGTCTCCCTTGGCTCCAGCTGGTGTGCACTGGCTAATTCTTACAGCAGTCCCTTTCCTTCCTTATCCCATTAGTCACACCCTAGCAACTAAGCCCTAGTTGTTGGCCTGGCAGCCAGGAGAAGAGGTGGGAGCAGATTTTGAGAGGATCCCTATTGCACTGGGGGAAAGAGGCTTCTCACTCCTTCACTCGAATGTCCCTGGTATGGGTGGGGCTGGGGGAGTGCTAGCCATGAACAGGTAGGTGTGGGAGTCACATCTGAAGACTCCAAGGGTTTTGGGGAATCTGATGAACCAAAATCTTCATGTACATCCACTCAGATGTACTCTCTGAGTACATCCACTCTCCATCCCTATGTCAAGGTCTTAGATTTTTCTAACTAGGGTCTTGACCTTGGAATGAAGGACCTGCCTTAGCTGAGCATTCAGTGATATTTGAAGGTCCCTTGACTCTTAGCTAGTAAGTGATAAGTTTGGATTTCAGCCTTTCTTACTCTGACACTCCAGAAACAAGGGCTTTTTTTGGTAAGTTCCCAAAGAAGTACTCTGGCCATCACACTCAGTTTTCATTTGTTTGTTAACTATCCTCAGCCTTTTATTTTCCTTCTGTAGGGTACCAGCACAACTTAATAAGAGTCAGCCAATTTCATTATCCCTCTAGGCATGGTTTCCATGGACTTCTCAGCTTCCTGTGTCATTGGCCTGGTTAAGTCATTTCTAGGGTGGCCAACCATCAGACTTCATCCTTCCAGGGCTAAAATCAGGAAAGTTTAGACCCTGTGAGGTTGATTACACTGTCCCCATGAGAACATTCTCCCAAGTCACTATTGGTGGCTTTTAGCAATTGGATTGTTACCTAGTGGACTGTCTGTGCCTCCATGTACTGCATAGAATGGGGTCCTCTTTCCCAACAAGGATATGCTCCTAAACCCTATTTTACTACCTGTTTTCTTAGATCATTCCAATTCTTAGAATCCTCCAAGAACCAGAAAGCTGAGATATAACTAGGAGGAGTATTAGAAATAAAATTAGAAAGCTGCGACTTATTGAAGGCTTGGAGGGAGGTAATACTTGTAAAAGATAAAAGGCAGAAGTGAGATTGGATAGGCAGACTCTCAGACTGTGGTGCACATCTGGCAAAGTCTCAACCAATCTTAGGCAGACTCTCAGACTGTGGTGCATATCTGGCAAAGTCTCAACCAATCTTGGCCAGAGGTTGTTCATTGGAAGAGCCTCACACTGGGCATGAATGGCCAAACCTTAGTACCTCTGCCATGCTCAATCACTGGTTGGGGGCTGGCCAGAATGATTGTGGCCTCTGCTCAAACACTGTGGACTGTAGGTGGACACTCTCAGCTCACAGCTCTCTCTACAGCAGAATGACTGGCTCTTTCCTGAAGGGAGAGGAGAGCAACTTAACCTCTGTGGCTTGCCACACTGCCTTCATCTAGTTCTCAGAGAGGATCTAATAAGCTAATGCACAGCAAGGGGTTACTACTGTGATGTATTATCTTCTGTGATTTTCTCTGTGCCAAAAATATTTTGAGTGCTTTAACATATAGGGAAAAAATTATGGCACTGTAATTTCAGTCATCAGCTCCCCACCCCCTAAATTGAAGATATAGTTTAAATCAAGGAGATTTCTTGGCACCTTTTCCACTGTTGTACAAAAGAAGTTACCTTCTCCTGTGAACACAGTCTGCTTTGAGCATTTTGTTTATTTATGCCATTTAAACCTTGGAGTGGGAACAAAGTATTTCAAATAGCAAGGAGAAATCTCTCTATAATAATATAGAAATTTAGAATATAAAAATAATGACTATTATTACTGAGTGCTTACTGTGCTAAGCACTTTACATACATATATGTATTGCTTTCTCTCCTTTGTCAAATATATGAACCAGGCATCTTTTTATACATAAGGATGTGTGCTATTAGTGTATATACAAAGTAGGGAAATACGACTTACTTAGACTTCCTAAAATTTCCACCATCAAAGAACAAAACCAACAATCACACAGAAGCCTTCCATTAATTTGAGCTACCATTCCATCTCTGAAAGGAACTTCTAGAAAGATTAGTTTATATTTCTTCCTCTTCTCAAGCAGTTACAATGTGGGTTTTGTTCCCCCGCCATCCCTCCACCCGCTGCCACATACACTCTAACAATACTGCTCCTTAGACTTCATCCACAGCGATCTTACCAAAAGCCTCTTCAGAGCCTTGTCTCGCCAACTGTCTCAACAGCATTGGGACTCTTGCTCACCTCCTCCTACCCCAAATTTTCTCTTTGTAAGACTTTGAGAACATTATGTCCCAATTTGCTTCTTCCCTCATTAAGTGCGTTATTGCAGTGTCAGAAAACCATCTACCAGTATTTACCACATCTCTGTTCTTCACCTTTTCTTCCCTCTGTTATCCTCCCCAGGGGTGATCTCACTCATTAATCCCTCCATGTCTTCAGGTGAACCCCAGACTCCTTCACTGGTCTTAACCTCTCTCCTGAACTCTAGACTATTCCTAGCTCAAACAGCTATGTGTGGTGTTCCATCCGCTCTTTACATTCAACGTTTCAGAAACCAAAATCATGATCTTGCAATTGTTCCAAATGAGCTACTGCTTTTGTTTCTTCTGAATTGATTATTGGCATTCCTACCTTCCCAGTTACCCAAGCCTGAAATCTCTGAGTCACCCTCAACCTCTCCCACTTCTACACCCCCACATCCAGATGCCTGATTAATTCTGTTGGTCCCACATTTACAATATGTCTCAAATCCAGACTCTTCTCCACCCTGCCCCCCCCATACTCTTACTGTTTGAACTTGGCTCTTTTGTGACACTTGCCTTGACTATTGCAGGAGCCTCCCAGATTGGATTCCTGAGAAAATCCTTCTCTCATCTGTCCATACTACACTCTGCCCCTGGAGTTAACACTCCTAAAGCATGAGTGTTAAGTAAATCACTCTTTGCATAATAGCTTTCTATAGCCTGCTGTCATCAGTCCTTCAAGGGTCACACTCCTGCATGTGGCAAATGAGGCCCTCTTGGTCTTGGCTAAAATTTGTCTTTTCTTATGCTATGTACTGAATTGTGTTTCTTGCCCCACTTCTTAATCACCCACCCACCAACTTCATATGTTGAAGCCCTAACCTCCAATTGATGGTATTTGGGAATAGAGTCTTTGGGAAGTAATTAGGTGTCTATGAGGTAATAAGGGTGAGGTCCTTATGATAGGATTAATGCCTTTATAAGAAAAGATAGCAGAGAGCATGATCTCTATTTCTTCCAGCCACATAAAGACACAGCAAGAAGGCAACTGTCCGTAAAGCAGGAATAGTCTGTCACCAGAACCTGGCCATGTTTGCCCCTGATCTCAGACCCCTTGCCCCCAGCGCTGTGGGAAAATAAATCCCTGTTGTTGAAGCCATCTAGCCTGTGGTAGTTTGTTATGGTAGCTTGATCTCAGACACATTTCTTATTTCATAATCCCTTCTTTTTTTTTAAATGTTTATTTATTTTGAGAGAGAGAGAGAGGGCTATTGAGAGCTGAAGAGGGCCAGAGAGAGAGAGGCAGGGAGAAAGAATCCCAAGCAAGTTCTACACTATTAGCACAGACCCCTATGTGGGGCTTGAACTCATGAACTGTGAGATGATGACCTGAGCCAAGATCAAGAGTTGGATGCTTAACTGACTGAGCCACTCGAGTGCCCCCGTCATCCCCTGTTTCATGAGTTCAGTTCTCAGGTCATGGGAACTCTGTTCACACGACCATTACCAGCTACGAACCACAAGATTTTCTTCTTCTTCAGTACATTTACTTTTGCTGTTCTCTCCATCTCCAGTACCTGCAGATACCAGTCTGGTCAATATTCTATTCATCTTTTATGTATTTGTCAAAATCCTCTACTATAAATAATAGAAAGAGAGTCTGGATTTAGACAAAAATGAAGTGAAAGGGCAGCCTTAGAACCGAGGTTCAGGGAATGAGCAGGAGCTGATGGAGCAGCCTGAGCAGCCAGAACCACAGTCAGAATCAGACTACAGGAAGGGTGTGGGGAGGATACGCCGCTCCGACCGCAGGACCATGAACACTACCGCACGTCTTGATGCCTCCACCAGCACGGCAGCCAGTGGAGTGGATGTTTCACTTTGTCTACTCTTTAGGTGATGTGCAGGCATGTCTGGTTGACTGAGTGCAGATCATGTGCCAGCAGCAGCTGCTTGCCAGGGCTTGGAAGAAGGAGATATCCACCTTTGGGTGGTTTTGGAGGTGGGATGGAGTATATGCTTCTCATACCATGCAGTATTTCCTAGTACCAATAAAGGGTTCAGATGCTCTGTAGTGGAAAAAAAAATTCTCTTCACCTTTGTGAAGATAAAAGTTGCTCTTTTTGATGTACTGTGTCATCTTTTCAACTGAAGTTAATCTACCCATCTTCACTGGCATACCTAGTGTATTTGACACCAAAGCAAGTAATTTTTATATCTTTTCCTCTATATGGAAAAAGTATTTTCAATGATAGTTATGTGACACTAGTAATAATCATTATTTTATTGATTTGTTTTTCAGTTTTAAAATAAATAAGAATATATTTTAATTTTAAAGACAAAAAAATTTAGAACAGTATTTCATGGATTTCTAAAATTTGAACTGAGCAACAAAAATACTATACATTCATATTATTTCATTAGTTCATTGCAATGGGATATTTCATTGTTTCATTATATTATTTCTGTAAGTTAAACATAAAAACTCTTAAGTACTGAGGTACCTGCGTGGTTCAGTTAAGCATCCAACTATCAATTTTTGCTGGGGTCATGATCTCGTGGTTCATGAGATCGAGCTCTGTGTCAAGTTGTGTGCTGGTGGCTTGGAGCCTGCTTGGGGTTCTCTCTCCCTCTCCCTCTGCCCCTTTCCCCCTTGCTTACATGTGTTCTCTCTCTCTTTCTCTCTCGCTCTCTCTCTCAAATAAATACACTTAAAAAACCCAAGTAGTCACACAGATCGGCAGAATTTGAAATAACTCAAGTTCTCTCTTTTCATCTTTACAATTACAATCCTACTGTGGATTTTTTTTCCCCTCAAATCTGCTTAAATGTAGCACCACTGGGGTTGGAGGTCCTCTGTGGCCAAAGCATGCTTAAGTGGCTCGCCCCTTTTACACATGTACTCTCTAGACAAATTTGTGTAACTGAGTCCACATGCCAAAGTCAGAGTATAGTTTGGAGTTCTTCCAATTAACTTCCTTGTACAATAAAATAATACTTATTAGAGATTATGTACTAAAATGTGTTGATCTGAGGTTTCCATATATGTTCTTAACACTCAACAGTAACTGCAGCAATTAGCTCAACTTAGACCAATATCTCACTTACTATTGTTCCATGACAAATCATCCCAAACTTGGTGGCATAAAACAATTTACTGTGTTCACAGAATTGCAGGTCAGATACATGAAAAAGACCCAGCATGGCTGTCTTGTCTCTGCTCCATGAGGTTCTGGCCTCAGTTGGGAAGACTCAAAGGCTGACTCAGAGTGTGTTTTGATATCTGGGGGCATGGAAGATTGCTCACTCAGGTGTCCACATCTGGGCTGGGACTGGAAGACTAGGGTTGCCCTCACATGGCCCTTCCGTGTGTCTTGGCTTCTTCCCAGCATGGCAGCCCCAGTAGTCTGGTTTCTCCCAAAACACCAGGCACAGGTGTTCGTAGAGAGCTAGGCAGAGTTCATAGGCTTTTATGAGATCATAGTGTCACATCTGCTGCCTTTTGCGGGTGACAAGCAAGTCACAAGTCTGCGCAGATTCAAAGGGAGGAGAATTTGACTTCACCTTCCTCAGTCGGGGAGAAACAAGGGAGCAAGGGGCTGGGAGACTGTTGCAGCCATCTTTGAAGGATACAATCAGCCAACGCAACAAAAGCATCCGGGGGGCAGGAGTGTATTATTACCAACATTGTTTAGAATTGCCTGGCAATCATAAAGAGCAGATAGAGATTTAGTAGGCCTTCTTACTGTATCCCATTATTGCCTGCATCTGGGGCCGAATGTCGCTACTTCCCCACCCGTAGCGTGCCACTGCCTATGTTCTAATTTGGGAAGGCGTTACTAATCTTGTATTAAAAAAGGGTAAAGATTACCATTGTTGCTTTATTATTTATGTATTTCTGCCTCCAGTAGAGTACAAATTTGCTGAGGTTAGAGACCATTTCTTTATAGTATCACAATGCCAGCAGTACCATGAATATAATACAGACTTAGAAAAGTATGTTGCTTGGTTCAAACAATGACAACTGTATCTTAAATGCTCATTACTTGTAACTAGGAAATTTAAGCAGATGCCTTGTCTTTGTCCCCTAATAAATCTGTAATCTCAAAGTATAGTGATGCAAAAAATGGTACTGAGATTGAGAGTCTGTGCCTACTCAAAACACTGGGTCAATTCCTTTGATAAATGGGTCTATATCCTTAAATAAATTAAGCTTTGGCATTTTTTATGGCAATTTTATTAGAGCCAAGAGAGAAGTGGGGATACTGCTCGGCACTTCTATAAGGCCCACAGGTCTTCCCACTGAGGCTCTTTGCCACTCTAACCTCAACTGGGAAGATCTTTCATCAGTCTCATAATTGAAGATGATGCCTGAATGGGATCTGTGCATGTCCTGTGGGTGGGCTGATCCTGGCTACCCTAGTCATCCATGCCTATGGACATGGAGGTGGCTGAACTGGATTCACAGAGATGGTGGCTGGTAAGGTCCCTGTCCCTCACTGCGTCTATGACTGTTCATCACTGTGTTCTCACCATCCTGCACAGCCCCTCTATGGACCCTCTAGTGTATAAGGAGCCCTAAAAAGCCCTAAAACTTAAGACCTTTTGGCTCTTATTTTCCCTAAAAAAGGGAACACTGTATTTGTGTGAAGAGCTGACTAATAAGTAACATCCTTTCATTGCATATGTTGGTTCTGTGCTAAGTACTTTTCATAGATTATCTTGTTCAGTCCTCAGCTTGTATGCTACAGGTACTATTACAATTCCCAAATTAAAGATGAGAAAATTGAGGTTCAGAGAAATTTAATAACTTGCCCAGAGTATACAGCTGGTATATGGTAAAGCCAGGATCTGAATCCAGAATGTCTCTTCAGTGTGCTCTAAACCATGGCCTTCTGTTGCCTCCCCAGTAACTCTAGTGCACATCCTGACTGTGCAGAATTCCAGGTCTCTTAACCTTGGTGCTGTGTGGCTAACGTCTCTGTAGTTTCCCAGGAGTGGAGTTTTGACTCACATCATGGCCCCTTGCTGCCCGCATGGCAGTGGCATAATGCCATGTTCTAGTGCTATTGGCTTCTTAGAGGGAGCCAGAAATCACAGAGCCTTCATCCGATAAGAACACTAAAGGGAACCACCACACATAAATAAGGCATATTTCTTATATTTAAGTGCTCTTATATATTCATTGTTGTTGTGTTTAACTTACTTACGATGCCACCCATTAATTCATCTGGGCCATTTTTTAACATGGAATCAAAGGACCTTTTAACTCATTCTGTAATTGATTTTGTTCTTATTCCATAAAGTTTTCTTGTTGGGTGCTTTTATATCTTGGAACTCTGTGGTGTTAAGATTATAGCTTTGGAGTCATTTACAAACATGAATAAGATAGGGAAAATTAAATAGCAAAGTTGGATACTTAAGGGAGGTATTATCTTAGCAAGATAACCCTTCACTTCCACTCTACAAACTTGGTTCAGCCCCTCATCCTCACTTGCTGGGATAATCAATAAAATTTCCTAGTATCCTCTCTTCTTACCCATTGTGACCCACACATTCTTCATAATTTTCCAAGTAACTGTCTAAACTGGGAGTGATAACCTGCAGAGCCAGTTTTGTGGGGATATGAGCTATGTCATCATGCAGCCTTCATGCTCAGGAAGCCCCACACTTGGTAGTCACCCTCTTGACATTTTTAATAATTTCTCAACAAGGAGCTTCTCATTTTCATTATGCCTTGGACTCTGCAAATTAGAAAAGCAGTCCTGGTACCACATAATCATGTAATCCACCCTCCTTCCCCACTTCCCTCCTCATAAATGTTCTAGAAGCCCCTCTGTGAATTTCCTAAGAATTCATGAAATACAGTTTAGAAGCCTCTGGACTTTCTGTAAACATCCTTCTTTTACAATTTTATGATTCTGTGACCATAAAATATTTTACAAATTGTAATTATTAAGGGATATCAGAGATGTAATATTTAAACAAACACCCCAGAAATTGATCCAGAGCTAATCAGCCTAAGATGGCATTAAGTTTTCTTTATTTGGTTTGGTTTGTTTACTTATTTTATCAGAGAGATCACAATATTGACTTATATTGACCCAGTGGTCACAGAGTTCTTAGGGTTTTTTTTTTTTTTTTTTTTAAAGCAGTGGCCTTATCTTTTCCTTTAAATTCACACACCTATATTGAGTTTTCCAGTAATTGTCAGGGTCATCAATTATCTTATTGTCTGATGAGAAATATCTAAAAGGGCTCAAAATAAAAAATCTTGGTTCACTCCATTTTTGTCTCAATTTACGCTGCATGTATCACATTTTAAAGAAGAAATTTAGATTAAAAAATCAAGCAATTATAAGTTGGTTTACTTCCAAAACACTGAAAATAACAACTGGTTCAATTATGTATGAATCCATTTAACAGGCAATTATCGGGCACCTATAATGTCTTGAAGATTCAAAGACAATGACACGTAGCCCCAGATCTCAGGGTGCATGCTTAACACTTAGATGTGGCTGGGAGGTGAAGGGGTGTGGTAATCTGCTTAGAGCAGCCATAAGAAAATACCACCAGAAACTGTGTCTGAAACAGCAGAAGCTTATTCCCTCATAATTCTGGACCCCCAAAGTGCAAGATCAAAGTGCTACCAGCATTGCCTCTAGTGAGGTGTCTCTTTTTGGGATACAGATAATCGCCTTCTTACTGTGTCCTCACGTGGTCTTTCCTCTGTGCTTGTTTGGAGAAAGCTCTTTAGTATCGCTTCCTTTTCATATAAGGACACCAATCATATCAGTAGGGCCCCACCTTTATGACCTCATTTAACCTTAGTTATCTTCCTAAACATCTTATTTCTAAACATTGGGAGCTAGGGTTCAACATATAATAAATTTTGAGGGGACACAATTCAGTCCATAACAAGCAAAGTACGCCACAGTACCAATAAAGTGTGTACTAAGTGCTTTCAGAGATAGAAATGGACATAAGGTGGTGGGGTGGTCAGAAGTTTTCCAGGAATTAGAAGTGATTTCCCAGGGGAAGAGAGTCAGGGACGGATGGTAGGCATTTGAGGAGTGTATTAGTTTTCTACAACTGCCCAAATAAATTGCCATGAGCCTGGGGGGTTAAAACAACAGAATTATATTCTCTCACAGTTCTGGAGGCCAGAAACCTGAAATTACGGGGTCAGCAGGACATGTTCCCTTTGAAATCTCTAGGGGAGAATCTTTCTGTGCATCTTTTAGCTTCTGACGGCTCTAGACTTCCTTGGCTGTGGCAGCACACCTTCAATCTCGACCTCTGCCTTCACATGGCCTTTTCTTGTGTGTATCCCTTTCTTATCTGTCACTCCTCTTATGAAGACACTTGTCTTATCTTAAGATTCCTGATTTAATAACATCTGCAGACACCCTGTTTTGCAAATAAGGTGACGTTCACAGGTTCCAGGGATCGGGACTTGGACATATCTTTTTAGAGGTCACTATTCAACCTACTACAAGGACTCAGAGAGATGGGGTGACAGGGAATGTGGCACCCTGCAGGGGGAGTTTAAGCAGTTTAGTGCGGCTAAAGCGCAGACTTTGGGAAGAGAATGAGAAGATGAGGCTGGAGAAACAAGGAAAGGTCGGTGAAAGTCAGAGCTTTATTCATAACTCGGTAGAGAGCTATTTAACTACTTGTTCCCACCGCGAGTGCTCCGCCACTCTTGCTTGCCCTTTTAGAGATGTACCCTAGTGGTGCACATCTAATCCAACTAGCAGATGCTTATGTATTTGTCTAGTATGTTTTTTTAAAAAGTACTTACTTCCAGAAGTTTTTTAATTGGAGAATTTCATATCAGAACAAGAGATTGACTTATTTTTGAAACACTAGTGATACGGTAGCCCTGGACCATATTCACCGGTAATAGTGGTTGGTGCCTCCCCACTCTAGAAGGAAGGCACATGCTCTCTTTGTTGGCCTCAGTTCCTCTCATTCACTGTCTTTACATAAGGCTGAGCCCTTTTACCTCAAACACTGTTGCTGTTGGCTTTTTCTCTACTTGGGCATCTTGGCTCATTTACATTACCAAACTCACTCTTCAGGCAAATGCTTTCATACCCTTCTCTTTGTATAAGGTTTCCTCTCTTTTTTTCTACCTTAAATTCTCTTCCCCTCCCTTTTCCTTCTCCTATCTCCTATCTTTCAATCTTATAAAAAAGCCTTCACAGGAAGCTGCCTGGCTCTCCCCCCATGTCTGGGTCGTTGCTTCAATTTTATTCCAGGGAAACAAAAGGTTTTACATTTTATAGTCAGTCAGGACCTAGAAAAAAAAACTATTGATCAATTTGACTTCTATTTTCTGTTAATTCTTTCTGTGATTTGTGTCCCTGTATCCACACCGCAATTATTCTTACTATTGACTTGTATTATAATGATCTTTTTACATGTTTCTCTCTTTTCTTAAGACTAAGAGCTTCTTGATGTCAGCAATTAACAACTTCCCTGTCTCTATATCCCTAGCCTAAGCACATTGTCCAGAATGCAGGAAAGGTGTGATAAATGTTAATTAAAAATGAATAAAGGGGGGTTCCTGGGTGGCTGAGTCAGTTACGTGTCTAATTCTTGATTTCAGCTCAGGTCATGATCTTATGGTTCATGAGATTGACTCCACATTGGGTTGCATGCTGTCAGCGAGGAGCTTGCTTGGGATTCTCTTTCCCTCTCTCTCCCCCTCTCCAGCTTGTGCTCTCTCTGTCTCTCTCTCAAAAAAGAAATAAATAAACATTTTTAAAAAATGAATGAATTCCATGCACGTCTCTTTCCTTCTCTTGAGGCCTCACTTCGTTTTTAAACTTTCACTTATAGTGTGTTTTTAATAGAATTCTAGGAAATCTTTTCTTGCCTACCCAGAAACGTATAGCCTGACTTCCCGTCTTTGCCACATTTGCCCTGGGGACAGCATACTTGCCCGACACTGGCTTCTGTCCACCTGAGAGCACACTCCTGCCTACCTGCCTACTCCTTCCTCTGCCATCTTCACTATGTCCTGTTGCCACCCAAGTTCCAAGTCCCAGCAAAGTGAAGGAGTTCAGGAAACATTCCTGTGAAATAATCTCCTGTCTCTCATGTTCCCATTGAAGCTTATCCCTCGAGCGTGGCCAGATTTCCATGTCTCCTGATTCCAACTTCCATACCCTTGGTTCTGCTGAGAGTCCGTCATCTCTGCCTTCTGTCTTCCTTCTTCCCCTGTGTAGCCTCTGCTGGACCACCTGCCAGCCACTCCTTCCTCTAGTGCCATAGGCACCGAGGGTACCTGTCTTCTCTCCTCAGGTTGAGTAACATATTCCTTCACATAATTTTCAAGGCCCGATTGGTTTTCTCAACATAATTCTCAAGCTTGATCCAGATACATCTGCTTACTCTTATGAGGCCATGCCTTACTCTGTACTCCTTGGTGCCTTTGTCCACTGCACTGCATGCATCAAAATGCACTCCCAACGCTGGCTATTCTTTTACAGTGAAGAGCCTTCCTAAACCATCCAGTATATTTCCACTATTTGAATGGTCAATGTGTTTTTAGTACTTACTCATTTTTCAAAGCTGGATGGGAACTATCCCATATTTATTCACGGCCTTTCAGCTGCTCTAGTTGGGATTACCAAGAAGTTGGAGCACCAGCTTTGGCTATGTGAAGCTCATTTCCTCATCTCTGCACTTGGCCACTACTACTATCATTATTGCATCTGATTCTGGTCTTCAAAACAGCTCACAGTTTCACAGTCTTTTATCCTCGGTTCTAAAATCTCCAAAACAAAAACAAAAACAAGAAACTGTAAAAGCGAGGTTATTTTTTATTTTGTTTGTTTTTTGGGTGGTTGTGATTTTGTGATTTGTAGCACATATATGTTTGCCCTTCATCCATAGTTCCTGGCCCACAGCTCTGAAAACTCTTGGAATTTCTTGTGACATGACCGATAAATGTTTCTTTGTTACATTAATAAGGTGACTTTTGGAAAACCCTAGGTAACCATAAGACCTGGGCTAGTTGTCTGGGGAGACAACCCTGTGATCAAAAGCTTGAAACTTTCCATCCCATCCCCTGACTTTTGGGTGGAAAGAGGGACTAGAAGTCCAATCATTGCCATGGCCAATGATTTAATAAGTCATGCCTATGTAATGAAGCCTACATTAAAATCCCAAAAGGATGGAGTTCAGAGAGCTTCTCGCTTGATGAACACATGGAGGTTTGGGGAAAGAGGCATCCCTGGAGAGTCCACGGGAGCTCTGTGCTCCTTCCCACACCTTGCCCTACATAACTCTTCCATCTGGCGATTACATCCTTTGATAACAAATCCGTGAACTAGCAAGTGAAATGTGTCTGTAAGTTCTGTGATCCACTCTAGCAAACTAATTGAACCCAAGGAGGTGGGTCTCTGGATCTTCCAATCTGAGCTGGTGGGTCAGAAGCACAGGCCACAACCTGGGCTTCCAATTTGTTTCCTGAAGTGGCAGACAGAGTCACTCTTGTAAGACTGAGCCCTTAACCTGTGGAATCTGGAGCTCTCTCTCAGTAGCTAGTGTCAGAATTGAGTTGAATTCTAGGACACTTCCTGTCCGGAGAATTCTTGTTGCTTGTGTGGGGAAATCTCCCTGCTAGTCCCTCAGCCCTTTGCCATTATAATTGGTGCTCATACCTGAACCTTTTCTAATGGCAAACCTGATCTGTCCTGAATTAATTTGGTCAATTAATGTGAAGCTACTTAGAGACTTATTTATTCTCCTTACTGTGAATATCCATATATTTAAATGTGGAAGTGTGAATATGTTTCATTGTGGGTGTGACATCTGACCCGACTGGGAGTATTGTATCATGAGCAGTACATGCTTCACTTTACCTTCTAAAACCTGAAAATATTCTGAATTCTGAAATACTTCATGTGAGGGATTACATTGCTGCTTTTCACATTTGACCCATGATGAATCTAGGCTCGAAGAGAGTAAGTCACTCAATAATGTCATACCCCAGTCTACTGGAGGATTAAGACTGGAACTCAGATGCTCTGAGTCCACCGGGGACATGACCTCCTCACTGTGGGCACCTAGTGCAGATGTTATACCCAGATCGCAGTATCCTCACCAACTGGAGACCACTGGGGAGACCGAGTCACGCAAGCAAAGGCAAAGGGCTTTTATTACGGGCTCGAGCTCGGGCTCACAGACTTTACCAGCACAGTGGATCCGTGCTGTGAGCCCCAAGCAAAGGCAGAGTAGGGTTTTTATGGGGTTTGTGACGGGGGAGTTACAGAAGTTGTGGCAGTGGAACAGTGATCCAGTCATAATTATTCAACATCAGTGACAGCGGGTTTAACCATACACATTGTCTAGAGTATTTGTTACTTTTGGCGGGATCCAATTACAACATTTAGAGTACCTTTAAATTCAACCAATTACAGAGCGAGCCTAGGGTCTTGTTAGGCGACTAACGGGTTAACTTTAACATTAGGTAACAGGGTCCTATCTATAGTTTCTATCTATAGGCCTCTCCCTCAGTAATGTGGAGGGTGGTCGCTGGCCTTTCCTGATTGGGTGTTGCAAGGGTGGTTTCTCCTGCCTTGGGCAATGTGTAACTGCCTGATAGTTTCAGGGAAGCTGGAACTTAGGCCTTCTAAGTTTAGAGGGGAAACTTAAAGCCTGTCATGGAGTCAGTTTGGTTTAGACTTGTGTCCTTACACAGATGCTTCCTGCAACGTGAAGACAGGAGAGAAAGTAGATTCTTTTACCGCAGCCATTAATTTTTCAGGAAACCAATAGAATTGTGGAAAACATACAGCTTCTTGGACATCATTTCTGAGACAAAAACTACTACACAATTAAAAAAATAGCTAAAGTAACACATAAGGTAAAAAAGTCACAAAGTTAGATTACTTACTGTGGAATTTGCTGTAAGTTTTATATATATATGTATTTGTTCTAGTTGGATGTTACCAGTATAATACAGACACAAGTCTAGTTTTCAAAGCAGTATGTTCATTCATTCATTCATTCATTTTTTTCAGCACTTCCTGTACTCTCTACTCTCCTTATGTTCCCAGCCCCTCTGCTGATGTGCATGTTGGCAGCCACGTCCTACATGGAGTTTTGGTACCTAGATCAGCCTTCAAAAGCCTGTATAGCTCATTAATGTACTTAGCATATATTAATAATAGTGCTGCCAGTCTCCCATGAAGTACAGTGTTTCTATGAGAAAACAGGTAAAACATTCTGATTCTTGGTGTATATGTGCACGTAATTAGCCCTCCAGGTGGGTGTATAGATTTTTCTCACTGGAAACTTTTATTGGCTCTTGACGCTTGGGACTAGTTTTACTTTACTCCTCACTCACCTTACTTTCCACACCCACAGATCTCCATTCAGTTCAGATTCATCCACTTAAATGCACACACACACACACACACACACACACACACACACCCTAGCCAATGAGTCTTACTAATTCAGCATCCTAAATATTTACCCAGTCTGTTCATAACTCCAGTTCAGGACATGAGGATCCAACACCTAGAACCACTTTAGCCAAGGTGACCCTTTAAAACTCTAATCTTCTGTAGTTTCCTCACTTCAACTCTAATGGTTCTCCATTTCCTTTTACTAAAAGTCTAAACTCCCTCATTTGACCCACAGATCCTTTGGTAACCTGGCCCTTGTTAACCTCTTTATCTAAACTTTCTGCCACTCCCCTCTGCAGGTACCTCCCAGGGCTCACCTGCTGCCCTACCCACAGAGCCTTCTGTCTGACACAGGGAGTTATTTTCAGTTCCTCCAGTGTCTCCTTTGTGTGTGCTCTCACCTCTGTTCAAAGAACTCCTTGAGCCCCATCCGTCCCCCACAGACTGAGGCAGAGACCTCTCTATTCATACTACCTTAGGGCAGTCAGAGTATGGATTTGGTAGTTAAACTGCTTGAGTTTGATTCCTGCTTCATCACTATCAGCCAGCCCTAAGTCCATGGGCAAGTTACTTATTAACCTTTCTGTGTCTTACTTACCTCTCCTGTTAAGTTCCGGTGCCGTGGGATTATTTAGATTACATAATTGATACATGTACAGCACTTGGCACAGTCTTTGATGCATAACTTTCACTATGATTAGTTATTCCGAGTGAGTCATGCTGGCCACTGAGATGACAAAGAAGGAAGGGTGTTTTTATCCCTCATAAGCTAACAAAGGAGAAGAGAAACATATTGTTTCAATACAAAAAAAAAAAAATGCCTTTTCACAGTAGTTGTCATGAAATGTAATGCTGGTTAACAAAATGAGAAGGAGATCACTCTCCTCCAACAACTGGGACCCAGGTTGAGACTGTGATTTGAGATGAAAGGCAGGCACCTGGGAGAAAGGGATGTTTTGACATGTGACAACTTAGTTGCCCCAAATCCAGACAGTCTTGGAGTGAGGGATAGAGGCTGGAGGGCATGGGAAAAGAGTGGCCGGACACACGAACTCGTACTTTCCACTTTCTTTCTGCTTCTTGAGGGAGACTGAGGTGAAAGTTGGAAATGGGACTCAGATACAATGGGATGGATCTAGGCAGCTTTTAGTTAAATGAAAACTCAGGGAGTTGGGGAGGGAAATCTTCAACCCTGAGAGTGGGGTAAAGAAGGTTCCTCCCAAGACCCCTGGGTGACCAACTAGGAAATCTTCTCCTGACCCCTGTGATTTAGACACAGATGAGCATAAGGAACCAGGTCAGTGATATCCTATGAGCACACTGTTCAGTTACCTTGAAATGTCAGGCTGTGGTTAATATTTATGATTTTTCTTGAAATTAGTGTCAAATTGATTAAGTACTTTGTTGTTGGTTGCATCTATCTATCATCTATCTATCATCTATCTATCTATCTATCTATTGAGAGATATTCTCAATTCACATATAACCACAGTCACTGAGACTCTGTGTGTGTGTGCATGCCTTGTGGCACACATTTCTCATGCTCATAGTGATAGGGCATTTATCTTTTTAAGCTATGATATGAATCTTTTCCTGTTATTGTATAATTTAAGATAATATCTCAAGATGTGACTCCAGTTCTTCATATTTAAAATTTGTCTGATTCATTATGTTATATAGAGATACATAGTGCCCATCACTGTTTTCTTCATTTACCTTTGAGTTAACTAAAATTGATTTTTAAATTCATCTAGCAGTCAATTGCACACGTTTGTAGTGTTTAAAGATCTCCAGATCAGTCTTTTATGTATTAATTTTAGTTCCTTACTTGTTAGCCAGCAAGCTTTAAATCTTACAAATGACAGAGTTCTTAAAATTATAGGAATCAATATCTTTTGCTTGCATGTAACTCCTCGCACGTGGCATAGCTTTCTTTTCTTAGTATCACAGTCAGAAATAAGACAGCAGCCTATCTTTCTTTAATTTTTTAAATGTTTATTTATCTTTGAAAGAGACAGAGAGTAAGTGGGGGAGTGGAAGAGAGAGATGGAGACGCAGACTCCAAAGCAGGCTGCAGGCTCTAAGCTGTAAGCACAGAGCCCGATGCGGGGCCTAAACCCATGAACTGTGAGATCATGACGTGAGCTGAAGTTGGCCGCTTACCTGAGCCACCCAGGAACCCACCCCCTGCCCATCTTTATTTAAATATCATCTTTCTTTTAATCTGGTCTATGGAAAACAAATGTTAAATGGTGAATATGTACAGTTCTTAATTTTATAGATGACAGAAAAAATGTCAAGTAAAAGTGTTTTTTATTTTTCTAGCTGATAGATGAAGTACCACACATCCAATATATTTATCAGGGGGTTGTAGAAACCGTCTTCATGTAAAATCAGCCACGGCTGCACTTCAGGGATAAAGGTAAATGTGTCAGTGATGAAGGGGCTGCTATTTACAACCAAACCATCAATTGGCCATTGTGCTGGGGGCAGCTGAGTCACTGAGCATATTGTGATCTTAACTGCACGTACCAGCTGGTCCTGAACACTGAGGGTGTTGTTACTTACACCACATTTGTGACTCCCTACTGTTGCCCATTCAAGGACATCAGCTACATGATCAATTCTGTGTTCGTGATTATGTAATCTTTTGTTAGGCACCCGCTAAGTATATTGTAAGGAAATGGGTGACTGCCCTTCATTTTTCAACAACAGTATGTTTAAGGACCTTTACCTCTAAGCCCGTATGGGAGGCAATTGAATTTATTATTTCTTCCACCAAATATATACTTTTAATCCAAGTCATATCTCTTTAATCCTTTAGGTATATTTGAGCCACAAAATAAACCAAAATCTTCATGGTTCCAAAACTTATATTCTTTATGCAGTTTCTATGCTAAATCCTACAAACTGTTACTGTCATTTTCATTTTCCAAAGGATAAAAAAGTAAGACTCAGAGAAGTTAAGTAATCTGTCTAAAGTCACAGAACTAATCAAAGGTAGATTGACATTTTGACCTAGAATATTAACCTCATCAAGTTGAGCTTTTCTTCCTGGTTTATACTAACTATGGAATCTTTTAAGTACCTAAAGTATATCTGTAAAATGCAAAACAAATGATTAACTTCATGAAGTCCAACATTAAAAAGGTAGCTGACAATTAGAACCTGAAAAAAATAGACTGGGACTCTGATATTCAAAGTAATTCCAAAATACCACTTTACTACATTGTTATTTAAACTATAACATATTGATAGGTGTACAAGATAAATACAGATACAAAGATATAAATAAGTACTGTCTGATAAAGCACAGGTGCCCTAAAAAATGGATTTAGGTTCAGTACCCTAGGCCAACCAATGTAATAATAGAAATAATAAAGTAGAGGGGTGCCTGGGTGGCTCAGTCTTTTAAGCGTCTGACTTCGGCTCAGGTCATGATCTCACAGTTCATGGGTTCGAGCCCCGTGTCGGGCTCTGTGCTGACAGCTAGTTCAGAGCCTGGAGCCTGTTTCCGATTCTGTATCTCCCTCTCCCTCTGACCCTCCCTTGCTCACGCTGTCTGTCTGTCTCTCTCTCAGAAATATATAAAACATTAAAAAATTTTAAAAAAAGAAATAATAAAATAGAAATGCTAAAATGCATACAATTTTTTTTACAATTAACTGATATATTTTTCATTTCCCTTAAATCATGATGCTTTCATTTAGGTCAGCGTTATCCAATAGATTATACAGATTATCCAATAGAAGCATAAAATGAACCACATGTAGGATTGTTAATTTTTCAGTAATCACATTTAAAAAGTTTTTAAAAAGGTGAGATTACTTTTAAACTATAGTTTTATAATTGAGTATATCCATATTAATACCATTTCAACACATATCAACCTAAAAATCATTAATGAGATATTTTGCATTCCTTTCTTGGGAAAGTTTTCAAAATCCAGTGTATATTTGACACTTGCAGTACATCTCAATTCAGACACTAAATTTTCATCTGAAATATTTTATCTTTATTCAGATTTCATAAAATTTACAGTGTAAATACTAGGTGCACATACCCAATTTGTTCCAAATTTTTTAATTTGGAATTTTTCAAAAATTAATTTGGGTGACTCAGTAGGTTAAGCATCCATCTTTTGATTTTGGCTTAGGTCATGATCTCAGAGTCGTGGGAATGAGCCCTGTGTTGGGCTCTGTGCTGAGCGTGGAGCCTACTTAAGATTCTCCCCCCCCCTCTTTCTCTCAACCCCTGTCCCCCACTTGCACTCTCTTTCTCTTAAAAAAAAAAAAAAAAAGTTGGGACTTTTCTAATTTAAAATTAGAAATTTAAAATTTTTTTAAATTAAAAATTTTTTTCTAATCAAATCAAGTGCTAGTTTTGAAATTTAAAATAGTTAATCTTAAGTAAAAATAAAAATTCAATCCCTTGGATCCACTAGCCATATTTCAAGTGCTCAATTGCTATACTAGCTAGTGGCTACCATATTGGACAACATAACTCTAGGATTTCTCATCTGTTATTCAGTGCCTTTGAGAAGGATGGGACATGAGAAGGGTCGACATCTCCCCCATCTCCCCTTTCCCCAGTTCCCAGCTATCACCACTCTATTCTCTGCTCTATGAGTTTGACTATATTTGATTCTGTGTAGAGAGATCATGCAGTACTGGTCTTTCTGTGTCTAGCTTATTTCACTTATCATCGTGTCCTGTAGGTTCATCCATCTTATCACAAATGGTAGGATTTCCTTTTCTTTTTTCTCCAGGCAGAATAATATTCCATTGTATATGTACTGTATATACCATACAGAGATTTAAGGTTCAACAATGTGACTACAGTTGACAATACTGCATTGTGTACTTGAAATTTGTTAAGAGGGAAGGTAGATCTTAAATGTTCTCACCACACACATACATACAAAATAGTAACTCTATGAGATAAGGGATATGTTAATTAGCTTGATTGTGGTGAATACTTAACAATGCATACATATATCAAAACGTGAAGTGGTATATATTAAGTATATACATGTTTATTTGCAAATTATACCTCAGTAAAGCTAGGGAGAGGTGGGAAAGAGATGAGCCAGTATCGATCAAAAAGGAAGACACTGGTTTTAATAATCGAATCTCTCTTTGTCAAAAAAGAAAAGGAATTTCTAAATTCCAAAGCTACCTTTATATACCAAAAGCAAAATTTGAAGATCGGAGTATTATAAGACAGTAATAGAGAGAACACAGGATATAATGTAAGAGATGGTATCGTCAACCTAGGTGAGGAGAAGGTGCATTTCTGGACCTGGGAGGTAGGAAGATTGTAGGAGAGAAAGGACAGAATGGCAGATGTGATCATTTGGGTGAGTGCCCGTAGGTTAGAAAGCCTGAGAAGGAAATTGAATAGATAATAGATTAACAGATTACAGTTAACAGATAATAGAAACTCCTGAGAAGTTGAAGGAAAAACAAAGTAAATAGGCTTATACCTCATTTCTGGCCTAAAACTGGAAGAATTCAACCTCAATGCATCCCTAGAGCAGGCAGGTGAGGCAGCAGAGAAGATAGGCATGATGGGAACCAGAGGACCCTGCAACATAGCTGGAGAGGACACATAGCCCATGGGGGCTAGAAAGCAGATGTGCTGGAGATACAGAGGATTTTTAGAGCATGTGAGCCTAGATGGAACAAGTCAGCATGGGCTCACAAGGGCATTAGCAATAGTTGTCATTAGAGCAACCAGTGGAGACCGAGGGGAGAAGCACAGGGCAGTGGAAAACAGCAGAGATGAAGAGGCCACTCTGTAGGGAAGCCCTGTGGCTGTGCCGAGATCGCCTCCCCACCTGGGCCATGCAGTTCTGCAGCCGGAGTGCCATTTTGCCTAAAAGGGCAGAGTGAGAGACTGAGAATAACTGAGGGTTATTAAACATTCCTCTCTCCCCTATTTCATTCCTATTCAGTCTTGGATGAATGCTCATGATGAAGTTTAGATCAGTTATGGAAAACAAGGTAACTGCATGCTTTATACAATCCAGATTGTAGTGTATAAAATTTATAGCTTCAATCCACTACTGTTCATTGTAGTCCCCCATCACAGCCCTGAAAGGTCTGAATTATGTGAACACAAATCTGTCTGCTGCAAAGTCTATGGTCTTTCCATTATCACATTACCTCCCATCACCATTCTGTTACATACCCTGTCAGAAACTTCACATTGCTGCTTGGCAAATCTATGAATGTGAATAAGTATCGGTACTCTCAGGACATTGCACAGCTGGCTTAATAAATGAAGCTAAAAGATGGCGCTCAATTTCCCTGTACCCATATGCTAATAAATCTCTAGTGGAGTGCCATGAAGTTCCATCTTTGATGCTGTCTTGTTAGCAATGATCTGTATGGAGCTAATGAGAAGCTCGGATAAAGAACTAATACGATACATATCATAAATGTTCAAAATCGTCTTGACAGGATGGAATGTTATTTTGAAAACAATGAAGAAGGAGCGCCTGGGTGGCTCGGTCGGTTAAGTGTCCGACTTCAACTCAGTTCATGATCTCACGGTTCGTGGGTTCGAGCCCCACATCGGGCTCTGTGCTGACAGCCAGCTCAGAGCCTGGAGACTGTTTCGGATTCTGTATCTCCCTCTCTCTCTGACCCTCCCCTGCTCATGCTGCCTCTCTCTCTCTCTCTCTCTCTCAAAAATAAATAAAACATTTAAAAAAAGAAAGAAAGAAAGAAAACAATGAAGAAGTCTGATTTTTTAAATAAATCTCAGGAGTTCAAAATGAGGGAAACTTGCTAGGCTATAAGCCTATAAGAGAAAATCACAAAGTATTAAGTAAATCACAAACATTCTGACTAGTAGTGGTATATTGTTGTTAGAAAAGAAAAACCAAAAAACCAATTCATTTCTTAGACTGTATTAATCAAAATAGTGAAAACCTGGAAATCTATTTGAAGACAACCCAGTCCTAATCTAATTATGAACTATATAGATCCATGAGTAAGACTATAGCATGCAGTCTAGAAAAGTTACAGTTGCACTCTGGGCTGATCAGAGTGTATATTCACTGGGGACTTAATTTTGGACTCTGCATTTTGGGAGGAGGACTGGAATATATCAAAAGCACTAGAATGTCACGTTACTGAGGGATCCGGTCACGGGGTTATTCCCATATTGATGGGTGGGATTGAGGCCATAAGAAAGAAGAGGCAAAGGATAAAGTAGGTGGCAACCACCTACAAAGAAATCATTAGTGACTGTCTTTAGACAGAGAACTTAGAAGAGATGGGAAAATGGCAAAATGGCATATGGAAAAAGTGAAAGAAGCATAGAAAGAAGAGAAGGAACCAAGTTCTCCACATGCTTGACCACAGTGACACCAAAAATCCAATTATGCCCATTCACCAGGCACTGCCTTCACCATCACACAGCATGATAGGTCCTGGGCTTACTGGGTTCTTCTGCCTGGCCCTGACTTCACCCCTGCAGTTACTAGGCACTCACCGTGGGCCAAGCTCTGTGTGAAGAATGTTACCTATATGATGTCCTTTAGTCCTTTTAGTACTGTGCAGTGATACTTTCACTACCATTTACCTTTTGGTACACAAAGAGACCAAAGCTTAAGCAGATTTGATAACTTGTCTACGTAAGTGGCAGAGATAGTAATTAAACCACATCCTGTTGGTTGCAAAGCAGATGAGCTACTCACTAGGCCACAGTTCTCTCCTCCTCAGGATCAGTTTTATAGATTCCAGTACATTTTTTGATTCATACACTGAGTAGATATTGATTAAAAGTAGTAATTTTCCAGATAATCCAGTGAAGAAATGGGCAGAAGACATGAACAAACACTTCTCCAAAGAGGACATCCAGATGGCCAACAGACACATGAAACAATGCTCAGCATCACTCATCATCAGGGAAATGCAGATCAAAACCACACTGAGAAAACACCTCGCGCCGGTCAGAGTAGCTAAAATGAACAAATCAGGAGACTATAGATGTTGGCGAGGATGTGCAGAAATGGGCACCCTCCTACACTGTTGGTGAGAATGTAAACTGGTGCAGCCCCTCTGGAAAACAGTGTGGAGGTTCCTCAAAAAATTAACAGTAGAACTCCCCTATGACCCAGCAATAGCACTGCTAGGAATTTACCCAAGGGATACAGGAGTGCTGATGTATAGGGGCACATGTACCCCAATGTTCATAGCAGCACTTTCAACAACAGGCAAATCATGGAAAGAGCCTAAGTGTCCTTCAACTGATGAATGGATCAAGTGGTTTATCTATACAATGGAATACTACATGGCAATGAGAAAAGTTGAAATCTGGCCATTTGTAGCACTGTGGATGGAACTTGAGGGTGTTATGCTGAGCGAAATAAGTCAGGCAGAGAAAGACAGATACCATATGCTTTCACTTATAGGAGGATTAGGAGAAACTTAATGGAGGACCATGGGAGAGTAGAAGGGGAAGAATAGTTGGGGAGAGGGAAGGAGGCAAACCATGAGAGACTCTTGAATGCTGAGAACAAACTGAGGGAAGATGGGGTGGGGGAGGGGAAGGGAGGTGATGGACATGGAGGAGGGCACTTGTTGGGATGAGCAATGGGTGTTATATGGAAACCAACTCGACAATAAACTATTTAAGAAAATAAATTAAAATAAAAAGTCCTCTGGGAAAAAAAGAAAGTAGTAGTTTTCTTTTGACATCATGACAGATTACCACAAACTTAGTGACTTAACCCAAATTTATCATCTTCGAGTTTTGCCGCTTTGAAATCCAACATGGATCTCACTGGATAAACTCAAGGGTTCAGCCCAACTTCACCCTTTGAGGAGGCTCTAGAGGGATTCATTCTCAATTTTTCTGGCTTCTAGGGTTTATCTTAATTCCTTAGCTTATGGCTCCCTTCCTTCTTCTGTCTCATAGGATTTGTGTGTGGGCATCTTTAGGGAGCTTTATTTTTCTTACCATAGGCACCTACCCTGTACCAGGTATGGCTACGGGCAGTATGAGATAGACAAAGAGGAGAAAGATAATAGCAAGTAAACAAATACATGCACCAGACAATTTCAGCTAGTGGTGTGTGCTTTCAGACGATACAAGAGTTCAGAAATTCACTTTTCCCCAGGCATGCCATTCATGCAATCATTTATACAATAATTTTGAATACCTCCTATGTCAAAGGTGATCTGCACATTTCAGGCAGAATGGTGAACGGATATAGATTCCATCCGAATGGAGTGTTCTAATGCAAGGAACAGATAAACATATATACATAGAAATGGATAACATGATTTCAGATAGTAAAAAATGCTGTGATTGAAATATTCCACATTCCTTCCCCTGCGTATTTACATTTTCATTTATTCATGCTTTTATTTAGAAAATCCAGTAAGGCTTTATTGCGGACTTACTGTGTGTCAGGCAAAGTGCTAACTAAGCACTGTGTTTACAGTGCAGAATCCCAATTTCACTGCTGTATCTTCACTCTAGTGAAGGAAACAACTAAAATGAATAAATACCATACATGGTGGTAAGTATTCTGAGAAAAGACAAACAAGATTCTTGGAGAGGACATAGCAGGGGTATCACTGCTGGCCCCTGGGTCTATGGCACCTTCTCCCCACCACTTCCTCTTTACTGGGAACTCTCATACTCATCCTTTTGGATTTCACCACAGATGTCTCCTCTTGAAGAAACAGTTTCAGGTATATAATAGGTACTTCACAAACACAAATGTTTTGTCTGTTTTTATTTTTATTTGCTTATATAATAGTATCCTTTATAAAATTTTATTTATTTATTTTGAGAGAGAGAGAGGCAGAGGGAGAAGAGGAGAGAAAGAATCCCAAGCAGGCTCCATGCTGTCAGTGTGGATCCCAATACAGGGCTCGATCTCACAAACTGTGAGATCCATGACCTGAGCTGAAATCACGAGTCAGACACTCAACACACTGAACCTCCCAAATGCCCCTATAATAGTATCATTTTCGTATCATACAGTACTTTCTCAACTTACCCAACAGATGGATGTTTATTATCCCAAGCGAGTCAATTCACATTACTGAGTAACCTGGGCATTATGATTACATTTTAGCAAAAGCAAATAAGTAAGCAAAATTCCTTTATATGTGTGTCAGTTATTGTATCTGTTTGTATAGGCAAGAAGAAAAGTATAGAAGAATATCTTTCATGCTGTTAGCAGAGAGCAAATGATCAGCTTTGGTTTCTGCATCTTTGTGCTAATAAATACTCCTGGAATGGATGAACAAAGACTGCTAATAATGGTTAAATAATGAGGGCACCTTTATAGTAGTGAACATCCACTGACCTTAAGGACTGAGTGGATTTCATCTTGCTCAAATCATAGTCTTCTGTTTGTGTTTTATTTTAGCTACATGTTGACATCTGGTTAACTAGATGTTTCATAAGTGAATTAAAAACCAAGAGAGCATAAATAATCAATTTCTGTACTATATCCAACTTGCTTAATAGATTCTTATGCCATAATTTCCTCCTCTGCAAATTAGGAATAATAGACTTTCTGTAATAACACAATTAGACTGGTTAAAAGGCACTTACATTCATAAAGTACCAAAGAGTTGTCGAGTAGAAGTGAAAACTCTCTAATTTTTCCTTTGTGACATCCATACCAACAGATTATGCTCTGGAAAAAAAAATCTATTATAAAGCAATGTTATAACCTGCCTTAAAGTTGAATGTATTTAAACAAATCTCCCCTTTTCCCATCACCTTTAAAATTCAGTCTTCTTCCGTTCTGGGTCTGGACATTAAGTGGGGATCTGGTGGAGGAAGAGCCAAATCCAGGCTAGATTATATCTTTGGGCTTCTTATAACCAATGCTGAGTCATTAGAGTGATTAGACCAAACACTCTAAAGGGTCTTCAGAGAGGCATCGCCCAAGCTTATAGATTAAGCCTACACAACTTGGACAAGCATCTGAGATGGTCTTTGAGGATGAAGGGGAAGATTTTTCTCCCTAATAGCAGAGTACAGATGTAGCCTCACCTCATGATACTACAGCAGCCTTCTTTCTCTTATTTTTGACTTCCCTTCTCGTGCATTCACTGATACTCAGCTTATGTCCATTGGCCATTTCCTCCATGCAAGAAAGCAGTAAAGGAAGAAGAAAGAGACACTAAGAGGTGCCTTATTTCTCATTTACACTCTCTGTTCTCAGCAGTGCCACCCCCATATCAAATTGTGTTTTCTTCATTATAAGCTTTATCTCAATTCAGTTTTTTCATCTATAAAATGAGGGAAATGATGAGATCTGACTTATATGGCTATTTTGAGAATTTAATAAGATAATTAATGTAAAATACTTAGAACATTGCCTTGAACAGTGATCACTCATGAAATTAAAGCTACGATGATTATTAGCAATATTAATACTGATCAATTATCATTCCACATTATTTTGTCTTATTAAGGATAGAGTATGTTTAGAGTTCTGACAGATGTGAAGAAATGCAAAAGTAAGAAATAATTAATCAACCTTAAAGCTGTGTTAAAGAAAATCTCACGAACAGCCCAAATTTCACTCCCTATTCATACGCAGTAGTCAAATAAGGAATTATTCCACTAAATGCATCACTGGAAACCTGAAGTAGCGTGATATCCCTGCCTTGTTATTTGTGTGGGCACAGCTCTTTGATACCTTCTCTCGGGGTGGCAAAGCACCATTTTCTCTTTCTCGTCTCTTCTTGTTTCTCTCTTTCATATTGTGTTATCTTTTGTAACTAAAATTTTCAGCTCTTCCAAGCACAGGCTTAGAGTACACAGACCCAGCTCTGAAGGTCGCAGGCCCAAGATGAAACAATTCAGCTTTTTTTTCTTTTCCTTAGAATATTGGGACTTCAGAGAGATTGCAGAGGGCTAGAACTTGGATAGATAGAAGGCTTGAATCACATTGGCTGTTTAAATATTCATGCAGCCTCTTCTGGCAGCTAACAGGGCTGCAAACTTTGCCCAGAAAAAAAAAGGGAGGGGGGGAGATAATTACTAGATTTCATAGCATTCTGAAATGACTGCTGTGAAGTAAAAACTTAAGCGCTGATGTTTGGTTTAATCTCTTAGGCAAGTGTATTTGTTTTTTTGTTTTTTTTTTTTTGTTTTTTTTTTTATTCAACATAGGACAATAGGCAAGTGATTAAATGCATCTCTAAGTATTTCTTCTGAGTATATCATCAGTGTTAGATACCCACTGACATTAACACCATAAAAATGTATTGTACTATCCAAGCTACCTCTTTTATAATTACTTTACTACCGACTTGACGTATTAACTGACACGCTTCCCTTGCAGTCAGCAGCTTTGCTTATGTAGTAACACAAGGTTTAAATCATCAGCGATTGAGCTGTACAATAAATCAGAATGGAAGAAAGAACAAATTATTCTTGAATGTGGTGACTTGCAACTTGAGAACATTTCATTTAGTGCAGTCAATTGGTACTATATGCTCTTCATTAGCATATGTGAAGACACCACAAATGTAGGTATCTAGTCCTTGTTTTGTTTGCTTTAAGGAGACATTTCCCCGATTGTAATTAAGTTTCTTTCTTGTCCTAATTTTGGCTGATAAAATTTAGTTAAAGCAAAGTAATTTCACAATTTCTGATAACATAAAAGCAAACCTTGGCCCTGCACTGAGGCTCAAATTCCTTCTTCAAAATACTGTCTACTTAGTGAAAATCAACTGTGCGTATATTTGATATATATAAACATATAAAAATATTTTATATGTTTTTATGTTATTTCTATATAAAAATATAAGGTATATATTTTATATAAAATGCATGTTAATAAATTAATAAAATATAAATATTATATAACAATGTATATTATTTTATATAAAAATATAAGTACATAAAATAATATATGTTACATTATATATTATCAATCAGCTGACTTATCAATTATGCATTATCCCAAAATAGCATACAAAATGTAAGCATTAAAAACACTCGTTCATCAGTTTGCCCCTTGTAACAGTAGTGATCTAAGATGTAAATTCAGATAAAACAATAGGCACATTAATCATTAAATATTAATAGTTTAATAGCTATATTAAAAGTTGAACAAAACCACTTAGAATATGAGTGCTCAGTGTTTCTAAATGATTAATATTACATAAGAATTGACCATTAGTAAATATCAGGTAAGTATAATGAAATAATCACCATTCTTTTTTTTGTTTGTTTATTTATTTATTTATTTTTTTTTTAAATTTTTTTAATGTTTTATTTATTTCTAGGAGAGAGAGAGAGACAGCGTGAGCAGGGGAGGGTCAGAGAGAGAGGGAGTCACAGACTGAAACAGGCTCCAGGCTCTGAGCTGGCAGTCAGCACAGAGCCCGACGCGGGGCTCGAACCCACGAACCGCGAGATCATGACCTAAGCGAAAGTCGGACGCTTAACCGACTAAGCCACCCAAGCGCTCCTTGTTTGTTTATTTTTAAGAGAGAAAGAGAGACAGAGCATGAGCGGGTGAGGGGCAGAGAGAGACACACAATCTGAAGCAGCCTCCAGGCTCTGAGCTGTCAGCACAAAGCCCAACATGGGGCTTGAACTGACGAACTGCAAGTCAGGACCTAAGCCAAACCAACTGAACCACCCAAGCACCCGAAATTATCATCATTCTTAAATTCTACTTCTAAGAAACGTCTTCCAAAATTCATAAACTACAGTTAATTATTTGAACCCTATAGGCATAGGTATAGCTATAAATATATATGTGTACATACAAATATATCAGATGTATATCAAGAAAATATCTTCATGAAAAGTTATGTTTTTCATTTAATGTTTCAGATGTATATTACCAACACAATCAAAGCCAAAGGAACAAGACTTGCTAAGCCCGTTTTATGTTTGGGCTTAATGTGTCTGGCCTTTCTTACTGGACTCAACAGAGTAGCAGAATATCGAAATCATTGGTCTGATGTGATAGCAGGCTTTCTGGTTGGCATATCTATAGCAGTATTTCTGGTAAGTAGAAATTTATTTGGATTTCATTGCATTTTTAATTAACTTTTATAATCACCTATAATACCAGTGTGAATCAACAGGTTTGTCTAAATGTGTTAGATCACATTATAATATGTTTATTTGAAATCATTCATTTCTTCCTCCTCCCTCATTCATCTTGCCTAAAGTCATATTTGGGGATGAAAAATCTATACATTTTACACTTAAAGGTGAACAAAATATTTTCTTTCTTTTTTTTTAATAGCATGTGACTCTTTTTTTTTTTTAATTTTTTTTATGTTTTTTATTTATTTTTGAGAGTCAGAGAGAGACAGCGCAAGCAGGGGAGGTTCAGAGAGAGAGAGATATAGAATCCAAAGACAGGCTCCAGGCTCTGAGCGAGCTGTCAGCACAGAGCCTGACGCGGGGCTCAAACCCATGAACTGTGAAATCATGACCTGAGCCAAAGTCAGACGCTTAACTGACTGAGCCACCCAGGCACCCCAAAATATTTTTTAAAATATTTTTTATTCATTTCTGAGAGAGAGAGAGACAGTGTGAGCAGGGGAGGGTCAGAGAGAGAGGGAGACACAGAATCTGAAACAGGCTCCAGGCTCTGAGCTAGCTGTCAGCACAGAGCCTGACGCGGGGCTCGAACCCACGAACCGTGAGATCATGACCTGAGCCGAAGTCGGACACTTAACCGACTGAGCCACTCAGGTGCCCCGCAAAATATTTTCATATAAAATGGAACAGGTTTGAAATGCTCAGTCCTCGGATGGTTTTCAAGATTGGGTTGCGTGGATATTTTAAAAATTTACTCAGGTCACCTCTCATCCTGGAGTATCTAGAACATTCTAAAGTACCTCCGAGTCCCATCACAGTTCTCTTCCTGAACCACCATGCAGAGCACTTGCTAACAGGTAAACCTCATTTGATAGATGACTTGGTTCCCTTCAGTATCTCGAAGTCCATGGATGGTTTCCAAAACAATACCATCTCAAGCCAGATTTTGCCAGGTAGTGAAGACAATATGTAGTGATGTCTAATGAAGTAAGCATGCCATCTCCAGCCCTATTATAAAATCTCCTTGGACTATGACTGCAGGTTTTGGTTGTTGGAAAATATATTTTAGTCTGGCTTTAGAAATAACCAATCCATTATAAGTGTGAGTGTATAACATTTAACCCAGATGGAAAATGTGTAGACTATAAATCAAAACATATTTTGGCATTGACACATTAGACTAGAAAAAAACACTTTATTTCCATTTTGATTACATTTAAATTGCTTCTTACGCTTAACTTCTCTTCTTCAGCTCCTTTCCCTAGTTTATAACCAGTAAGCGAAAACTTGTATGAACCTTTCCCAGCTAACAATTTTGTGTGCCGGGCATTTTAAGCAGGTTCTTTTCTGTAGAACCTCCTGTGGTAGAGTGGTGAGTATGACCTCATCCCTACCCCACACTCCGTGCTGCTTTTCTTCCTGATGTCCTTTGGTTCCCCAGGTGCCTGCGAGAATTAGGCCCACCCCAGTCTCTCTCCCAGAGATACCGTATAGCCTCAGGAAAACCGGGGCCCAGGCTTGGGCCAGACCCTTTTCCTTGCACCACAGTTAGAAACAGACTGAACTGTTTAAAACAAAACGAAGCAAACACCTTACATAAATCTTATGAAAACACCAAGCATCAAAATTTCAAAGCACTAGTGTCCCATGTAACTGCATTTCAGCCTCATGGGTGCAGAACATCTTCACTGGCATCTCATCAGTGTCCCTGCTTTATCTTTCTGTGGCTGGTGCCAACTCCCCTTCACTTCCAGTGACTAGCTTGACACTTTCCAAGAGCAAACCTAGAACTCTAGTCCCTTCCTCCCTATCTGAGAAGCATGTGGTGAATGAGCAGGACTGTGGATCCCCCTTGGGCTCAAGACCCACCTACTGCACATATTCAAAACATTCCACAGTGGGCCGCAGACATCCCCAGACACCTAGAAAATGAACTTATGGAAAGGTCACGTGAAAATAATGCTTTAAGTGTAGTAACTAAACAAGCGTTTGTTCATTCACGCGCAACCATTTCTGAGTGTGAGTGTCTACAGGTGCGAAGCACTGTGCCAAGAACTGGGGATGCAAGGAGGCTCAGATAAACATGATCTGTCTCCCGTGGGAGTTATAGTCTGGTCCAGGGGTCAGACCATAGTAAGTTATTCCATCAAATATTCCCTTCCTCTCTTCCTTCATAACATAAACGTTTACTGCACTCTTGCTATAATCCAGGCACTGTGCTTGGTGCTGGGGATAAATAACATGAAAAGGATAGAGCCCATGTACTTAAAAAGATCACAGCTGGGTGGAACAAGATAGACACAGAGGGGTTTATAGAGGGTTAAATGTAATGATATCAGTGTGTATACTCAAGAGATCTCTGTTGGGATTAGGGACCGTTAGGAAAGGGAGGTGATACATAAACTTGAAAGGTTTGTGGGGCACCAGGGTCGCTCAATCTTAAGCATCCAGCTCTTGATTTCAGCTCAGGTCATGATCTCATGGTTCATGGGATCAAGTCCCGTGTCTTGATGCTTGGGATTTTCTCTCTCCCTCTCTCTGCCCTCCCCCACAACCTCGTTTGCATACGTGCACACACATGCACATTCTCTCTCTCTCTCTCAGAATAAAGAGATAAACATTTTTTAAAAAAGAAAGCTTCGTAAAGTAGAGGTCTAAGCGGTGGCAAAAGGAATGACGGGCAAAGAGCACAGTGTATAGAAGCAGTATAAAATGCTTTGTAAAAGAGGCATTCATGGAGCTCTTTGTGTATCATAGGCCTGGGCACAGCATGCACACATGAGGGGAGGTGGCATCCTGGAGTGATACCTGTTGTCAAGTGTCAGTGACAAGAGTGGAAATATAAAAACACTGGACAGATGTCCTGAATGGCCTTGTAGGTTAGAATTGAGAGTCACTGTCAGAGTTCAAGGGAATTAAAGCTGGTTGAATCCCAGCTTCTTTTTTTACTCAGTTTGTGCCTTGAGCAAATTACTTAACCTTTCTGATCCTCAAGTTCTTCCTACTTATTTTTTTAATGTTTATTTATTTATTTTGAAAGAGAGTGAGAGAGGGCATGAGCAGAGTAAGGGCAGAGAGAGGGAGAGAGAGAAAGAATCCCAAGAAGGCTCCATGCTGCCAGCACAGAGCCTGACGTAGGGCCTGAAATCACGAACTGTGAGATGATGACTTGAGCTGAAACCAAGAGTTGTATGCTTTACCGATTGAGCCACCCGGGCAGCCCTCTTCCTCTTTAAATGAGGCCAGTAACAGCCTCCTTAAAGCTTATCAGGATTTAAAAGTTGAAATGAAAGAGTGTGTATGTTCAATGAATGGCTACATGAATGACTGACATCAGTTCCATAAATGATAGTTGGCTTCCTTTCAGCTCCTTTTACTCTATGGTACAATTTGTGCTTTGAAAATAGGTTTGCTGGAAAGTGAAACTCCGGGTGCGGATAGTGGAGGCACGTTGTACAGAACAGGGAAATAAGATGGCACAAAGCGGGCTTGTGTGAGCTATTGGAGAGGTTTGTGGAGGTGGAAAGTTTGGAGCTCAATGGCACACTAGAGATGAGGGAGTCGAAGAGGGAGCAGTCCGTGATGATTCCCGGGGTCCTTGTTTGGGCAAGTAGAACATTTATTCTGTGCAGCGATACAGCTCTGGCCTGCAGTATCCTGGGGTGTCTCCAGTTCTGCAGTGTGTGCAGGACTCTGAAATGATTCCAGAATAAATAAACACTAACCTACTTGCAGCCTCTGTGTTTCAGTTAAAGGCATCCACATCCCCTAGTCACCCAGACCCAATGTCTCGCATCTGCCTTTGACTCATTCTTGTCGTTCATCCCCCATGCCCGGTGATTCATCTGGTCCCAGTTTGTTGCCACTACAAAATATCTCCCCCACATCTTATTTCTTGGCCATTCTGACTATAAACTCTCAATTTTCGAGATCAGTGCCTCTGATCTCTCTTCTATCTCTCAGTTCCTACCTGCCTCACTTCAGACTCTCTTCCAAATACCTCCCATTCTGCTTCTCTCCTCATTAGAACATAATCTGCTTCTAATAACGAGACAAAAAAAACAAAACAAAACACAAAACAAAACAACCCTCATTCCTGCAGCATTAAACCCAGACACTTCCACCGGGCTTCCAGGAGCTTGTTATCTGTCTGCACTCTTTCTTCTTTTCCCTCCTTGCAGTGGAATTCTGTTCTTTATTTCCACTCAGTTTTCTTTCTGTCACAGAAGGTTCTGCCCAGTCTGTATGTTTGCCTCAGCAAGAATGACCATTCCTCTGTTTATTTTATTTTATTTTTTTAAAGTTTATTTATTTATTTTGAGAGAGAGGGTGGGGGGAGCAGAGAGAGAGAGGAGGAGGGAGAGAATCCTAAGCAGGCTCCACACTGTCAGCAGAGAGCCCAATGTGGGACTCCAACTCACAAACCATGAGATCATGGTCATGGCCGCTGAAGTTGGGCAACGGAGCCAACCAGGTGCCCCTCCTCTGTATATTTTAGAGAACAAAACAGGGTTCTGGGAGTCATGTGAACCGAGGTTTGAATCCTGCTTTTGCCACATGCTATCTGTGTGACCTTAAACAGGTCACACTTTAGCTCTTCATTTTTTCTAACATAGTGGGGCCTTCCTGAACTGTATTTAAAATGTCTTTCCCTTCCCAAGGAATTCTTTCTTAATTCCCCATTCACTTTTCTCCATAGTATGTTTTGACTTTTATATACCATATACAATATTTTTGTTTTTGTGGGTGTCAAACCGACTAGAACGTAAGCTGCACATGCAGAAGGCATTCATTTGTTTCTTCTCCATGTAGCCAGTACAGAATCTGGTATATAGGGGGTTCTCAGGAAATATTTGATGGATGAATGAATGAATGAATGAATGGGGAACTGTTTGATTGCTTCCCACACCTCTTTTGAGGATTAAGGGAAATCTCATATGTCAGAAGTGCAGTCAAGTGTGTGGTGCAGAGAAGACGACGCTGGTTATCATAGTCCTCGCTTTTTTCTTTAAATATTTGATTTATTTTTGAGAGAGAGAGAGAGCTTGAGCAGGAGAGGGGCAGAGAGAGAGAGGGAAGCAGAGGATTCAAAGTGGGCTCTATGCTGACATCAGGGAGCCTGATGTGAGCACACTGTGGGATCAGGAACTGGGTGAACTCATGACCTGAGCCAAAGTCGGATGCTCACCCAACTGAGCCACCCAGCGACCTTGGTCCTCACATTTGATGACTATTCAAAGCCTTTTTGCACTTGAAATTTTTCTCAAACACGTGCCAACTTGCCCAGAAAGTGTCCCTGATTACCTGGTTCTCCATTTTTCCTGAATTTCCACTGCATTTGAAGTCTGGCTTGTTACATTCTAATAAGGAATTATATTCTGTCCTGCTTATCACTCTCATTCCGTGTGCATTTTCTTTAAAGTTAGAGAACAGAATCCTCGTGCTTAAGAAAATACAAAACAAATGTTAGCTGAACAAAAGGTGTAGATTGGCTAATACTATTTTATACAAATGTATGCTTCAGAGTGTTTTCAAAAAAGATGCACAGCGTCGAGTCATGTAGTTCAAGTTTACTGAGCCATAGCAAGAACTTGTCATGTTACCATGTGTAATGTAATAATAACAATAAGAGTTATTGCAGTAGTCTTTACTACATTAACTCAATTATTCCTCCCAACAGCACATTGGGATGTAGGTATTGTTGTCCTCATTTTTCAGGAAGAAGTCTAGTTTTGTTGAGTTGCTTGCTCAGGCTCACAAAGTGACTAAATCAGAGAGCCGAAGATTAAGGCCCAGCCCTATTTGACCCCCAGAGTCCATGCATTTAACCCCATGCAACACAGATGTTTTACTAGCCACAAAGGAAGAGGGAAAATGACCACAAACAGATAAGATTATTATCACTACTGGAAAAAGAACACAAAAATATATGAGCAGTGGTGACTTATTAGTGTCCTTTTAGTAGGACAGGGTAGAATCATACACATGGAAGCCACTAATGTAAAAATAAAATGTTTCAGAGGAATGTCACTTTTGGATTATATAGGAACAGCAGAAAACGTGAGAATTTTTGGCCTGGACACATGCTCATTTATTAATCTATTCATTCACTGTGGCACTGGGAATACAATGGTGAGCAAAAAAACAGAGACAGCATCTCTGCTCTCATAGAGCTTACAACCTTAGAAGAGATTATGTCAACCAAGGTGTTATGCTAACAGAGGTCTAATTTCATTAGAAATGGGTGCTTTGATGAAAAGCATGAGCGATTGAGGTGATCAAAAAAAACAAAAACAGCTTGGGGTCAGAGAAAACTACTGAAGAAGTAAAACTGAGATAAGATACCACAGATGAGTAGAATATGGTGCCCAGAGTGTGGAGATGAATATTTCAAACAAAATGGAGTGAAAAGAAACAGAAGATGTTTGGGAAGCACAAAGAAGGAAGGCTGCAAAGGTGGGCAGAGTTTACACTCAGAGAAATGGGGAGCTCAGCCACAGTGGTTTTAAGGAGGGTGACCAATGTGCATTTTGGAAATATCATTCTGATGTCACCCTAAAAATAGATTGGAGGGAGCCAAGACTGGATTTAGGGAGACTTCATAAAGCTATGCAGGAATCCAGGAAAGTGGTGATGATTGCTTAGTCTTTGGAGTTGGTGATGGAGATAGAACGAAGCAGATATAAGAAATCAAAATTTTTCAGAAGGAAAATTGATCAAATTGAGTGACTGGTATAGGGGCTGTGAAGGGTCATCTGTTTTCAGCCTTGTGCAGTTAAGGAAGTGGACATGTGGGGGTGGTGTTCTTGAGAGGACCCAGAAAAAAATCAAGCTTTAGAGCAGATCTTGGGGCACCTGAGTGGCTCACTCTTGATTTCAGCTCAGGTCATGATCTCGGGGTTTTGTGAGTTCGAGCCCTTCGTGGGTTCTACGCGAGCAAGGCAGAGCCTGCTTGGGATTCTCTCTCTCCCTCTCTCTCCACCCCTTCCCCACTCACACTGTCTCGGTTTCTTTTAAAATAAATAGATAAAACTTAAAAAAAAAAAGATGGGAAGATCTTGGGTTTCATTTTGAACATTTGCTGAATTTTTCATACCTTTGAGAACCAAAAGAATGGACTAACTTGATAAGATATTGCAACTTTTCCACTTAAGAATTGAGAAAACCCAGACCCAGAGGCAGTCCAAAAACATGCAGACTTGGGATCAAAAATCAAATCTCTTTTACCTATGAGTTTTTACCTATGAGCATTTTTCTAATAGGAAAATAGTTCCATACTTGTGAATGTTAGCAAGCAAGACTTGTTAAATATTTGAATATGATTCCAAGGAAGATTTGGCAATTTCCTCCCTTATAATTTAAATAATAACAGTAATGAAGAATAATCATTATGCTAATAGATACTATTTAATGAATATCTACTATGTGTTTAAATAGTTCGCATATGAATTCTCAGCTGCTGCAGTGGTGTTGTCCTAACCCTCAATTAAGGCAAAGAGATAACTGATAAAACCTTTCAAAGAGTTTACCAAACCTAAATAATGGAAAAAGCAATGATATCCATTTCAGAAGCCTATATTAACTCTGGATGAACTTTTCTTCATCTCATGACTTCCATATATCTATGTATGTAATTATTTCGACAAATTTCACTTCACAAGAATTTGTAGCAGTTTTGCCCAATTTTTCACTAATTTAGAACATTAATGAAAAGGGAAACGTGTGTATACATTTCATGAAGTTAGTGTGAAACTGCTTGCTTGTTATGTTGTTATTGGCGAAACTTCTTGATATTATATTCTTTGTACTCTAGGCAGTGGTCCGTTGGCAAACTATAGCCCTTAGGTAAAACTTGGCCTGCTATCTATTTTTTTTTAAGTTATAGTGGAACACTGACGTGTCTGCTAGTTTATAAATTGCCAATGACTGTTTTCACACCAAAACAGTAGAGTGGAGAAGTTGCTGCAGAGATCATGCCAGCAAAGCCAAAAATATGTACTATGTAGAAAAAAGAAAGAAAGAAAAAAAAAGTGAAAAGAAAGGGGTCCCTGGGTTGGCTCAGTTGGTTGAGCATCCGACTTCAGTTCAGGTCATGATCTCACGGTTTTTGAGTTCAAGCCCCATGTAGGGCTCTGTATTGACAGCTCAGAGCCTGAGCCTGTTTCGGATTTTGTGTCTTCCTCTCTCTCTGTTCCTTCTCTGCTCACACTTTGTCTCTCTCAAAAGTAAATAAACACTGGGGAAAAAAAAAACAAAAAAAAAGTACTGTGTGCCCCTTGCAGTCCAAATTTTGACCCTTCCTCTAGAACCATCACTATTAGTTTTTTATAGGGTCGTCATTTGATACTGGATTTATCAAGTACCTATCTCCAAGCCTGGACTATTCCTTACTTTAAAGATATTGATGGCATGATAAAGTTGATGTATCAAATTATCAAGCTTTGATCTGTGCTTTTGATCTGTAATTATACTAAAGAAAAGCTTTCCAGTGGAACATCTGTGAAAATATACAATGTAAATGTGTAATTATATAGTAAGCATTTATTTTTTTAAAAAATTAATATTAGAGGACACCTGGGTGGCTCAGTTGGTTAAGCATCCGACTCTTGATTTCAGGTCAGATCTTAATCTCACAGTTCTCAGGATCAAGTCCCATGTCAGCTCTGTGCTGACAGTGCAGAGCCTGCTTGGGAGTCTCTCTCTCTCCCTTTCTCTCTGCCGCTCCCCTGATCATGTTCTCTCTCTCTCTCAAAATAAAAAAAAAATTTAAAAAAATTTAGGTGATAACTTCAAGTAAATTCTGTATTTTGGTTTGATAATAGACTATAAAACCCAGAAGAAAAGGCTGAAGAATACCTTACCCACTGAGTAATATAAGCAAATAATAGCAAGTAACTTTCCTCTGTTGTTTAATTCACTATTTCTTAAAGTGTGATTCATCTGCATTAGAAGCCTTTAGAATATATTTCAAAACGTGGCAACTCCTAGGCCCCCTTTTCATCTACAAAATTGGAGTCTTTAGAGGAAGGCTTAGGAATGTGCATTTCTAACAGTGCTGGGACTTTATTTTTATGTACACTGAAGTATGACAACCTCTGATTTAGTTCAAATGCTGTCACCTGTGTGGTATAATCAGTTGAAACAAGGGTCAATTTCCTTTATGTAAAAGGAATTCTATTTCACTGGTAACTCCAGTAAGCTATTGTTGAAATGCCAAGTATACATGGGATACAATAAGAGACAATAAACTAGGTTAATTAAAGGGATGCTACTAAATTAGAAAGTGCCAATTGTAGAAGGTTTATTATGAACGTAATGATCTTGAAGCAATAGAAATAATTAGCATTTAAATGAAGTTGTAGGTTAGCCACATTAGGGAAAGGTTAGCTTGCTATGAATTTGTATAAGGCTGTGATGTTATTTATGGATTGATTTGAGCATTGACTATAACCTAATTTAATGAAAATTTTGGAAAAATAAAATTGTCATTATTAACTGAGCTGCCCATTAATTGAGAAATTTTCTTGAACACATTTGCACTGGAATAATTATTAAAATTTATGCAAGATAAATCTGGATGTAAAGTTACATATGTGATATTCAGTGATTTTAGTACTTTATTACTATGATTAGATGTATTAAGCTACTCAAAGGGTCATAGTCATGAGGAGTGTGGCTTTGTTTCAACTGTATTTTTTTCCTAAAATTGTAGGTTGTGTGTGTGGTAAATAATTTCAAAGGACGACAACCCGAAAATGAACATATGCACATGGATCACCTGGCACAGATGCCAATGATCAGCATTCCTCGCGTAGAAAGTCCTTTGGAAAAGGTAACATCTGTACAGGTGATTCATAATTTAAATTCTCAAATGTGATTGTTATCGATAGCAAATGAATAATCATTGCTGAGAGTTCCTGCACATTTTTGATTTACTGAAACAAATTTAGAGTCTAATGTGGTATTTAGTGAGAATTTAGTCGCTGAAGACATCATCTTGGAAGAATGCAGATCACATTGAAAATATTTCTTTGAATATCTCGTGCTAAAAGCTGAGTATTTATGCATGGAATATGATCTGTACTTTGCTGTAACTTTGAGATAAGGAACATTATGCAATGGTCTCATGCAGGGCCAAATAATAAGATATTTTTATTTGAGAATACATGCATTTTTTCAGTAAAATAGATTTCATTCTTTACATGCTCTATTTATGTGAGAAACTGCTTAGTATAATGCCTAGGACATAACAGGGCTCACTGAATTTTGTTAAATCTCATTACAGAAAGGTCTGGCAGCAGGAAAAGCCCGATCATGCCCTCCCTAATCAGGGAGGTACTGAAGGAAAGGGTGGAGCCAGACCAGGTTGCATTTTGAATGGCAGGTCAAGGCTTCATTGGGCATGACAATGAACACAGAAGCCAAATATTTAACAAAAATTTTTCTTGAGACTAATCTTGGGAACTAGAGAGGGTAATATTTCTTAAATGAGGATGCAGTTATGTAGATTTGTAATTGGTTAAATGATTGCTCAGAGGGTTACTAAGGGTAACCTCAGCCCTGTCCATCTCCACATTTTGATCAATATGTTGGATGAAGAGATCAATTACATGCTAATCAGGAGCTTAGATGGTATGAATCAGTGAGGGATAATTAATACACCAGTTGAAAGAATAAAAGAGAGATTAGATGCAATTAACAACTAGAAATAAAGCACATGTTTTGTATTTGGATTTAAAAAGAAGTTCATGTAGGGTAGGGTACTTCTAGGTTAGCCGTGCAAACAAAAAAAAGGCTCTGGAGGGTACTGTAGGTTACCATTCAGCATGTGTCAACAGCATGTTATGGCTGCCAAGTTATAGGATCTTAAGTCCCACTTAGGGAAAATAAAATCGTGAGTGAGAGGATGGATGGTTGCTGTGCTCAGACTAACTTGGAATACTGCATACTGCCCTGGTGACATAGTTTTAAGGTGGGCATCATAAAATAGAGTAGTTGGTAATCAAATGTTTGTTAAATGAGTGAATGAATGTGTCCAAGATGGTGCGTGGACTCAAATTCATGGATTATGAAAGCCTGTGGAAGGAATAAAAAATGATTAGAGAGAAAGAGAACTCATGGAAGAAGCAATAACTTTCCATATTATATCTGAAGGACTATTGTATGTGATTTGTTTTGCCAGGGCCTCAGAGGTCACAATTAGGTTGAAGGAAAAGAAAAGTGTAAGAAGATAAATAATGTCTAGAAAGAAGGAAAAACTTTCTAAAAATGGAACGGCTTCCTTAAGAGAAATGAAATTTCCTTTTATTATAAGGATCCAAGAATAGTTAAAAAATCACTCTTCCATAATACTGTGGAGGGAATTCAAGCAGCAATGAGGATAGAGGTACTAGATCATCATTATAATAATAACAATAATAGTAATTACCATTTAATTATCTTTCAGTATGTGTCAAGTACTATGCAGATTGCTTATGTAAATTCCACAAACACACTCCTATGCTCTGCAAATATAACTTCATTACTTACAACAATTTAAAAGCTGGGTGTCATTAAGGTGGCAAATGCTGCTAATAGTCTATCAGTGTCCCTTCTCCCCTTCTTCCTTTTAGTAACTGAACTCCCCGATCCGATTTTAGCTACATCCACCACTGCCCAGCCATAGTCTATATTTCCCAGCTACCACTGCAGTTAGATGTGACTGGTCAGCTAAATTTAGACCAATGGGATGTAAGCAGAAGCAGTAAGCACAAACTCTGTTCATCGCTGGAAGACTATTGTCTCTGTCTCTTCCCACCCTTCTCATCAAGTGGAAAAGGTAATGCCTGGAAGTAATCTTTAACTTTTTTAAATGACCGATCCATTTTGACAGTGTAGGTTCCTGGATGAGCTCATGAAACAGTCTACATACACACTCCACTCTAGATGGTTCTGAAAAAGAAAGACACTTCTTTCCTTTTTGAGCCATTGGATTCCTTTCATCTCTTTTCCGCAGTGGCTTAAATGATGCCCTATGGCAATAAAGGTCTCCATTGTAGAGTTAAGGAAACTAAACTCCCAAGTAGTTAAGCAGTTTGTAAAAGTCCACATCACTGTTGAGCAACAAAACTATACAGTGTGATAGTTCAAGATACATGTATTGTACAAAATTAGATCTTTTTTGACTCAAGAAATATAGAAAGCAGAATTTAGGAAGAAATATTAGACAGATTTTGAAGACAATGGTCAGGGTAACAATTAGTCTTCATTTTATGTATCTCTGAAGTTAACTTGAACAGTAATTACTATCTTCTGTTGTTTAACATGTTTATTTGTATAAGGATTCTTTAGTAGCCTCCTAGCAGGGCCAAATATTCTGGTACATTATTAATATCATTCAATATATACAGTGTATATTTATATATATATACATCACTCCTGTTGTTGAATTTATGCAAATTGTATTTCATTTACAGTGATTTTCATCTACTTTTTAAAATATGAAACAAAAATATTTTATTAGAATCTATGGATTTCAAGATATTAGTGTTTATTAACTTCTTTCATTCATTTTTTGTTTGTTTATGACAAACTCATGTGCTCTGTTTTTACTTTGGTAGTTAAGGAACAAAGGTGATTTGACTCTGATTCGGTTCTCCCCTTGGCCCACTGTGCACTGGCACACAACTTGCTGAGCTCTGACTCTGCTCCCAGCTCCGCCCTCCCTCCCCATTTGTAGCCAGAATGTTGTCTGCACAAGACAGGGTCTGCTTCTACATCACACAGATCACAGGAAGATCATGAATCAAGGTCCTGGGGACACATCTCAGGCTTCCCTTTGGAGCTCTGATGCTAAGAGGACATGTATTTGTGCTCATCAGCCAGAAAGGGAGGAAGGCCATCACTTAAGGGAAGCACACTGTGTTTCTCTTTCTTTTATGATAAGGAGTACTTGGAGTAAATATATTGCTTTTCATCATAACTCATGATGGGAAACAAGTGAATGCAAAATTCTTCCCAGTAGTTTGATCTTAGTAATCTAATCGGTAGTTGAAGAGTGGCTTTAGGTTCTTAAAGCTGGCCCTCTGAGAAGAGAAAGAGAGTCCAGTATTAAAGTTCCATCTCCAGCATGCCAGTCGTGTGAGCACTGCTATGCCAAGCTGTCATTTTCTGCTTGTCATTTCGTGTGGAGAAGGCAAAGGGTTTCTTTTTTCTTTTAGAAGTTGTGTACTTATATAACCTCTCATGTTCAAAGTACATATTTGATAAACTGTAAGCTACAGAGTAATTACAGCATGCCAGCATTCTTTATTTTTATGCCAGCAATTTATCCCTTAATTATAGGGGGTTTGTCATATAGTTAATTACCACAGTTTATGAGGAAAAGTCATGATTTTTCTGAAAGCTGAGTAAATCTGAACATTCGTTACATTTGGTTTTATGAAAAGAATTAATCATCTATGGAAGCTGGCCCTCACATCTCATAGTCCAGTAAATTTTTAAGTTGCCAGTAACTTCATCACTGCTGTTTATAATAGCAAATCATAAAAGTCTAACTGTATCAGCTGTGAATGATTAAATCGATGCTGGTACATCCTACAATGGAATCTGGTACATTATAATGCAGTGTTTCAGCTCACACGTTCTGGAGGTAGACTAGCTGGGAATTGGGGACAATTTTGACCTTGGGCAGCTTATTCAAATACTCTGTGATTCAGTGTTCTCATTCCCAGAATTGTCATTGTGAGAGTTGAGCAAGCTTTTAGTAAAGCACTGAGAACAGTGCCTGGAACCCATAAAGCCCTAACCATTGCCATTTATAATTATTATTACCATTTAGCAGTTGAAATGGATGAGGTAAATCAAGACGTAGAAAGTTTTTTGATACATACTGTAAAGTTTATTTTTAAGTTGTTATATATAAAATGTGTGTGTGTGCATAATGTTATATATAAAATATGTGTGTGTGTATAATGAAGCCAGTTATGCAAATTACCACACAGATAATTTCTTTCTAGTAGGATCGAAAAGAACACATAGATGAGAGAGAGAGGAAAAAAAAGAGAGAAATTAGTTACCAATCTGAGAGCAATGCTTAAACCTAAGGAGGCAAGTGAGAGAGTGGAAAAGATTTTTTTTTTTCTTTCCTTGCCTTCCTTCCTTGGTTGGCTCCTTCCTTCCTTCATCACTCCCTCCCCCCCTTTCTCCCTTCCTTCATGTGTTTTGTCATGTGTTCTCTCTGTCTTTTTCTTTCTGTAATGAAAAATTGTATAACAAAACCAATTACAACTTTAAAACATTACCCAGTTTTCTTAAGCTGCTCTAAGGAGGTTCTGGTCATGCTTCTTCAGATTGACTACTGCAATGTTCAGATTTACCAGTCCCTTGGAAAGATTCCCTCAGAGCAATTTAATCATACGCTCCTTCCTCATGACTCACATGAACCTTTTAAAAGGGTTTGGTTTTTTTATCTGCCGAACTGGGCGTGGAGGACTTGGTTGTGGCTCACATGCCTCCATGGCCTCATGCCCAGGGTCCCGCTTCCTTTGGCACACCTGCAGCCATCCCCACTTCAGATCCTGTGTGTCCTGAGAAACCGCACACAAGTCTTGTGCATGTGGCTCTTATTCATAGGATCCCCAGTGTTCCCACCCCACCAAGGCTCCAGAAAACCAACCCCGTAGGTCACAGCACCCCTTCCTTTCAGACTCATCCTTTTCTGGCTCCCTTCTTTGAGGGCCCATGCAAACAAAAGCTTCAGTAGTGCTGGCTTCTGGCTCTCTCCAAATGCATGAAGATATTCTTTTTTTTAATTTTTAAAAATGTTTTATTTATTTCTGAGAGAGAGAGAGAGAGGGAGGCGGCGTGAGCAGGGGAGGGTCAGAGAGAGAGGGAGACACAGAATCTGAAACAGGCTCCAGGCTCTGAGCTGGCTGTCAGCACAGAGCCTGACGCAGGGCTCGAACCCATGAACTGTGAGATCATGACCTGAGCCAAAGTCAGATGCTTAGCCGACTGAGCCACCCAGGCGCTCCAACTCCCCTCCCCTCCCCCCCCCGCGTTTTTAAATTTGAAGATATTCTTAATTACTCTTGGGAGTCCAAGAAACAAAAGTCTGACTCTCCTTCTAGGAAGTGGAGATGGAAACATTTACATATTCATTATCTTTAGTTCCTTATTTTAGCAAGAGTAAAGAATTAAATAGCTGTGCCACTAAGAGTAAAAACTAGATAGAGTAAAATTTTAGTCATTTCTACTAAATATCATATAAATGATCCGGTTTGAAGGCTGTCATCTAAGGGCAATTAAAATGTTTGTCAGTAAAGAAGCTCAATATTGCAGAATTGGCTAAAATCCTATAGAATCTCAGTAATACCCCAAAATTTCAAAGAGAAAAGATGAGAGATAAGAGCAATCTCTGAGAGAAGGAGTCTATTCTATTTAGAGCACAATTCAGCACCTTGAACCAACACCATTTTGAGACTAGCTGAGCAAATAAGCAAATACACAACAAAAGAAAGTCTTCAGACAAGAAGCTTTCCCTCTGATCAAGCTTCTCATTAATATTGGTTCATGGCAAATGAAGGAATACTTTTCCTCAACTGAATGGGTGCTATAAATGGGGTGGAGAGTTGCCTTCATTAAAAACAAACAAACAAACAAACAAACAAAAAAAGCTGGGTCCAAGGACTTCACTATCTACCTAGAGTAGAGGTTAGGCTGAAGTGACTAGCGATCATTTTGATGGCCCAACAACCACGGGAATGAAACTGTACAGGAACAGAATGACCATCCTATAGTCTCAGCTTTTTCTACCATTCCACTCATCAAATTATCAAAATTTATTATATTTATTATATGTATTACTATATGTATTATAAAACTACATCCTCCATCTTTTCAGCTCAAGATCTAAGGTAAGGATTCTTCAAGTGTTTGTGGAACAATCTGGGGATCTTTGGTGAATCTTCTCCCACTCATTTTAGGAGAATGAACTAAGCTAAATCCATTATTATTCAAGTATAAGTAATTAGGAAAATTACTTAAATCCTTTAAAATGAAGTCATGACATACATGAGAGAGACAGACACATTTTAAGAGTTAGAATATGTTTTTGAAAAATATTAACTACAAAAAATTTAATTAAATTCATTATGAATAGAATCTTCTTTTCTCTGTCAAGAAAATTAAAGAAAATGTGTGAAACGAGAGATGAAAGGTAGGGGACACAATGACACAATTAGGAAACTAATGTAAGAAAACAAATAACATTATGGCAGGATGGAAACCAATAGTAGAAACCATAAAGAACAAAATCCACAGTGGAGAAAGACTTATCAGTTATATTAAAGATAGGTTTCAGCATATGTAGTAAAAGAACAAGAAAATAAAATTGACCAGAGAAAAGATAACAGATACAGAAGACATAGTACAGAAATCTAACCTGAATCATTGTAGATCCAAAAGGAGAGGACAAATAGAAGAACTACAGCAATATTCAGAGATATATATCAAGGAGACTCTTCCTTCAAATAAATACCTTTAGTCCAGAAGAATTAACTAGATACAAGGTAAAATTAAAATATATACTTAAAACTTAGATGATATTTCTCAGTGAAATTTTTGGATTTCAGTACTTAACAAAGAGTCCTATAAATTCTGTGGGAGATGTTATTATTCTTAACTATCCCCTTCCTTAAGCAGAGTATCCATCTTGCTCCAGTTACTTAAGATTTGGTCAGTAACATCTGAATGAACCTGATTTATACCCCATCAGTCAGAAACGTGTAGTGTCATCAAGAGTTTTGCCAACTTTGTTGCTCCTGGGCCTCTTTCCAGGAAAAGTTCATTTTCCTGATAGGGGCTGTTCCTTCTGCCTAGACCCTAGAATGGGAAGAAAAGGGAAGCAGAAAAGCACCTAGCCAGTAGCCTGGAGAGGATCTATAGAATCTGACCACCAACATTTGGTATGAAAGAGAAATATGTATTTGTTGTTGAAGCCACCGAGTTTTTAAGGTTTTAATATAGTATATCTAGTGAAAATTAACACATACAACAAGGCAGAAAAAGTTGTTTACCTACCAAAGTCTGATAGCACACTGGCCTCAGATTTCTCTCTCTGTAATAGTAGATACCAGAATAGAAAGGAGTAGGAATACTTTTTTCAGTTTTTCAAAGAAAAAGTTTGTGATACAAGAATTTTGTTCCCACCCAGAGGTGCCTGGGTGGCTCAGTTAGTTAGGTGTCCAACTTTGGCTCAGGTTATGATCTCACAGTTCATGGGCTCGTCGAGCCCTGAGTTGGGCTCTGTGCTGATAGCTCAGAGCCCAGAGCCTGCTTCGGATTCTGTGTCTTCCCCCCTCTCTGCCCCTTCCCTGCTCATGCTCTGTCTCTCTCTGTCTCAAAAATAAATAAAGGATTAAAAAATTAAAAGAAAAGAATTCTATTCCCACCCAAAAGGTCATTTAAGTATTAAGATAACTATAAAATATCAGATATGTAAGAATTCAGGAATTACATTACTCATGAAAAGTTACCAGAAGATTTTTACCGTTAACTGAGCAACACACCAATATCTAGAGCTCTCAAGTTGGGGAAGTCATTATATGAGTGAATTGGCAAAAAGAATGGAAACCATTTACATAATTAATTAGAATTCATTTATATAATTAATTAGAAGTGACTATGGTAAATACAGTAACAAAAACATAGAAAAATTATAATTTTTAAAGAGAAAATATCTTAAAAAAGAAAATAATATAACAATGACAACATGAGACAGAAATCCTAGATGATACCAACGAAAGAAAAGTTATGGTAATTTCCAGATTTTATGAAGGAGGGACTCAGCATCAATCTTTTGTTCTTGATATTGCTAACTAGAAAAATACAGATTTAAGCATTTTAAAAAGTAAGTTATCAAAAGTAATGAAAAACAACCTATAAAAGGCCAAAGTAACAAAGTATAAAATATCAGCAACACATGTGTTAAAAGGTTAATATCTGTAATATGTGAAACATCTAATTGAAAATGGGCAAAATTTATAAATATGCAATTACTAGAGATCACATACAAGTGGGAAATAAATATATGGAAAAGTATTCTCTGTCACCTTTTTCTCCTATTTTTCTTTTTTTTCCCTTTTTCTTCTTTTATTGAGGTATAATAGACCTATAACATTATATTAGATTCAGGTGTACAACATAATAATTTGATGTTTATATATCCCAAAATGATTACCACAATGAGTTAACATCTATCACCATAGAGTTATGAATTTTTTTTCTCATGATGAAGACATTATTTATAGTCACCATGCTGCATATTGTGTCCCCATGACTTAGTTTATAATGAGACGTTTGTAGCTTTTGAGTCCTTGCACCCATTTCGCCCATCCACCACCCCTTGCCACTGGCAATAACTGACCTGTTGTCTGTAACTATGAGTTTTGTTTTGTTTTGTTTTTTAGATTCCACATATAAGTGAGATCATACGGTATTTGGCTTTTTCTGTAAACTTATATTACTTAACATAGTGCCCTCAAGGTCCATCAGTATTGTTGCAAATGGCAAGATTGCTTTATTTTTTATGGTTAAATAATAGTCTGTTGTATATAAATTTACCACATCTTCTTTATCCATTCATCCATTATTTTGTAAATAATGCTGCAGTGAATATGGGAATGAACATATGTTCAAGTTAGTGTTTTCATTTCCTTCAGATAAATACCAGAAATAGAGTTACTGGATCATACGGTAGTTCAATTTTTTAATTTTTTTGAGGAAACATACAGTTTACATTCTCATCAGCAGTGCACAAGAGTTCTCTTTTCTCAACATTCTTGCCACCACTTGTTATTTCTTGTCGTTTTGATAATAGCCATTCTAACATGTGTGAGGTGATAGTTTACTGTGGATTTGATTAGAATTTCCCAGACAATTAGTGATGCTGAGCATCTTTTCAGGTACCTGTTGGCTATCTATATATATTCTTTGCAAAAATAACATTCAGATTTTCTGCTCATATTTAAATCAGATTGCTTGTGGTTTTTGCTGTTGAGTTGTATGAGTTCTTTATATATTTTGGATATTAAGCTCTTACCTGATAGACAACTTGCAAATATTTTCTCCCACTGAGTAAGATGTTAGCTGTGGGCTTGTCGTATTTGGCCTTTATTATATTGAGATACGTTCCCTCTACACCTATTTGTTGAGAGTTTTTATCATAAATGGATGTTGAATTTTGCCAAATGCTTCTTCTGTATTTATTGAGATGATCATATTATTTTTTATCTTTCATTTTGTTAATACGGCGTATCACATTCATTGATTTGTGGATGTTAAACAATCCTTGCATCCTTGGAATAAATCCAACTTGACTGCTGAATTATCCTTTGAATGTGTTATTAAATCTGCTAAGATTTTGCTGAGGACTTTTGCATCTATGTTCATCAGGGATTCTGACCTATAATTTTCTTTTCCTGTAGTATCCTTTTCTGGTTTTGGTATCAGGGTGTAAGGCTGGTCTTGTGAAATAAGTTCGAAAGTGTTCTTCCCCCTTCTATTTTTTTGGACTTTGAGAAGAATTGACATTAATTTTTTAAAAAATGTTTGGTAGAATTCACCAGTGGAGCTTTCTAGTCCTAAACTTTTGTTTTGGGGACATTTTTGATTACTAGTAAGATTTTCTGTTTCTTCATGATTCAGTCTTGGAAGGCTGTGCGTTTTTAGGAATTTACCCATTTCTTCTAGGTTGTTATTTATTGGTGTATAATTGTGCAGAGGAGTCACTTATGATCCATTTTATTTTGTGGTATCAGTTATAACATCTCCTCTTTCACTTCTGATTTTATTTATTTGAGTCTTCTCCTTTTTTTTCTTGATGAGTCCAGCTAAAGTTTTGTTACCTTTTCAAAGTTTCTGTAATTTGTGATGAAAATTCATGAAGAGTCTTTAATGGGATGCTTATGAAGTTGGTTCTCACCCTGTAAGCAATGGGGAGCCATTAAGGAATGTATGAAAGGAAGTGCCATGTTTAGAATGGAGAATGAATTAAACAAGAGCAACACTGGAGCAAAACAAAAGCCAATCTGGGAGGTTATTGTAAAAATCCAAATAAATAATAAAGATGACATACACTGGACCTCATTACAGCCCTGCCATCTCATTTTGACTGACCAGGCATCATTTGGCAAAGTCTGTTTTTAGTCAGATGCTGATTCTGATCAGAGGAGTTGCCTTAGTCTGTTCAGGCTGCTTTAACAAAGTGTCATAACCACCGGGCTAATCAACAACAGAAATTTCTTTCTCAGCTGGGAATTCCAAGGTCAAGATGTCAGCAAACTCAGTGGCCCATTTCCAGTGGCCCACATGACAGAAAGAGTCCCTTTTATAAGGGCACTAATCCCATTCATGAGGGCCCCACCCTCACGGCAAAATCACCCCCAAAGACTGTACTTCCACATACCACCACATTGGGTTGGTTTCACCGTTGAATTTGGCGAGGACACAACCATTTGGTCTACAGCAGGGGTTACGTAAAACTATGCCAGTGATTCACAATGGAAAAGTGCTAACTGGTAGCCATGTTGCCACTAAGAAATCTATCCCCCTACCATCGCCCCCAGAAACATGCTGACCTTTCATCTGTGACATTTGCCTGTCTTCTCCTCAGAGATTTCTCGTGTCTATAACTAATGAACAAGGAGTAGATGCATATTCCTTCCAAGGATCTTCCTGGGTCAGGCTGCATCCATCATAGCAGCAAAGCACTGAGCCCTTTTGTCCTTTACCTCTCTCTTTCCCTCTGCTTATTCTCATGGCAAAATGCTGGCATTCCGATTTGCACAGGTAAGCACATGCAAATAACAATGTGTGCATATGCATTATTGATTTTAACTGATGCTACATAGAAAATCTAAGGAGAGGAATACGTTAGCAAAAGAACAAAAGCATGTTTAAGTAAATATGAAGATAGATGGGATTTGATAGAAAAGGGTGTATTTCTAGTAGATCTAAAAATTCATATCTACATAGGTTTATTAAAGTAGTTAGACAAGCCACTCTGATCACATATAGCTAACTTGTGATTATTTTGAGAGTTAACTTAGTGAACATAACCAGGTATAAAAGATGCTTTTTGAGAAGATAATTTTGTTTCTGTGTAAACCTAGGCATTATTTTTTCTTAGGTTGTATGATCTAATCAAGTGGATGGAAAGGCATTCCCTTTTGCCAACAACACAAAAGGGAAGACAATGATAGGGATAATTTACAAGATTACAATTTTGCCTTTTAGGGAGAGGGCTTTTCACCAACCTGTACTACCCAAGAAACTCATAGTATAAAAGCACACCCTGACTAACAGAAGCTTCATTGAATGAAAGTGGTAAGCAGTGATGACAATCCCAAAAATCTAGAAATATCATAACGAGTGTGTATCATTACAGATGGAAATTACCATGTTTAATTCCAGTGGCTATTGCAAAGGAAAATAATCTGGATAGGAAAACTCTAAGGGAATTCACAATGACCCAGAGAAGTATAAGCATTGACCTTTACATTTACTGTTTTGCAGATAATAAAATCACAAGGGTCGAGGAGAGCCTGACCTGAAATTTAGGCAGAGTGGGGGTGGCGGACAGATGGAGAGCCAGGCTTCTGCAGCTGGAAATCTTGAGTTTGAAGCCTGGTGTGGCCACATAATAACTAAGTGGGATAAAACAAATTACTCCTCCTTACCTGAAAAATTGGTACAATAATGATTCCATTGTAGGCTAACTGTTGGAATTAACAGATAAACTTGGCACATTGTGGGTGGTTAACACAAATTAGTTCCCCTGCAACAATGATGCCCTTAATCAGATTTTCATCTTTTCTCAAGGCTAAGAAACCACTATAGGTGTAGTTCACAGATTTAAAAGTTTATACAGATTGTTTATGTCATACATAGCACATGTAGCAGAAAAATATTATAGTTTAAAATGATGCATATATTAGTGTCATAGCAATAGCAAAACAATCCTGTGGTTTCTTGCCAACACAAATATGATTATACATTACCATGCTCTCTGTGATAAATTCCTTTGAGGTTTCAGAATGCTGTGCATGAATAACTATGGCAATCTATTTAAGATTTAGTTGCTTTTCTATAATGCAAATCTTTGTTTTGCAGAACTGCTGAACTGTAATATAAATGTTATATAGGACCTTGTCAAAACAACTTTATTAGTGATTAGATGTTGGAATAGTGGAACTAAATATATTCATATTTTAGGCATTTCTTCCTCAATCTAAGCTTTGAGCACTTATGAAAAGTATTTGAAGTAAACGGGTGTTTGCATGCTGTACTCTGTTCTCATTTGTTACGTTTAATTTTGTTTAAAAAAAAAAAAAGCCAATTGAAGATGGAAGTTTAAAAATTCCAATAGGCATTGGGGGCGCCTGGGTGGCTCAGTTGGTTAAGTGTCTGACTTTGGCCCACCTCATGATCTCAGTTTGTGAGTTTGAGCCCCGCGTTGCGTTCTGTGCTGACTGCTCAGCCTGGCCTGGAGCTGCTTTGGATTCTGTCTTTCTTCTCTTTCTGCCCCTCCTTAGCTCATGCTCTGTCTCTCTCTCTCTCTCTCTCTCTCTCTCTGTCTGTCTCTGTCAAAAATAAATTTATAAAAAATAAAAATAAAAAAATTCCAACAGACATCAACATTTTAGTTCTGAAAAGTTAGCATATTCTGTTATTACTTTGCCATATGTCATTTTTCCTATTTGTGCTTCCATATATTTAGTATTTATTTTTCCACACTATTAATAAATACTAATGTACTGTACAGGGAATAAAAGCCAGCTTTTTTTCAGTTATCTAAATGGCCTTTTATAAAAGCATCTTTTCAGTAAATTACTTTTGAATATAAACATGCTTCCTCATCTCATTTGTGTGAATAAGTACTGAGTTGATGACTGCATCTTTAAATTAAATGATTCCTGCGGTCATCAGTTAAGTAGAGACTAAAACATGATGGATCAAAAAATCATTCCTGGTGCCCACACAGGTATACATGGGGAACTGCTCCCACCCATTCATCCCCCTCTTCTCTCAGATTCGTTCCTGTACGGTGGCTGTCCCGGAGATACTTATGGAGGCCTTCAAAATCGATCAGAAGTGCCATGACATTATGAACATTTTTCGCAGAGAAAAACGTAAAATGTTATTTTGCTAAAACCAGGAAAATAAACAATGAATTCATTCACAATCTTATGAAACAATCATAATTTTTTGTTGTTTCTGTTAAAGAAGCAAGTAATTTGTATATATTGTTTAAAATGTGAAAAGTCTGGGCAAGCCAAACAAAAGTGGGTAGAAAGTATCCATATTCTGACACAGTAATTACTAGTAACATTTTCTAAAGTAGCCTTGCTCACCCCATGAGTGTACGTGTGGATTTGTGGATAGTAGAGGATCTCTTTGGATGTTCTTTTCTATAGTCTGGTTTTGCTTGCACGACATAGGTCATAGATATGGTTACAGTCAATAAATATAACGCTCCTATCAAGCATAACAGTAAAAGCTAATCTTAAGGCGAGCCTAATCTGTGCCTGCAAAGAACTTCACACAAAAAAACATCATTTTATTTTTTATAGAAACCATTTGAGTATGTCTTATTATCTCTGTTTTACAGGGAAATAGACATAGAAAGGTTAAGTAACTTGCCCCAGGTCACACACCTGGTCTGTGTTCTGAAACAAGAATACAGAATTGTATCTTCCATTTTCCATTTTCAAATATGTTTCATATTTATCACTTCAGAGCTAAACTCATAATCACTGTGCTATACAATATTATACAACTACATTGAAAGAGTTCTAATTCATACAAATTAACCATTACCTTTGTTAGGCATAGAGAATGAATCCAGTTTCAATTTCCCGTAATTATAAACAGTACTAGGGTAAGCATCTCTTAAACAGATATTGTTGCAACTTCCATTAATAATTTATTTAATATATATTCATAGTGTCGGAAATGCTGGAAAAGCAAGGATGAGTACTATTCAGGCTATTGGTTTGATTCATATCTTTATGTCCTCTCCAACAGTGGAGAATATTAGTTTTAATAATCTTTACCAATCTTATAGGTCAAAAATAAATGAAGTACCTCATTTAATCTGTATCTTTTAAATATCCTTCCATATATTTATTTTATATTTTTCCTTAGAAACAATCAAACGCTGAAGCAGTAATTTAAGAATTGACAAACCAAACTCTAGATACCACTTGGCCTTTAGACTTAATTCACAATGTAGCTAATGGTCTCAATGTCCCCCCCGCCCACACTGGGGTTTATTAAAGGTGTACTCTACATTCTATAAAGTTCTCTTTTATTAGCATACAGTTTTGTGAGTTTTGGTGTGTACATGGCATCATGTAATTATCACCATAATCAAGTTACACAACGTTTCTGTCACCGTAAAAAGTTTCTTCCTTTCCTTTGGTAGTCGGTCCCTCCTTCAGCCCCTAACCCCTGCAACCACTAATCTGTTTTCTGATCCTATAGTTTTGCCTTTCTCAGAATATAGTATAAATGGACTCATACAGTATGTAGTCTTTTGAGTCTGACTTCTTCCACTTGGCATAATGCATTTGAAATTCATTCATGTTATTCCCTACATAAATAGGGTCTTTTATTTTTCCTTTGTATTGCTGAGTAGTGTTCTGCCATATTTATGTACCACAATTTTTTAATCCATCCACTATTTGGAGAACACTTGAATTTTTTAAAGTTTTTCACAATTATAAATAAAGCTAATATAAAATTTCAATTACAGGTTTTTGTGGGCAGACAAGATTTTTCTAAATCTTGGATAAATATGTAGGAATAGCAATTGTGGTTTTATGGTAAATGTACATGTACATTTACCAAAATTTTCCAAAGTATCCATGTCGTGGCTCATGGTATTTATGGTTTTGAATGGCTCTGAAATGGATCTTGAGGTGGTTCATCCAGATTTTTACTAACCAGTACGTTCTGGTGAAAAGAGGAAAGTTTAATTTTTTTATTTTCTTGTTATTTTTTTCAAAATTTTATTTAAAAATTAGTTAACACAAGCACCCTCAGATTGGCAAGTTTTAAAAGGAGGAGTTTTAATTAGATGCTGATTCTACAAGAATTTAGCCTGCACTTCATCCATCACCCACATCCTCCAATTCTTCTGTCAACTGGCATTGGGGTGCTTAGTTAGCAAGTCTAAAGCATTTTAAAAAGTTTAAAAGAAATTAAATAAGTAAGAATCCAATTAGTTAGGTAGGTTACAATACTGGTTTAAAATAAGGCCTGGGTACAATGTATGGACCTTTTTAATAATCATTGGTTATATATAGTAAAATTTTATTTGCAATTAGACTTGTAATATATGAAATATGTAACAAATGTCAAATAAGTAGCATTATGGTCTATTTCCTAGGATTCATGAGCTTACAGTCCAGTGGGGAGATAGATAATCTTATAAGCAAATACAGAACGTGGCTGGTGCTGAAGAAGGGCATGAAGGGAGACCTACCCAAACTTGCAGCATCTTCTAAGGGGGCATGTGAAGAACTGTTAGCTAAGTGAGGAGATGAGAAGAATGTTCCAGATAGAGAATCAGCTTACATAAAGATTTGGTTTGGCAGGTGAGATAAGAGCACAGAGGCAAGAAATTTGAGGGTGCCATTAAAGGGTGTTCAGGTGGGGTCTAGAAGGAGAGTAAAAGAAGTAGAATTGAGAAGGGGCAGGATGGGCTGGACCAGATGGACAGATTAATGGTTGGGAAATTTCAAAAATGGCCAAAGAAATTTTGTAGTGAAAAGAAGGTAGGACAGGAGGTAAATTGGGATTTTACATTTCTTTTTTTTTTTTTTTTTAATTTTTTTAGTTAAAAAATTAACATTTATTTATTTTTGAGAAACGGACAGAGCATGAGCAGGAGAGGGGCAGAGAGAGATTAAGACACAGAATTTGAAGCAGGCTCCAGGCTCTAAGCTGTCAGCAGAGAGCCCGATGCGGGGCTTGAACCCATAAACGTGACATCATGACCTGGGCAGAAGTCAAACGCTTAACCCACTGAGCCACCCAGGTGCCCGGGGATTTTACATTTCTGATGTGGTTGATGGTTGGGAATATAGTCATGAACGTGTGCTGCAAGTGTGGTGGATCAGGGGGTTAAGAGTTAGGGAGGTTAAGGAACTGCAGCTAGAGAACATGGATACGCACATCCACCAAGTACGTAAACCCATTAACATTAATAGACTCGCATGGAATTTCATGCCATGGTGCTGGAAAACATTGAGTTCAAGTGACTGAGTCTTTGCTGCAGATCTCACCACCTTTATGCACTGTGAGGCCTTAAGCAAGGAATATAGGGAGCAGTTATTCCCAGAAGTTTTTGTACAGAAAGATTTAATTTTGGGGGAATCATTCAGGATTACTGCTTTTTTTTTTTTTTTTAAAGGCAGTACTCTTTTTACCAGAGAAATGGCAATGTTTTTAAAAAGAATTGATTTTAGTGGCGGCTGGGTGGCTTAGTCGGTTAAGCGTCCGACTTTCGCTTAGGAGATCTCGCGGTTCGTGGGTTCGAGCCCCGCGTCGGGCTCTGTGCTCACTGCCAGCTCAGAGCCTGGAGCCTGTTTCAGAGTCTGTGACTCCCTCTCTCTCTGACCCTCCCCTGCTCATGCTGTCTCTCTCTCTCTCTCTCTCCTAGAAATAAAACATTAAAAAAAATAAAAAATAAATAAATAAAAAGAATTGATTTTATATACCTGACGGTGTTTACACTGCTAACCCATCACTTTTCTGCACCTTTAGGGAGTGATTCTCAGACTGGTGTAAAAGGGATTTCTTTACTTGTAGCATTTGCAAAAAGGGCACATTTCTGGGATGCATGTCCAGAGACTCTGACCCACTAGGCCTGGGCAAGCGTAGGCCCGGGAATCTATAGTATTATCAGCCACCTCAGGTGATATGGGTCTAGCTGGGCCTTCCAATCTTCTGAAACAGTTTTCAATATTAGCTACACATTAGAGTGATCGTGAGAGCCTTGAAAACTACCATTGACCAGGCCACACCTCCGACCACTTAAATCCAAGTCTCTGGTGTGGTATCAGTACTTTTTCTAAAGCCCCCAGGTGATTCCAGAATGCAGCCAAGATTGAAAACCCATCTTCCTAAACATTCATTGTGGAGAGTCTTAAACTCCCTGGCTCCTCAGGACTTGGAAATTCTTCATGTGATCAATAGTTCATGCTCCAGTAAAAGCCAGGCCTGTCCCTGGTTTAATTAGCTTATCAGTGAAAGCCGCCTGGAGAGTTCTCCTTTCTCTGGAGGGTGACGATTCTTTCAGAAAGTAGCTTTTAGCCCCTGTCTCCAAATAGTACAAAAAGGGAAATTCCTGAATAGGAACAAAACTCTGAGCTAATGTTAAACTCTGAGCTGAAAAGAGAACCACAGCAAAGGAAGAAATGGCTCAAAACAATCTTCTTTCCCAGGAGAACTCTGGTTTTATCACATTTCAGCTTTTATGTCTTCATAGCCCCAATTTCTTAAAACATGAAGTTGTTTGAAACGAATTTTTCAATCCGTTTCACGGCCTAAGTTTGAAGTTCTCTAGTAATTTCTTCTCAGGCGGACCGAACATTGTTTCTCTTTTACTAAAAGTACCAACATCACAATCCACCAGAAGGAAAACTGAATGTGACCAAGTAGGGCCCTAGAGCACAAACTCCAAACATTACTCCTTTTCCTTCTCCTCCTTTATGCCCACTTTGCCTTCCTCAAGGGATACAGTGAACAAACGAAGGTCACAAATAGGAAACTACAATATTTAGGGACTGGCATTCACCTACCTTCCCCTGATAAAATGTAAGCTGCATCTATATAGTGTCAGAATCGTTGATTACTTCAGGACCATGATTCTTTGTCCTAAACCTTGGAGCTAGATGTTTTCCAGGATTCAAACTATTTTTTTTATTTTAGGGCAAAACACTGTGTATTCTCTTACACAAGCAGGGTCTTGGGCAGCACTTCATCACCAATAACACAGAATATAAATTACCTCGCAGCAATTCACATTTGGTTTCGCCACCAAATGTGTTTGTACCAATCTTATAAGATAATATTTGTTTTTAAAGTTTGTGGGGACATTAGAATGGCAGACTACAACACTGTGAAATTCCAACCAGTTATCATGTATATTTTCTCCTTTGTAGTTTTTTTCTTTCTCTTTTTTCTTTTCCTTTTCCTCTTGTTTCCCTAGCTTTTATAGACAATTGTATATGTTTGAGTAGAGACAACGACCTCTGTGCAAATAATCTCATTTAATCTTAACAAGAATCCATTCATCCATTTCCATTTCACAGATAAGAAAGCTGGGTCTCTGAAAGGTTAAATTGCTTGTGAGAATCTCCATTGTTATGGAGCCCACCTTCAACACTTGACAGTCATACTATTTGACTGCAGCGTCCACTGTACCTCACAGCTTCCTTACCAGTGGACCGGAAGACAGACATCATTGAATTAAAGACACTGTATGCACAGATCTCATCTTATGTTTAAGTTAAAAACCTAAGCTGATTGCTGACAACCTCCAATCAAAACACAAAGGTTGTTTATAATCACCTTGAAAGAAAGAAAAACTGGAACAGTATTTAACATCAGCATTTGGTTCAATAATACAACAACATAGAAGCTAAAGTAAATGAGTACTGTAAGTCAATATTAAATAAACATTTAAATAATGACTAAAACACATTTTGTAGGTGTCCCGAATCCAACCTAGTGAGAATGGTCAAGAAGAAGATTTGCAGGGAAGGTCCTTTAAAGACTGTCTTGTAAGGCTCTTCAGCTGGATACTGGGAATAAGCCACCGTGAACATCTTCAATTAAGGCAATAAACGTATGTGCGCGAGAGCGCACTGGTGTCGGAACTGGTTGCAAGGCAAATACAGAAACAATGTCCTTCTGTGCAGGGTCTAGTACATCCCAAACTCTACGTACTTGATTGTTGTCATTATTTTATTTTATCCATCAATGTATTTTCTTTTTTATTGACTTTTCACTTACTAGGAATTTGACATTCCTCAACCAAAGAGCCCTTAATAAATAATGGGGTGTTTTTGATTTCTTTCTTATCTGAAGTGCTTTTTTGGCATTTCCCCCTATTTTTTCAAAGGGAAATGGTGAGTGGCATATCTTGTCAGGTGACCAGACATCGCCACGTGGTCATAAGCAGATGATAATTTGTTTTAAATATTTTTAAAAACTCAGTATAATTTTTATAAAAGGAAGTATAGAATAAATAGCAGAAATAGACATTTTTATGTAGAACTCAGAGCTTCAAATTTTGACATACTCTATAGACTTTAGAATTTATCAAATTTAAGAATCCAAAACTACTGTTCTCAGGAATACGTGCTTGTTTTTGCATAAGACCTCTGCACTCAAGGACTGGATTCAGTATTTTGCACGTTGATTTGCTGTGGACTCGAATGATCACTTTCTAATGGATATAGCACATTTTTAATCTTCGACTCGTTGGACTCTAACTCTGCCATCTCCACTCTGGGTGTGTAGTTTCAAAAAGCAGTAACTGCACTGATCAGTTATATGATCACTTTATTCATGTGACTCTGAATGAAACCTTTATGCATGAGTTTCTGGTTTGTGTACTACATGTTTGCAGTATTATCTCTTTAAATAAATGTTTTTAATGTTTATTTATTTTTGAGAGAGAGACAGAGCATGGTCAGGAGAGGGGCAGAGAGAGAGAGGGAGACACAGAATCTGAAGCAAGCTCCAGGCTCTGAGTTGTCAGCACAGAGTCCAACGTGGGACTCGAACACGCAAACCACGAGATCATGACCTGAGCTGAAGTCAGACACTTAACTGACAGAGCCAGCCAGGCGCCCCCGTATTATCTCTTAATATGATTTTAGTATTGGAGACTAAGAATTCAACCAGATCAAAAGGAGAAAATCCCTTGTTTCCTAGTTTACCTCATAAGAGGTCCATTTCTCAAGACAGGTGACCTGAACATGCAATGTTCAGATGCAATTCTGGCTTTTTATATTACTAAGAAAGATGCTGAGGGAAAGTGAGTGCTGCCATAACTTCCTGCATAGGAATTACGCCATTTGCATATTTCAAATTATCCATTTACATATGTTGCTGATGTAGTTTTTATAACAGAATCATAGTGTCTTATGGATCGTAAGGACCTTAAATAATTACCCTTATTCTTTCTCTAGGTTCCTTCAGGGGAAATCACCCCTATGCAAGAAGAGAATTAATCTTAGTTTTTAAATCTCACTGAAATAAGTAATTCATCTCCTTCATTCTATGGTGTGGCTTCATTTGCTCTTAGACAGTGAAATTAATGAGCAGATGGCCCCCATGCTCTCTGTATACTCCTTTCATGTACTTAGAACCTATTATTAAATTTCCGCTTAATTTTCTCCTCCCTATGCACAGTCACTTTTATGTTTTATTTTCATCTATTTAATCTCTGTGCTAAGGACAACCTTTAAATGATAGGCCCCGAGCAGGAATTAGAATTCCTTCTAATTTCAGTCAAACTGAAAAAAAAAAAGTCGTCTCAAGTTAAAACGTTAAGTGTGATGTAAAACTAAAAGGGTGCTAATTGGAAAAAAAGCAGGAGACTTGGGATCTAAAAATATAGTCTGTCTGGAAACTGTAGTTTAACTTGGTAATGACTTAGCGTAATGAAAAGGGTGATAGTGTTTGGACTTGACGGGCACTGAAAGGAAAATCTTGTGGCCAGCAAAAGATGATTTTTAAACTCCCAGCCCGAACTCAGTATTTCCTAGCTCTCCACAGCACACGTAGAGTTACATATCCGATGGTTATTTCTAAAGTGTCCTCAAGCCCCTGTTTGGGGCAGTCCCAATTATAGCCTGCTGCTCCCTTTGTATAATCAGCAACCCCTTTCCCCTCAATATGTCCGGGTTTAGATCATAATTTACAGGTTGCCCAATAGTCATTGCACACTCTTGGTCACTCTCTTCAGCTTGTGCTTGTCACTCAGTTTTTCCTCTGCCTCTGTCCTGCCTTGCATTGATTATTAGTGATTTATTTACAATATTTTCTCTGTTTTATTAAGATCTTTTAACATTTCAGTTCTACCCTCCAGGGTGATGGTGTCTCCTTCACTTAGGATCATCTTCAGCAAATTTAATGAGCTGACACTTGATTATCTAGGTCAAGGGAACAATGACAGGCCAGTGGCCTTCAGAACACCATCCATTCTCTCTCTTTTATCACCTTTCCTTTACTTCTACTGCCCGTTTTTCACTCTTTCCCTTCCCCCCATTGTCATTGAGTGGTTGATCTTCAATTTATAGTTAAACATCTTTCCAGCAACTACTATGTGCTAGGTCCTGTCCAGAGGTATGACACGCCTGCCAGTTTTATACTAAAACACTGTGTATTTAGGGTTAGGGTTAGGGTTAGGGTTAGGGTTAGGGTTAGGGTTAGAATGTTTTTTCTCATTCACAGGATTCAAGTCCCTGTGAATGAGGCCACTGGAAATGCAATTACTATGTACTGTTTCCACAGTTCTGATGGCTTTTATTCTGATGGTTTTATATTATGTAAACTCTGACAATCTTTTTTTTTTGTTGTTTTGTTTTTTTTTTTTATTTATTTTTAGGAGAGAGAGAGAGAGACAGCGTGAGCAGGGGAGGGTCAGAGAGAGAGGGAGTCACAGACTGAAACAGGCTTCAGGCTCTGAGCTGGCAGTCAGCACAGAGCCCGACGCGGGGCTCGAACCCACGATCCGTGAGATCATGACCTAAGCGAAAGTCGGACGCTTAACCGACTAAGCCACCCAGGCGCCCCGCTGACAATCTTTTTTGTCCTTAAGTCTTGCTTGTACTTTTGTAAGAAAAAAATCAAGAAAAGTCAGAGTGGAGTTGCTGAGTTCTGAAACATTTTCATCATACATTTTTTAAATGAGAAATTACAGTTTCTAAGATGTTCTTGTTAGTGAAAAAGGCAGCGTGTTCTGCTCACGAATGATTCTTCCTGATAGGCTTAAGTGGGTCAAACCTAGAAAATAATGCTGAGTACGAGTCAATGATACCCTCTAGTTCTGGTTTAATATGCCGACATTTGGTGAAAATAAATTTTAATTTCTTCACACACCTTTTTTAAGTGTTTTAACTAGTGAAGACACTTTAACTTGAAAAGAGCTACATATACATGGAAGAAATCTCATGGCATGCATTCGTTACATGAAATTCTATTTATGATGTCTTTATATATAAAGAGTCAATACAGAAACTGCCATGAAAAGCACTTAAAGCAGGTAATATGATGATAAAACCCTTTTGTGATGTTGCTGTTATTGCTTGGGGCTGTCAAGGATGTTACATCTTGACATAACCTTATATGTAGCATAATTATGTCATATCGATTTTCCACTCCCATATTACAGCAGCCATGATTTGGCCTGCTACATGCCTGAACCCATATAAATATTAGCCGTTCCACCGGCTTTTTTGCACAAAACTCTATTGCTTTAAAGGAGGATGAGGAGATAGACAAAGAGGAAGAGGACAAGGAAGGAGAGGAGGAAGAAGAGAAAGGTCCTGTAAGGAATTCTGGGATTGAAGTGAACAACAGAGATTACAGTTTGCAGTCTGGACTCATGCATCAAAACATTTGTAGTGACATCACCAGAATGACAACACAGGTTGTTCCTGACTTTGATCCTCCCAAGAAGAACTGACAACTGTTTAAGAACAAGACACCGCTGAGAGAATCCCAGAACATGGGCGTGAGGCTGAAGCACCCCCTCTGTGCCACAGAGACCAAGAGAGATTGCATGACCAGTATAAGAAAAGCAGCTACATGTTGGCCCATTGCTCCTTTTACAGGCCAGCACAGCACCACCTGGAGAGGTCTCCCCTGAGCCTTCAGTTCTTCCAGGGATCAGAGAACCCAAAAGGACAACCAGCTACCCGTAGTATTGGGGGCTGCTTTGTAGGAGTCCCTACTCTGTTCTCACACCATGGAGACTGCAGGGGAACCTGCGGGTTCAACCACTGGGGATCTTCCTGTGACAGAGATGCGCCAAGTGGCTTCCAACACCCAACAACAACCAGCACACGGATCTTGGCAGACTGAATTCATACCTGCAATGCCCAGGTAATAATCCCAACCAGCAGTTTTACTAACCTACAGAACCAAACAGAGGGTGCATTCTAACTAGGGAGCTCAGTAGGGTGCAGATCTGCCTGATACAGATCCTCAGCTGAGGAATTTTGCCAGCCCTGAAGCCTGGTTTCTCCACAGCCAGGCGAGAAGCTAAGTGATAGCATCTCCTATTACAGAGCGTGTCTTCCAGCCTCCTTGGCCCAAGGCGGCGACAACTCCTGGGAGCAGTGCAGCCCACCTGTGCTTGAGCCGAGAGGTGGGCAGGCAGAGCAGATACAAAGCCAGTGCTGAGAATGGAGGATTCCTGTACTCTGCACAGGCAGGAGGATTAATTCACAGCCTAGACTGAGAGTAGCTGGCTCCTGGTCCCTCCCAACCAGAGAGCATGTTTGAGAAATTAAGAGTAGCGTGCAGTGGTCCCTCCCCATCCTGCCTAGGCAAGGAAGCTGCAAAATAACCTCACCTGCTGTGAAGAGTGTGTTTTGGTTCCATCTACCCAGAAGGACTTGGGACAACTCCTAGAAACTGTACAGCCCAGTAGCATTTGAACCAAGAAGCATGTGGGAAGAGCCAGTAGTTTGCAGAGCAAAGCCATTGGCGTGTTAAGTCAGGAAACTTGGGGTACAGGTCAGCTTGAGTTAAGACAACAAAGAACTTTACCAGCTTTAGAGCTATTTGTCCTGCTGTGGCCAGGCAGGGAATCTAATGCAAACCCTGCTCATCACTGAACAGCTTTTAGTCTATTCAACCAGGAAACCTAACCAGAGCACATGGGGAGCTACATATCCCATTCAATAGCACTATGCACAGAGCACTTGAACAGAGAGCACAGCCTGCGGCTTCCCCCATATGCAGAGCAAAACTGGCAGTCTCAGTTGGCCAGAGAATTCAGTGCACACTCTGGCCTAATTCGGTCCCCAAACAATTAGTTATATAGGCTGTGGGAAGTTACTTCTTAGCCCCATCAACTATTGAATATGGTACCCAGTCCCAACCATCTAGAAAGCCTGACCAGTGGATCCAGGCAAATGTGGAGCCTACCCCACAGCCTCACTTGGGTAGGGACCCAAGCCAGAAGCCCTATCCAGCTGTTCTCATTAGTGGAATAATCACTCCACCCAAATAGAGCATAATAGCAAGCTCTACCTTCCCAAAGACATTACCAGTAGACAGAACCAGAAATCCAAACTGAGCTGACTGGTAAAGAACCTTCTCTGCCAAAAGAAACCTGCAAAATCTCGAAGAGCAGCCCAGTTACTTAAATGCACAGATACCAACATAAGGAATCAAGGATCACAAAAAATCGGGTATATATGATACTACCATGGAAACTCATAAAGTTTGAATAAATAACTAAAGAAATGGAAATTTATGAACTGCCAAAGAATTGAGAATAATCCTAAGAATGTTTAGTGTACTACACATTATAACTAAATATAGTCATAGGTAGATTCTGTAATATGGTAATAGTGGTGTATAATTCATTTAAAACTCTAGTTTAAAAGTTAAAAGAAGAACATAGTATAAATAAGTATAACTAAAGTCTTTTATTACAAAATATAAAACATATAACTTGTAACAGCAATAGCCTAAAATGTGAAGGAGAGGAAAAATAAAAGTATACGGTTTATAAATTCTATTCAAGTTAACTTGTTATCAATTTAATTTAAATAAGTTATAAGTTTAAGATATTTTATGCATGCTTCAAGGTAACCACAAGAGAAAATTCTGTAGAAATTACACAAAGGAATGCAATAAAGAAGTTAAAGCATACTGATACCAAAAGAAGTCAAAACACAAAAATGACGGCAAGATAAAAACAAGGAACAATGAATTTATTAAAAACATTAACAAAATGGCAACAGTAAGTTTTTACCTATAAACAATCACTTTAAATATAAATGGATTAAGTTCTATAATTAAAATACATAACATGGCTGAGTGGATTTTGTTTTGAATATCCAAACATAGTCTGCTTACAAGGGACTCACATTAGCTTTAAAGATATTCAAGGCACTGGGTAGCTCAGTTGGTTAAGCATCCAACTCTTGATTTTGTTTCACGTCATGATCTCACAGTTCATGGGTTCGAGCCCCACATTGGGCTCCACGTTGACAGCACAGAGCCTGCTTGGGATTCTCTCTCTCCCTTTCACTCTCTGTTCCTCTCTCTCTCTCTCTCCTCTCTCTCAAAATAAATAAATAAACCTAAAAAAAAGACACTCATAGACTGAGTGAAAGGATGGGAAAAGATTTTTCAAGCACATGGTAATTTTAAAAGAGCAGAGGTAGTTTTGTTTATATTAGACAAAATAGACTTTAAGCTAAAAATGCTAAAAAAGAGATAAAAAGGTCATTATATAATGATAAAGGGGTCAATACATCAATAAGATATAACAATTACAAGTTTTTATATACCCAACGTTGCAGGACCCAAATATATAAAGCAATAACTAACAAAGCTAAAAGTATATATAAAGAGCAATACAGTAAAGTTTGGGGATTTAAATATTCCACTCTCAAAAATGGGTAAGTCTTCCAGACACAGTATCAATAAGGAAACAGCAGATTTTAATACTATAGACCAAATGGACCTAACAGACATATAAAGAACATTCTATACAACAATAGCAGAGTATACATTCTTGTGAAGCACACATGGAACATTTTCTAGAATAGACTGTATATTTCTAAGACAAAACAAGTCTTAGAAAATTCAAGAAGATTGAAATCATACCAGGTGTTTTTTCTGACCACACCGGCATGTAACCAGAAATCACTAAGAAGAAAACTGGAATTCATGAACACATGGAAATTAAACAACACGTTCCAGAACAACCAATGGATCAAAGAAGAAGTTAAAGGAGAAGTAAAAAAGTTTCTTGACACAAAAGAAAATGGAACTGCAACATGCCAGAATATGTGGGATGCAGTAAAAGCAATTCTAAGAGGGAAATTCACAGCAATAAATGCCTATGCTAAGAGGCAAGAAAAATTCCAGATAAACAACCTAACTCTTAAAGAATTAGAAAAATAAGGACAAACAGCTCAAAGTTACAGAACACAGGACATAATCAAGATGAGAGTAGAAATAAATGAAATAAAGAACAGAAAAACAATAGAAAATATTAGCCAAGTTAAGAGTTCTTTGAAAAGATAAACAAAGTTGACAATCCTTAGCTAGACTAATCAAAAAAAAAAGAGAGAGAGAAAGGACCCAAATCAACAAAACTGTAAGTGAAAAAGAAGACATCATAATGGATACCACAGAAACTTAAAGGATCATAAGAGCCACTGTGAACAACTATATGCCAACTTACCAAGACTGAATCAGAGAGAAATAGAAAATCTGAACAGACCAATTATTAGTCAGGAGATTGATCAAAAATCTCCCAATGGAGAAAACTCTTGGTCTTGGAAAATCCCAAGACCAAATCGTTTCACTGGTGAATTTTACCAAACACTTAAAGAAGTAACAGCAATCCTCAAATTCTATTAAAAGGTCAAAGAAGAGGAAACAATATTCAAACTCATTTTATGAGGTGAGCATATCCTGGTAGTAAAGCCAGAAAAGAATTTACCGGAAAAGAAATCTGAAGGCCAATATCCCTGAGGAATATACAGGCTAAAATTGTCAGTAAAATACAGGCCTATCTCATTTTGCTGTGATTCTCCCAACTGCAGTTCAAAGATACTGTGTTTTGGGGGGCTGTTTGTTTTTACAAGTTAAAGGTTATTGGCAACCTGCATTGAGCAAGTCTATCTATCAGTGTTGTTTTTCCAACAGTATTTGCTCACTTCATGTTTTTTGTCTCATATTTTGATAATTCTCAGAATATTTCAAACTTTTTCATTATGATTATATTTATTATGGTGATCTGCAATTGTTGATTATGACTCGCTGAAAGATCAGATGACGGTTAGCACTTTTTGGCGATAAAGTGTTTCTTAATTAAGATATGTATATTGTTTTTCACACATGATGCTATCGCACACTTTATAGTATAGTATAAACATAACTTTTATATGTACTGGGACACCAAAAACATCATTTGACTCACTTTATTGTGATATTTGCTTGCTGTGGTTGTCTGGAGTCACACCTACAGTATCATCAAGGTATGCTTGTACTAGCAAACCGAACTCAGCAGTGCATTAAAAGGATCATTCATGGCGATCAAATGGGATTTATCCCTGGGATGCAAGGAGGGTTCAACATATGTGAATCAATGTGTAATGTGAATGATACATCATATTAATAGAATGAAAGAAAAGAATCATATAATCATTTTTTTTTATATTTTTATTTATTTCAAGGAGAGAGAGAGAGACAGCATGAGCAGGGGAGGGTCAGAGAGAGAGGGAGACACAGACTCTGAAACAGGCTCCAGGCTCTGAGCTGGCAGTCAGCACAGAGCCCGACGCGGGGCTCGAACCCACGAACCGCGAGATCATGACCTAAGCGAAAGTCGGACGCTTAGCCAACTAAGCCACCCAGGTGCCCCCATATAATCATTTTAATAGACAGAAAAAGATTTGACAAAATTCAACATCCGTTCATGATAAAACTCTTAGCACATTAGTCATAGAAGGAGCCTGTCTCAACATAATAAAGGCTATATATTGCAAGCCCACAACTAACATCATACTCAGTGGTGAAATATTGAACACTTTTTCTCTGAGATCAGGAGCAAGACAAGGATACCCAGTCTCACCACTCCCATTCAGCATAGTCCTAGAAGATCTAGCTAGAGCAATTAAGCAAGAAAAAGAAATAAAAGGTATCAGAATTAGGAAGGAAGAAGTAAAGTTGACTCTATTTACAGATAACATGATTTTATATAGAGAAAACCTAAGGACTCAACCAAAAACTGTTATATCTAAACAATGAATTTAGAAAGTTGCAGAATGCAAAATTAACATATAAAAATCATTAGGATTTCTATACAATAACAATGAATTTTCTATAAAAGAAATCAGCATCAAAAAAATAATAAAATACCTAGGAATAAATTTAAATAAGGAGGTGAAAATCTCTACTCTGAAAACTACAAGATACCAATGAAAGAAATCAAAGAAGACACAAATGGGAACTCTTATGTTCATGGGTTAGAAGAGTTAATATTGTTAAAATGTGAATACTACTACTAAAAGCTATCTATAGATTCAGTGCGACCCCTATCAAGATTCCAATGGCATTTTATACAGAACTGGAAAAAACACTTCTAAAATTTATATGGAATCACAAAAGACCCCAAATATCCAAAGAAATACTGAGAAAGAAGAAGAAAGCAGGAGGCGTCACACATCCTTATTTCAAGCTATACGAAAAAGAAATAAGTCATCAAAACATTATGGAACTGGCAAAAACCCAAATTGACCAACAGAGCAGAACCAAGAGCTGAGAAATAAACCCAACTGTATACAATAAACTAATATTTGACAAGGGAGATAAGAATATTCAATGGAGAAAAGATAGTCTTTTTTTTTTTAAGTTTATTTTGAGAGAGAGAAAGAAGGCAATGCACATGTGCTAGCGTGAGCAGGAGAGGGGCGGAGAGGAGAGAATCTAAGCAGTCTCTATGTGTTGGCACAGAGCCTGACAGCACTGGGCCCACCCTGGGGCTTTATCTCGCCAACCATGAGATCAAGACCTGAGCCAAAATCAAGAGCTGGACACTTACTCAACTGAGCCACCCAGGCATCCCAGATAGTTTTTTTTTTTTAAATAAATGATGATGGATATTCACATGTTAAAGAATGAAACTGGACCTATACTTACACCACTTACAAAAGTTAGCTTAAAATGGATTAAAGACCAAAATGTAAGACTTGAAGCCATTAATATCCTAGAAGAAAACATAAGAATAAAGTTCCTTGAGGGATCTTGGTGAAGATTGTTTGGATATGATACCTTATGTAAGCAGCAAAACCAAAAATAAGTAAGTGGGACTATATCAAACTAAAAAGCTTCTGTACAGCAAAAGAAACTGTGAACAAAGTGAAAAGAAAACCTATGGAATGGGAAAAATTTTCAAACCATATGTCTGATAAGGGTTAATATCCAAAATACATAAAGAACTCATACAACTTAGTAGCAAAACATAAATAATCTAATTTAAAAATGTGCAAAGGACACGAAAGACATTGCTCCAAAGAAGATATACAAAAGGCCAACAGGTACACGAAAAGATGCTCAATATCAGTAGTCATTAGGGAGATGCAAATTAAACAACAATGAGATATCACCTCATGCCTGTTAGAATGGCCATCATCAAAAAGACAGATGCTGGCATGCATTAGGAAGAAAAGGGACCTCTTGTGCACTGTTGGTGGGATTGCAAATTGTTGCAGCCATTATGGAAAACAGGATGGAGGATCCTCAAAAAATTCAAAATAGAATCACATGATCCACCAATTCCACTTTTGAGAATATATGTAAGGGAAACAAAAACACTAACTCAGAAAGATATCTGTACCCCACGTCAATAGCAATATTATTTACAATAGCCAAGACATGAAAACAACCTAAGTGCCCATTGATGGATGGATGTATAAAAAAAACTTGTGGTATATACCTACTATGGAATATTATTCAGCTTTAAAAATGAAGAAACCTTACCATTGTGACATCATGGATGGACCTTAAAGGCATAATGCTGAGTGAAAAAAATCAGATAGGAAAAGACAAATACCATATGATCTCATTTATATGTAGAATCTAAAACTTTTTTTTAATTAAAAAAACTAAACTCACACCTAGGGGAAAAAAAAAAAAGAAAGATCAGATTTGAGTTATCCAAGGTGAAAAGTGTGGGGGAGGGGGAATTGGAGGAAGGTGGTGAAAAGATACAAACTTCCAGCTATAAGGTATAAGTACTGGGAATGAAATGCAAAATATGTTGACTCGCTAACACTGCTATATGATACACAGGAAAGTTTTTGAGAAACTAAACCCTAAGAGTTCTCAGCACAAGGGAAAATATTTTTCCTTTTAGTTGTATCTCTGTGAGAAGGTAGATGTTAACGAAAGCTATTGTGGTAATGGTTTCACAACATGCAGATCACACCATCATGCTACACGCCTTAAACTTACACAGCAATATGTATCAATTATTTCTAGAAAACACTAGAATAATACTAGAAAGCAAATGAAGCCTTTAAGGGGATCTTTGTCAACCAGCACAAGCCTCTCAGTCAGCATTTCGCCGACTCGCTGTATGCAAAGGAGCAATTAATCTGAACCTCCAACACGTAGCATTAAAATTCCATTAACAGTGAGCAGAATATTAACGTGTCTGGGACTGCTATTTTTATCTCTCCAAATTTCAGTGTTAATTTTGAATATAACACCTTAATCTATTTGGTTAATTAAGAATATTGAATAAAATACATCATTCGCAGTTAAGTGTACGTAATAATACATAGAATTTAAATGCATGTTTCTGCAACTTAAACGTATACGGGCTGCAATTTTATATTAAGCTAATGATTATTTGTAAAAGCACTATATTTTTTGCAAAGCCAGTTTTCCCAGGACTCTGATTTTGTAATTCCTTTTTCTCTTTCAGAACCACATCACCGCCTTTGCGGAAGTCACATGATATTGAAGCAGACGGTTTGTCACTGCATTGGACATCGTCCCTTTTCACCATCCATTCATAACACCCAAAGTTTGTTTGATTACAAAAGAAGTTTATAAAGTTGTCTAATAATTTTTATAATTTTAAAATCAGTGTCAACTTATCTGTTTCCCCCACTAGACTGTGAGCTCCTCAAGGGCAGGGCTGTGTCTTTCTTCTCTTTTTCCCAAGCACCTACAACAAAGCCTCGCACAAAGTAGGTGTTAAATAAAATGTGATGACCGAATGAAAAAAATCAGTTCTTAAATAAAACATTCACTTTAGTTTCTCACAGAATCACTGAGACTATGTGAAAAGAAACCTTTACACAAATCATATTGTATAAGAAATCCCTCCATTTGGGGCAAAAATTTTTTTTAGTTCTTCTTATGCCTATTCAGCAGTATACCACGTTTCATTTGAAGTGGACTTTGAAAGTCATGGGGGTTTTATGTTGTTATTCAGCATGACATTATTTCCATTCTAACAGATTTCAGTGTGTGAAGTTACTTTTAGAAAGTATGTTCTATACTAAAATAATGTTTGCACATAATATTATGCTATATTTCACTTAAAATACCATTCATACTATACATTCTAAGACTGGTGCTTCTGCTTTTGAAGGGGAAAATGCCAATTTTTACTGTAATAAGTAATGTATCATAATTAAAAATTATTTATTTGGACTTCTGTTCCTGACAATTGTGGTTTAATCGTTGATTTGTGGCTTTTGAATAATGCAGGCAGTGTTTAGGATATTTTAAGTGACTAAGTCAGCAATCGTTGCTTCATATTGAGAAATTTTCCACCAACAAAAGCATCTCAAGAGGGGTGAAAGTCTCCATTCTTAGGCTTTTTACAGTCAAGATTCCATATAATTTAAAACAGGAAGGAACCACACTCTGACATAATTAATAATCTATAAATTCCAGAAATGTGGTTAACGCACTTTACTTTCCATTTTTATAGTACTTTATAGTTTATAAAGTACATTTTCATTTATAATTTAATTTAATCCTTACAGTAACCCTGTGTAATCATTGAAAATCGCTTCAGTTTATAAGTGAGAAAAATAAAGCCGAGTCAAGGTAAACAATGTGCCCAATTCCATACAACTAGTAGGAGGCAGTTAAAATTTAAATTCAGGTTTTCTGACCCGAAACTGGTATTCTTTTCAAAAATACCACAGCTATCGTATCATTTTGGACATGTCAAAATGTTTCAGAGTCCTGGACAACTACCTATGTTTTTTAAAAAATGAAGAAATACCAAAATAGAGTTATAAGAGCTATGTTGTATTTTAAATATTTTAAGAATGAACACTTTTCAGATATACAATTATATGGTAACTTATTTTTAATTTTCTTTAAAAATAATGTCAAGAGTCTAGAAGTGAGGTGCTTTGTAAAGTCGAAACCTAAATCAGATATCTCTCCCGTGATCCTCACCCCACCCCTCCGCGTTCCGAGCTCCGAGCCCTACCCCTCGGGAAAAGCCCCGATGACATAACTCACAGTGAGCGTCTCGAATGAAGGATTAAATCGTATCAATATAAGGAAGATGATGGGGCTAGAATTACACCATAAAATGGTCTCCTTTACAATAACTTCACAATCTTTAAAGCACCCCTGGGTAACTTTGTCTTACATGAGCAGTAGTTAGTTGACTGAAATGAATCTCCCTAACCTTGACAGTATTAAAGAAAATAAACTTAAAATTTTCTCTGTAATTTCAACAGAAATCAGCAAATAAATATAACCAAAGACTTGTCCGTTATTCCCCAAATAGATTTTACTTGCTCTTCTCCATCACTACGGGAATTAAAACAATTTTCTTAGGGCCAAAAGCAGAAAACTCAATATTCTACCAAATTCAGAATTGTATAGCAATTCAACTTTGTTGGAAATTTAAAACACACGAAATGTTAGAAAGGCTTCATCGTCTTTAATGACTTTTTAAGGCAATAACAGTAATGGGGAATTCACTTACAGGGAATGGATGTGAAAAGGATGATTGTAATGTCTTCGGAGGCAGGATTACCAGTAAGATTTCTGGAGTTAAATCAGTTCTGTGGGTTCTGGAATCAGTTTTCCAAGGAGCCAGTTTGGGATGTTTTTCCTGTTGGAAGCCTTAGCTACATATTCATATGCAAATATTGTCTTTGCACCTTGCTAAACGTGGTCCAAATGCGAGAGTTATAAATTCCTCAGAAACCCAGGTTTTATCCAGGATCAGAGTAAAGTCATCTCTAATATTAAATTTCATGGGCTCAAGATTGGACATTGAATGGTCATGCCATGAAGGGAATCCAGAAGAAGAAAAAGATACACATGCTTAGGGCCAAAGCCGGTAAAGAGCCCTGAACCACGAAGCTATCACTACAAATAATGAAAAATACATTTAAGAAATTATTAATTTGTAAATATGTACATATGTAGTTTAGTAAAGCAGGCAAACACATACTTTTCTGATACAGACATCTTTTTATTCTACTTACTTGGGGCCCAGATCAGTATAAATTGGTGAGCCTGGAAATTTTAGTAGTCTCTGTTTGCATGGCAGAAATTCTGCACATGTTTCATCTGAATCCTAAGATTATTTAAAAGGCTCTTTTATGTTAAAAGAGAGGTGAACCTTCTTTGACAGACTTTGTCTTTTCCACTTCTAACTGGGCCTCTCTTTTCTCAGGATCTATCCTAGCCAAATATCAGTTACATTTACCATAGTTTCCTCTGTGAAAGAGCAGTAGGGGAAGACATAATTCTCTGCTGTGTATTGTATTTTTCAAATAAAATTTTAAAAATTAAAAAAATTAAGCTTGGTATATTTTTGGGGTAAATCCTTTCTTAAGGGTAGATGAATAAAGAACGTGATGTTATTAATGTGATGGAAGTCGAATTGTCAGAGTGACAGGCGAATGTGTGCAAAGGAAGCACAATGGCTGACCTTAGACCAGTTCTCTGGGCAGCTGTACCCCGTGGGCTATCCTGGGATCTCAGCAACTTCCTTGTTTGCAAATCAGAACCCCCTTGAAACTATCTGGGATGCTGAGCAGGTATACAATCTACTATGTAATCTGCCTCCTCCGTATGAGCAAGTTGCTAAGGAATAGATGTAAATTATCTTATTCTTGTCTCTAGGACACCATTTATTAAATGTTGATTGCATGTTTTAAAAAAGCTTCCCCAGACGTATGCCAAATGGTTCTATTTATGTCTTAGAAACATTAATCTTCTCACAATTGGCCAGACATGGGCTTTGACGTGAATTTTGGAACTTTGGATTCTTTTAAAATATCAATTAAAGAAATTTCTTTCAATTTTAAGAGAGTGATTCTCAGAGATCTAAAAAGAAAAAAATAAGAGTATTTATGCTCTTCTTCCTATCCCTTTTACTTGAGATTATAGCTGGCTTTTAGTCTGATAAACTTCGGGACGTGGTCGAGGTTTAATAAAAAAAAAATATGTCTTCCCCCCACGCCAAGCTTTGTGAGTCAGGATGGATTACAGGATCTATGTTCTAAACTCAGGCTGACATTTTCAGGTCTGTGGCCTTGCTCACAAGGACCTCCAGTTAAGAAAATATAGATGAGTGGACATACAACCACCTTTAGCATTCAGATGAAAACTCAAAGTTCACGTCTCAAAGAGTGATTCTAACAAACGTGTCCTGTTTACCTTATATTATTGCATTTATAAACGTGTGTCCATTTTCACTTTGCTCTGAAACACTATCACCTATACAGAAGAGGGGAAAGAAAAAAAAATCTTTCTTCCCAGAAGGATAAAATAGGTCTATTTTTTTTTTTAAATTTTTAATGTTTTTATTTATTTCTAGGAGAGAGAGAGACAGCATGAGCAGGGGAGGGTCAGAGAGAGAGGGAATCACAGACTCTGAAATAGGCTCCAGGCTCTGAGCTGGCAGTCAGCACAGAGCCCGACGCGGGGCTCGAACCCACGAACGTGAGATCATGACCCGAGCGAAAGTCGGATGCTTAACCAACTAAGCCACCCAGGCGCCCCAAAATAGGTCTATTTTTACATTAATATTAGATACAGACAGAAAAATCTTTTCCAGCGAGTGAGACACTTCAAGTATTAACCAAGCTTCGCTAGAGGTACTGCTCTTACTCAAGAAGACCTTTGAGCCTTCTTTCATTCAGCAGATACTGACTGATTAATTCCGTACACCAGACACTTAGCAATATGCCAACTAAACTGGTTAGAAAGACAGACCTGGGGGCACCTTGGTGGCTCAGTCGGTTAAGTGTCTGACTTCGGCTCAGGTCATGATCCCACAGTCCGTGGGTTCGAGCCCTACATCGGGCTCTCTGCTGACAGCTCAGAGCCTGGAGCCTGCTTCCGATTCTGTGTCTCCCTCTCTCTCTACCCTCCCCCCCCGCCACTTGTACTCCATCTCTCTCTCAAAAGTAAATAAATATTAAAAATGTTTAAAAAAGAAAAAGAAAGAAAGACCTGCTGATCTTGGCTAGATGTTCTCACTATATGGGGGTCATCTGTAGGCTGGTCTAGGGTGTCTTCATTTGGGACATCTGAACTTTTCTCTCTGTGGTTTCTCAACCTGCCTCAGGCTTGCTAAGGTTCGTCACAGAGGGGTCCAAGACAGAGCAGAAGCATGCAGGCACTGACACATTGTCACTTCCATCTCATTTAATTGGCTAAGGCAAGTCCCAAGGCCAGCCCATATACAAGGATTGAAGGAGCAGCTGGCAAGTCACATTGCAAAAAGGTGGATACAAAGATGGATAGAGAATAAGGGCCATTTAGCATTCAATCTTCCATAAACTCTTACTACAGCTAAACCTTAAAAATGTTTAAGCAGTGCCCCCCTGAGTTGAGTTTCTCAGATTATTAAGGAAAGAGGTTTTTTTTCCTAATAAGATACCCACAAGGCACCCACAAATGACAATAGAAGGTGAGCTCATTGTGTATGAGCAAAAATGGCCACCCCGCCAATCACTGACTACACCCCAAAAGTGTCTTTTTGATAAACTGGCTAGAGAATTACCCAACCAGTTCTTAACTGAAAACAATGGGGATCTTGCTGAAGCTTTTCTAGATTTTCCCAGAAAGCTTTCCTATGCCTTCTTCTATAGACAGCAAAAAAGGAAGTAGTCATAATTTTATAAGAAGATGAAGAGAGAATAAGAAAAGCACCTGAGCAGAAAGAGCAGGAAAAAAGTTGAAGCAAAAGAATAAAACCTGAAGGAGGAAAAAGAATAAGTGAAATAGAAAACCTTATGATTGACTCATTGTGTGTGTGTGTTGTGTATGCGCCTACTTTATGCAATTTTTATTTTCACAAATTTCAGATACCATGGTGCTAGGGACTGAATATTTGTGTTCCCCAGAATTTGTATGTTGAAGCTTGGATCCCCATTGTGATATTATTTTGAGACGAGGATTTTGGATCATGAAGTCATAGGTCATGAGGGCACAGTCCTCTTGATATTGGTGCCATTATCATAAGAGACAAAAAGACTGTCTTCCTCTCTCTCTCTGCCCTCTGCCATGTGAGACATGAGAAGACAGCTACCTACAAACCAGAAAGATGGTTTTCCTCAAACACTAGATCTCTTGTGCAGCACTTTGATCTTGGAATTCTCAGCTTCTAGAACAATAAATGATTGTTGTTTAAGCCACACAGTCTATGGTCGTCTGTTACAGCTGCCCAAGCTAAGACATAGTTTGGTTTAATAACACCACTCTCCCCAACAACAGAGTTCATATTTTAGTTAACTATTTTAGTTACCGTGGTATAACAACTATGAGTTATTGCATAAAGTACAAATGTTGCTGCTAGTTCCTTTGTTCTGAGATCACTATGTTTACACCTGTGGGTGATGATCAGTGACATTTTTAGAGCCTTCCAATGGTCACTGCAAATTTGCTATTTGGTTCATGCACAGACAGCAAAGTATTCAACTGTATTGATTCCTTGTCTCCCTGTGATAATTTTATGTGACATTTTTTTTAAATGCAAAATTAAAAGAGGGAAGTAGCCAACAAAGATGGACGGGAAAGCAAAGAAGAAAAGGCAATAATGCTGAAAATGAGATGCACATCAAACATATGTATGTAGCTCAGCATGGGAATGTCAACACCACCAGCATCATCAAGGGTCAGATCCATACCATTTCAGAAGCCTTTATATTTATTCTGAATATTTGGTTTTGATCTTGGAATGCTAAAGACATGCAGACATGCCAGCTGGGCCACCATCAACTGAGAATGAACAGTGTTCGCTTTAACAGCCAGAAGAGTTGAGGGAAAAGTGAGTATATTAATGAAAATGAGAAGAATTTGTGATGTAAATATGAGGATGTGTCAGAGGAAGTCACTCGGACAAAAACACCCAACTTCACATGAAAGCTTTTCTTGGAAATATTTCACAACACTGAAAGCTGAAAAGGATAAAATATTGGTAGCTGATCCAAGCTAAGAAAGGAATATGACAATTAACCAAGGCATAGAAAATAATACTCCATGTCATAAGTTAATATGACAGGAAGGAGGCAAGCAGTGTTAAAGCTGTTCGGGTAAATTTTTAATAGAGAAAGAAAAAATGTATTTTCAAAGTCTCATGCTTTAAATTACAGTATACTGAATAAATATTAGTTTTGCTATTTTTTATTTCTTATACATTAAAAATTGGAGTAAGAAAGTTTTTTAATGTTTTGACAAAAAGTTCAAGGTAAAAGATAAATTTTAACTTCTCCCATTGTTTATTAAGATCTCCTTGCACAGGGGCTCTTGGGTGGCTCAGCCAGTTAAGCATTTGGCTCACGTCATGTTCTCGTAGTTTGTGAGATTGAATCCCACATTGGGCTCTGCATTCATAGTCCAGAATTGCTTGGGATTCTCTCTCCCAAAATAAATAAATAAATAAACACTTTTTTAAGAAAACATCTCTGCAGAGATTCAGATTGCATGGTTATTTTTTATGGTCCCACGCTTCTGTATGAAGTAAAGACTGCTTGTCTACACCTATATGCATACATATATGTATATGTATATATGTTGTATATTATATATAGAAGCATATAGAGACCTTTATAGGGATATATATTTTTTAATTTTTTAATGTTTATTTTTGACCGAGAGAGAAAGAGAGCATGAGTGGGGGAGGGGCAGAAAGAAAGAGGGAAGCCCAAAATCTGAAGCCAGTTCCAGGCTCTGAGCTGTCAGCACAGAGCCTGACACAGGAGTCGAACCCATGAACGATGAGATCGTGACCTGAGCCAGCCAGTTGCTTAACTGGCTAAGCAGCCCAGGCACCCCTATATAGATCTCTTTTTATTGTAATTATTTGGTCACTTGCTTTCTATGCCCAAATTAAGAAATATTGGTCTTATGAGTGAACAGAAATGTATTTGTATTAGAGTGCCATCTCAGCTATACAGACTCTTCATTAGAAGGAATAGAAGGGAGATCAGGAAAAGTGATTTTTTCTTCTATAGAACTCAAGCTTAATACTATAGGCAATCTTTCCAAGTTATATTGCTCATATTCTGCCTTAGTACATAAATATACATAATTTAACCCACTTAGCCTTCTGAGCATGAATCATTTTTTTGTGCTTTAATAAAATAAAGTTCTTGGGAGTTATGAAGAGTTATGAAGTCATATAGGAGATTTGTTTCCTTGATCTAAGGATTATTTATTTGAGTTTTTTCCTATTTACCTTCTTATAATTTTCTCTGCCCTCTGCTGTTAATTCTCATTATTTCTTGTCTTGAAACCTCTCTTAACCACCTTCTGACCTGTTTCCAGTCTGCTATTGTATCAGTCAACTCTGGCTGCTACAACAGAGTGCCACAGGCTGGGTGCCTTAAACCATAGAAATGTATTTTCTCACAGTTCTGAGGCCTGGAAGCCCAGGATCAAAGTAATATTTGGTGAGGATCCTCCCTTTGGATTGGAGACAGCTGCCTCCTCTGTGTGTCCTCACATGGCCTTTCTTCTGTGTGCACACAAAGAAAAACAGCTTTGGTGTCTCTTCCTCTTCCAAAAAGACACTAGTTCTATCAGAATAGAGCCCACTCTTTAGAACCTCGTTTAACCTTAGTTATGTCCCAAGAGGCCCTATCTCCAAGTACAGTCACTTTGGGGTTCAGGGCTTCGACATATGAATTTAGGGACAGTCCATAACAACTATCCACACCCTTAAAATTTCATCTTCTATAGTTATGTCCTACTAACTGAAGGAGGCCAATGGAACACAGATGACAAGGGTGTTATTATAGGTAAAATTAAGTCAATTAGGATGAAGTGGACTCTATTCCTCTCTCATGAGATAAAATGTATGGGCTTTGTGATAAATGTTTTTTCACTGCTGCTACTCTAATTTAATTGCTGTGCTACTGATTTCAGATGGCCTTCTATAGGGTTCGAATTAAAGTCATCTGATCATGGGGTGCATCATCAAGCAATGATCTGATCATTGCTTAGGTCATGATCTCGCGGTTTGTGGGTTCGAGCCCCGCATCGGGCTCTGTGCTGACTGCCAGCTCAGAGCCTGGAGCCTATTTCAGAGTCTGTGTCTCCCTCTCTCTCTGACCCTCCCCTGCTCACGCTGTCTCTCTCTCTCCTAGAAATAAATAAATAAAAATAAATAAATAAATAAATAAATAAAGTCATCTGATCGTCAAAAGTGGGACCATAATTTTATATTTGTTGTGGGTAAGTGTATTTATAGGGTACTTTTTCCCGCCACTGAAAGTAAGAAAGTGTAACATGAGATTCCCAGATGCTATCTTATGGCATAATCTGCAAGAACGCAAATAGATGTCAAATAATTACATTTGCTCTCATAGAGAATGTGTTTAGTGTATGGTTCGATGTTAATACAATTTGATTATACATGAAATTTAAACTTTTGAGATCCTAAATTGCGATGATTGAAGGTAAAAGTTCAACGTTATGAAAATTTCAAGCTGTTTTAGTTAGATTGCTTTCTTTGTGATTTGGTACTTTGTGTTAAGAAAGATCAACTTGTATTTTAGACTAGATAAGCCAAATAATATAGACCTGGTCTTTTTAAGCGAGAAATTCTTAAGACATATGGTGACAGCATCTGGGATCATATCCATACCATTTCAGATGCTTTTATATTTATTCTGAATACTTGGTCTTAATCTCAAAATGCTAAAGACATATGGACATACCAGCTGGGCCACCATCAATTGCGACTAACATTGTTCACTTTAACAATATATATTTTAAAAAGATAGCATTGCTATTTTTCATCTCCATTTTTTTTTCTCCATTATCATTGCTTCTTTCTAATTCAACAGATTTCCAGGAACACTGAAGGGATAGCAGAAGCAATAGTAAGCTAAATTCTCTTCTATATAGGTTAATCTAGATATAGTTATGGAATTGTTGTATACTGCTTATACCCTGATATAAATGTGTTAATTTTATAATGATGCATTTATTATAATGTATTACATATATAATTCATATACATATAAAGTACATAAACATATAAACTATTTAATAATATTAAATAAATATTAAGTATTATAATAATAAATATTACTGTATATATCAATTATACATATATAATTTCATTTTGGGTAACAGACCAAGCAAGCATTTCTATTTCTGTCATTACAGATTGAACTGTGTCCCTCTAAAATTAACTTGCTGAGGTCCTAATCCTGAGTATCTCAGAACATAACCTTATTTGGAAAGAGTGGTTGCAAGCATAATTAGTTAAGATGAGGTCATACGGGAGGAGAGTGGGCCTCCAATCTGGTAGGATTAGTGTCCTTACAGAAAGGGGAAATTTGGACACAAACACACACAAAGACAATACCATGTGAGGATGAAGGCAGAAACTGGGGTGATGCTTCTCCATGCCAGCGAACTCTAAAGCTGTCGCTGAATTGGCAGAAGCTGGGCAGGGGGTACGGAACAAACTCTCCCTCTCAGCCTTTGGAAAGAATCAAGTCTGTTGACATCTTGATTCAGTTTTCTAGCCCCTGGAATTGCAAGACAATACATTTCTCTTATTTATACCACCCAGTTGGTAGTACACAGCCCTAAAAAACTAATATACCCTATTTACTGCCTGTGGTTCTCTGCAATAGTGAACAAGGCACAGACAGAAAGGCTTGAAGCTTCACTTTGCCATTGTCAGTTCTGTGATTTAGACCATGTTATATAAACCCACTAATCTCTGTACCAATCAGGTTACACTAAATTTTACTACAGTAACAGTCAACCCCCAAATCTCAGCCCAAAGTAATTATTGTTTGTTTCTGGTACATACATGCCCACTGAAAGTTCACTTGGAGGTTCTGATGTATTTAGTAACCAGCCTAAACGAGACGCAGGCTGGCAGAGGAGATGTTATTTGGAACATATGCATTCACTCTGGCAGAGGGGAAAGCAACCAGTGGTGAGTGCCTGGCTTTTAAATAGTCTACCCCCAAAGACACACATCACTTCTATTCACTTTTCTTTGGCAAAAGCAAATCAACCATTGTTTGAATGTGAGCCAGTGGAGAAGTGCTCAGAAAGAAGAAACAGCACCAAATACTTATAAACAGTTCCAATGGCCATGTGTCAGCAATGATATGATCATAAACTAAGATTAACTAATTAAATCCTTCATATTTTCATTCAACAATGAGTACTGTGTGTCAGGCAACTTGCCCAGAGAGCAACACACAAGACAAAACCCCCACCTTTAACAAGTTCTCATTTTATTGGAGGAGTTAGTAAAATAAAGACGAAGGTAAATGAGTAATACAACTTCAGATACTTATAAATGTTATGAAGAAAAGTGAAAGAGGGCAAGGTTATTGAGAGACACTGGAGTAAAAAGTAAGGTCAGTATTTTAGGCAATGAGTACAAATTTCCTAGCATGGTCTATAGCAAGCGTAGGCACCCAAGAAATGTTTCTTTCCCCTCAACACCCTGGATCATTGGCATCAACAGAAGGCTCAAATAGAATTTTGTGACTATTAAATTATAAAGCATAGAAAAAGGATTAAAATGCCCAATTCTGGCAAGGATGTAATGTAACTGATACAAGCATACGTTTCTGTTGGCAGTATAAATCCCTTTGGAAAGTAATTTGGCAATGCATTTCATGATCCACTAAATTGCTCATAACCCTGAGTCAGTAATTTCATTCCTATGAATCTGTCTCCAAAAGTAATATAATTTAATAATCACAAAGATGATTATTGTGGCGTTATTTGTGATATCAAGAACAACATGAATATGCAGCAATAGGAAAATGGTTAAATGGATTATGGCTTACCAACTATATAGAATACTATATAGTAATTAAAATGATAATTATGCACATTATGTAGCAACAGGAAAAATGTTTATGATATAATTTTAATTTTAAAAGGATGCAAATTATACCCTCTAATTACGTGATGTAAAATCATATATGTAAATGCATAAGATTAAAAGAAAACATGGAAAAGTGAAATCTAGAATGCACAAATTTGTAGTGATTAAAAAATGTACTTCAGTTTGTTACCTTTATCGAATGTTTAACAAGTACTTCCAAAGTATTGTTTGGATATGGATTCAAAATTATAATTAAAAAAGCCATGGAGAACTATGATTCCCCACTCACTGGATTTGATCTTGATTGAAATCATAATATCTGTGCAATCTAATCTAATACTTAGAAACATTGTCACAGTGTAAGGAAGGGATTGTGCTCGAACATCCAGTGAGTAGAGGCCAGGTATGTGGCTAAATGTCTTACAACACACAGGACAGCACACATAACAGAGGATTAGTTGGCCCAAAATGTCATTACTGCCCAGGTTGAGAAAATCTAGAATAGGCAGTGGGAATAACACAAACTTAACTGTAAAGAAACCCAATTTCTAATTTTATTTTCACTGCTCAAAGGTTGACCTTGAGGTGAGTCACATAAATTCTATCCTTCAATTTACTCATTAGCAAAATGAAGACAAATATTTAGCCTACCTCATGGGACAGTTCTGAGAGTAAAATGAGACACATAATATGATAGTGCTTTAAGAAGTTGAAGTGTACCATATAAATACTATCATATATATTTCAAAAATCTCTTTAAATGGATTACAAAAAAATAAAGGTAGAAACAATTACTCAATAGCTTATGGGTAACTGCTTTTGACATTTTTAATTTGTCATGTTTCTCCAGAGAAAATTAATGAAAACCATAACAACATACTGCCACCTTACCGATATTTTCCAAATAAAATAATCTAGTTTCCTTAATCATCTGCCCTCATCCCATGTCTTGAATTTCTTTACTGTCACTAGATTCTTGACTTTTGCTACAAACATACCCAGGATCCTTGGTGAATGATCCAGGCTCCACTTCAGGTGAACACTTCCACTCTACTATTTATTACTTGTTACGACCAATTTCTCACCTCCCTTTCATTCCACTACCAACCAGTATATAATCCATGTGTTTATTCATTGCAACCACTCAGCCTAACCTCAACCTCCCTCATGGATTTCCAGTAGCTAAAGAGAATGCCTAGAAGAAATGACACCCCAGCAGGTAGAAACTTCACCCTCAGGGAGATAGAGCATAACTCCACACTCTTTAAGTGGGACCTAAGCTGAATGAATGACTTTCATCCAAAGAGGACAGTATGGAAAAAGTGGAAAAAGAGTGACTTTACAGTGAAGAAAATCGACAACTACTACCTCAGCCAGGTGATCAAAATTAACAGTCCTAAATCACGTTTATGGTATATACCCTTGATTTGATGTGATGAAAATGGCACTTTACCTCTGTGGTCTTCCAAAATCCATGAACCCAATCTAACCTTGAGAAAAATATCAACAGATCTCCATCAAGAGACATTCTACAAAATGCTTAATGAATATTCCTCAAAGCTGTCAAGATATCAAAAACAAAATAAGTCTGGAAAACAGTCAAAGCCAAGAGGAGTCTAAGGAGGTAGGACAAGTAAATGTAGTAGGTATTCTGGATGGAATTGGAACAGAACAAGAACATTAGGTCAAAGAATATCAGAATAAAGTATGAACTTCAGTTAACAATGCATTCCTGTTGGTTCGTTAACTGTGAAAATGTGCCATACAAATGAAAGATGTTGATTAATTGGGGAAACATAGGTGGCTCAGTCAGATCTCATGGTTGGTTGAGTTTGAGCCCCACATCCAACACTCTGCTGTCAGTGTGGAGCCCACTTAGGATCTTCTGTCTTCCTCTCTCCCTCTGTCCCTCTCCCGCTCATGCTTTCTCTCTTTCTCTTCCTCTCTCTCTCTCAAAAATGAATAAGCATTTAAAATAAAATAAAGGGGTGTCTGAGTGGCTCAGTCAGTCAAGCGGTCTACTTTGGCTCAGGTCAAGCTCTCATGGACCATGAGTTCCGGTCCTGCGTCAGGGTCTGTGCTGACAGCTCAGAGCCTGGAGCCTGCTTGGGATTCTGTGTCTGTCTCTTTCTCTGTCCCTCTTCTTCTCATACTCTGTCTTCCTCTCTCTCTCTTTCAAAAATAAATAAACATTTAAAAAAAATAAATAAATAATAAAAATAAAATTAATATAATAGGGGAAATTGGATGTGAATATATGGGAACTCTCTTGTACCATCTTCACAGCTTTTCTGTAAGTCTAGGTATTCTGAAATGAAGTTTAAACTTAAAAATTATGCTTTGTTTTGTTTTAAATTGTTCTCAGAGATTAGTCAGTGAATCTTTCTCTTTGCTGAACTACCTAAAAGTCATAGACAGAAGACGAAATCTACATTCTTTACTATTTAGGCTTTGACTTCATGTATTGCCTATTACTAGTTATTCATATTATTTTTTAATGTTTATTTATTTTTGAGAGAGAGAAAGACAGAGCATGAGTGGGAGAGAGGCAGAAAAAGAGTGAGACAAGAACCCAAAGCAGGCTCCAGGCTCCAGGCTGTCAGCAAAGAGACCCACGTGGGACTTGAACTCATGATCATGACCTGAGCTGAAGTCAGACCCTTAATGGATCGAGCCACCCAGGTGTCTCAAGTTATTCATATTATGACTATATATTAGTATATTAGTCTGTATATTAGTCTACATATCAATTAAGAACTAGAGATATTTGATGTTTTAAAAAAGAGGAATATTGAAGGGAAATAAGCTTCATGTTTCTTTAAGGAACAGGGCTTACTGGGTGGGCTGCAAGAGATGGATCTGACTGAAGTATGGGGGCTGAGGGAGCAGACATGATAGCTAGTGCTTGTCCAAGTTAGAATGCCATTCTGATAGATAATAATACAATACTACCCCCAATGCAGGGAAATAGAAGCTAAGGGGTAATCTAGTATATTAGTCTGTCTCAGAAGAGTCCAATGTGGAGCAACACGGGTTGAAGACACATAGAACAGGATTCATGAGTAGCTGCTATGGTAGATATGAACAGGCAGTTGGCATTGAGTAAATCTACCATCAGGGCAATGATTCAGAAACCACTGAGCTAGGTGGGATATTGGGGGTGTGCCTCTGACACCCTTCTCCTTGGATGTCAACAAGCATGAAAACATGGGCATCAAGATAAGAATTTGATTACCAGTGGAAATATAAGATTAGGATCAGACACTGGGAATGAAGCAGAAACCCAGGTTTGTTTAACAAACACTTATAGAATACTTACATGTCAGGCTATTCTAAAGCACTTCAAAAGTATCAATTCATTTTATCTTTATAAGAGAAGATAACTTTTCATTACCATTTTATTCTCAATGTCTGGGATGAAACACGGATCATAATAGGACATTAGTAAATGTGGTTTGTAAGGAAGAAAAGAAAGAAAAGTAGGGGAGGAGAGGAAAAGAGAGTAATAGGGAAGGGAAGGAGAAGAACAAGGGAAAGAAGGAAAGGGAAGTGGAAGGAGGGAAAGGAAAGAGAGAAAGAGGAAGGAATATATCACTGCCCCTAAAAGTCTGGGTTGAATATCTGAAACATCGCTTGTCCAAATCAGGATTGGTTCTAGGGAATGAAATGGAGCAGACAATGGAGCACGTGGGGGTATTGAGAAGGTTATGGTATTTTTGAGGAGGGGATGGAGAAGACAATAATAACAAAATGGCTAACATTTATTGATCACTTACTATGTGCCAGCATTGTACATGCATGACCCTTATAAATCACTTTTATTATTAATATTATTATAACCATGTTATAAAGAAAGTAACACATTTCAAAACTTACTCTAGCTAATGAAGATACTAAGGTTCAATACTGAAACTCAAACCCTAGCTTGATTCTCTGCTCTTAGCCACTGTGTAAAATCTAGGCTAGGCACAGGCAGATCCTGAAAAAATAGATCAAAAAGTGGGCTCATTTTTGAAGGAATAGTGGTTCCTGTTTTAGGCAATCAGGTCCACTTGGAAGTGTAAGACACATGTTTTATAGAGTCAATATAGTCGGCATTTGTGAAAATGAGTCAGAAGGGTGTACAGGGACACGGCACGTGGAAGGGAGGTGTTGGAGGATGGAAAGGAGAGCACAAAAGGCCTTGGCATTTACATCATATAAATCAATATCTGGTTTAAAATCTTGCTGATGACTGTGAAAGGCAGAAGATATTAAATAAACTCTGTGATATAAGTCAGATATATACAACAGCCAAGTAAAATAGCCCATTTAAAAAGTCCCTTTATAAGGCAGGAATTTTGAAAACCATTCAAACACAATGCACCCTTGTACACAATTATTCTGTAATAAAAAAAAAAAAAAAGATTTTTTTTCTCAAGCAATACCTTGACCTAAGGGGGAAGCATTTTAACAGTAAAATATTAACTGATCCAAAATTGAAGAGCTCAAAATATCAGATAGTATAAAGTCCCCTTTAACCTAAAACGAAAAATGTCTTCATTTGTAGGCATTTTATTCAGAGTATTCCATCTTTAATAGTCTTGAGATGCATTAATGGGAACAGAAGCATAAAGTGTTGGAGATGGCCTGTGCCCTGACTTCTTATGTCCCTTGTTCTCGAACTTCAGCTCTTCTCCAATCTTTGTTTCAGCCCCAGAGCCGGGTTGTTAGCCTCACTCTTTTGAACTTGGTGTGGAAATTGTGCTCTCTCAGAATCTAGTCTCAGACCAGATCTGTCAAGGTAGTTTCCAGTCAAATCCAGCCCAGTTTATTAGTAATTGCTGCCTGTGTTGCTCAGTGAAGCCTGTGAAGCACTATCTAGGCTTGATGGGAGAGAATCCAGTGATCAATCAGCAGTGTAGGCCATGATGCTGAGGGGAGAACTAGGGGATTATAAGTTATATCTTGCCACCATGTCCCCTCGAGTCTTCTATTTCTAGCACAGCCTAGCCAGGACTTATTTGTGGGATTCTCTTCCACCTACACTGAAAATAGTGGATGAGTTCACCAACCCTCTGCTAGCCCTGGAAACTTCTAGTCCTCTACCCCTAGACTGGGAGTTCGTACAGCTGTAGGGTGAACCCCAGCTCCTTCCGTCCTGGGCTGCCAACTCTCGGTTCCATTTGTTTTTGTCCATGAGATAAGACTACTCCAAGATCTACCACGTGTCCTGGGACATTGGCCTGAATGAAAACTTGCCTACCTCTTGCTATTCTTGCCCTAAATAAATAGGTCAAGATACTCTTAAAGGTAGCATTATGATAAATCACTCTTGGTCCAAGTTGCCAAACTTTATCTCCTACCATCTATCACCCCCCCAACCCATTTTTCATGGCAGACATTGCTAATCCATCACCGAATGCATTTTCACTGAGCCAGGATGTAGCTTGGCAACCCAGAGTGCATAGGGAGGGGGCCATCTACTCAGGGCTAGGAATCCGGTGTATCTATCCTCCCCATTACCAGAGGAGCAAGAATCTGAGAAATGTGATTTACTCTGATGACATTATGTCCACTATGGGAGGGGAAAATTTAATCCTAGAGACAGAGGTAGCAAAACCCATATATCCTGAGCCATAGCCAGGACCGATCTCAGACAAAATTACCCAGGAGACTAAAATTCAAGTTTCTTTCCACATGTCTCCCTTTTAGTTTCTTCATGACCCAGGCTGCCCAGAGTCCCTCACCAGGTCCTCTCTGGCATTTTTTGTTTCTTCTAACAACTTCCTCCACCTCAAAACTTAAATAATTGTGTCATTCCTTTAAAAGTAAGCTCTTAGCCTGAGTACATTGTAGGTACTTAAGAAATCCTGGCTGGCTGGCTGATTGGGGCAAGAGGAGAAGGGTCAAGAAAAAAATGCCCATTAGACACAAGGAATTCTTCCCAATAGGTGATGAATTATAAGAATCTTGTGAAGTTTTGTATAGCAATACAGGGCAGAATGTGACTGCTTGGATAAACCTTACATGTAACATGGGTATGAAATAGTTAAATAGAAAGTCCCAGCTAGGTGGCACTGTGTTTTAAGTAAATAATTTTTAACCCAGCTACAATAAGCCTTCCGGGAACCTCACTACATGGATAATGGCTTCCAAATAGTAAGGGGCTATTATTCAAGGTACAGTGCCTCATAAAAACAAATTCTGCTTTATGGGCATAAGGTAGCCAGATTTAGAAAACTAACATACAGATATCTATCTGGCTTTGAATGTCAGACACACAATGTATAAATTTTAGTATAAGTACGCTCTGTGTCATATTTGGGACATATTTACAGAAAAAAAATATTTATTGTTTATCTGAAATTCAAAGTTAACTGTGCAACTTGTATTTTATCTGGCGACTCTATAGGGGCATCTCTTGTATATCTGGCATAGCATTAGGCATTACACACACATTTTCCCGTCTCTTACACCCTTATTCAGATTCCCAGCCCTTTACTATGCAATTCCAAAGTTTCTCTGCAAATCTCCAGGATGCATTTCATATGTGCTAACAGTGTCTCCATCACATTATATAGAAGACAGTTGTCTTCTCTCTCTCTGTCTCTCTCTGTCTCCCTCTATCTCTCTGTCTCTCTGTCTCTTTCTCTGCTTTCCTCTTTTGCCAGGATGGGCTGGCTACCACATGAAGGCAGCTGATACCCCACTCTGGTCAACTGCTAGCTCATTTCATGGGTACCATTCTGTTCCATCAACAGGTATCAGCTGAGGGCCACCAGGTGCTACAGCGACCTCTGCTGAGGAGCGCCACATCCACCAGGAACTATCTCATCCACCTGACTTACCGGCTTCTCTGGGGAGTGTCGTCCAATGCCCGCTGTGTTGCCACTTAGGTCAAAGCATTGAAGCCGGCTGTCATCATATACAGCAGGCATTTGTTACTGGGTGAAGCATGTATACTTATTCCTTCCCCCAAAATGAATTTTCTCCCAGGAAGCTCCACAATCATGCAGAAATGGACCCTGGAGGTGAATATTTAATCCCTGATTATATTTAATCCTAATACAACCCACTGAGAGAGCTATTATGCCCCTCATGTAACAATAAGAAATCTGAGATCAAAAGTGACTTATAGATCTGAGAAATACACCTCAGTCATAATCACTTGCCATTCTCTGCTTTCACTCTGCTTTTAGAACATATCAAGGTCCTTCTTGCCTTTGTATTTATTGTTTTCATTGTCCAGAAAATAACAAACTCCAGGCTGACTCTTTAACATTCAATTTGAGTCAAATGTCACTTCCCTAGGAGGCCTTCTCTGACCTGCCGCTCTGCAGCAACTTCTTGGCCATTACTCACTCTCCCTCCCCATCACCCTCTGATGCTTCATAGTTCTTACCAATATGCAATATCATTTACTTGTTTATTTTACTATGTATCTGATATTTGTCTTCCCAACTAAAATTTAAGCTTCAAGAAAGAAAGAACCTCGAACCTGCTTTATCCTCAGGAGCTGAATAAATATTTGGTGAAAGAATAAATCTAAATCTCAAGCCTTAGATGGTACTTCACACTTAAATCTGGGAACAATAATAAAATTCCATTCTTTTTAGTTACTAAGAAGATATTTAATAAATATAAATATGTAAATACACACACATATGCAAACTTTATAGAAGATACTATAAAGACCAAACAATCTGGTGGTATCATTTAATGTTGAAAAGAAAGAAAAGGATAATGAAAAAGGTGGCTTTTTTGGCTCAAAATAAAATTTGGTCACTTGAGAATTTTGCCTTAGATGGGTCCTCATCAGAAAATCTACTTAACCTAAGGCAACTGAGAGCCTTTTTTCTACATAACAGACTTCATGCTGAAGACATTTCTGGAAACATTTCATTGTACTTTTCAAAATAAATAATCCCAACTCCTTTAGCTTTTTCTTAGGGGTCCTATTGCTTTTCCTTTACTAGATACAGATATGAAATACTCTGACACTTGTGACTTTACTTGCAACTTAAATCAAGTACTGCAAACTCAAATGCTACAAGGCCAGGAAGGTAATAAAAATGAATGATCTTTTGGTCTTTGTGTCAATATATTTACATTGTATAAATGAGGGGTGGATGTCTAGATAAAGGGCTGGTGGCTGCAATGTGCAGTTCCTGTCACTTATTGCCATTGACCTTGAGTTGCCAGATCTTTCAGTATTTCAAGAAAATCCAGAAATCCAGATTTTTATGAGAAAACTTCTAAATTTTGGTTTATAAACCACTTTAGGCTATATACATATGTCTGTCTATCCAATGCTAGCAGTTGGCTTGTGACTCTAAGATAATGATTCTCTAGCTGTTTGTCTCAAGACACATGCAGCCTTTGGCTCTCTAAGACCTTTGACTATCTATGTTAGGACACATTATTCTACCAGACTGTGGGGGAAGCAACATGTCACATGGCGTCCTCGATTAATAATGATTACAGTCCTTTCTCTGAGCTCATGTAAGTGCCTAAGGCAGTCCTGGCTATTGGCAGTACTGAATAATATTAGAATAACCTTGCCTTTCTTCTGAGTTACATATTCACTTTTCTATATTGTTTTTTTTTGTGTGTGTGTGTGTGTTTATTTTTTATCATAGACTTCCCGGTTTTCTTTTTAGCTTATGGCATTTGAGACACCAGTATACACGAGTCATATCATCAGACAATGATTCTCGATAACCTAATGTATGAAGTGTATTTTTTTTCCTTCAAGGTTCTTCCTTAACTAGTATTCTAATGTATTATTTTAATTTGCCCCATTCACTGTACTTCAACAGCAGTATACATTCAATACCTGAACTATAGATTATATGTTAAAATTATCTCATAATTCCAGCTCTTCCCCTTTACCACATTACATCTTGTTAGTTTCATTCTTCTTTATCCATTTCAGTAGGCTTTCAATTATTTCCTGACTTTAAATTTCATGCCCATCTTGCCAATCATTCACAATGCTGTCCAAATAAATATTCTAAGACTGTGGTTTTACCATAATCAGATATATATTCATATTTAATTACCTATATTTTAATATTCTCCCCAACAAGCTAATATTTAGTCCCAAATCTGCAAAGACCATTTGCTTTCATCTCGCTCTGACTTTGCCAGACTTGTATCTTTCAGACTCTGGTCAAACATCTACTGATCTCATGCAAAAAACAAACTGAATATAATATATTATGAGGGTCAGAATGATGTCTGTGGTCAAGTAACCAAGGAAAAATAAACTAGCCTGTAAAAGAACTAAGGGTAGCTCTATGTTATAACCAACTTAGCTACCCAGGCTTCTGGACACATACTCTGCTGGAGACCAACCCACACATTAAGCTGGTGAAAAATGCCCCCAGCCATGCACTCAGGTGAGAAAGAGAAAGAAAAATGAAGAGAGAAAATAAAATTCACTACCCTATAGAAAAAAAAAGAAGGAAAAAAAAAAGTCTACCATTTCATTCAAAGAGTATAATTTCAAGGAGAGCATAAGATCGCAGATATGGATCTGATGTTTCTTCAGGCAGCATCCATCTCCCCTCCCAGTGAAAGCACTAAGTGTGATTCAATGTGGGAAGATATAAGTTTTCTTATGAAAGCAATTTTTTTCCATCTGGTGCTCAAAGAAGTTGACTATGGGGCTTTCTGAAAGGGGGGATGTGAATCTCCATTCTAAGGAGCACTCACTGATAATTTGAAGAATTTATAGTTGATGTCTCACATGCCAACTTTAGAACTTACCTTCTATACCCACACACACATGAACACTACCACCACCACCAACACTTAAAGTGTGGTTTCACTATATTCATTATTCATAATTTCTGCAGTACATTTTTCTAAGACTGAAAGTATGCCATTTAATAAAGTTTTCCTTAGGGAAAATATTAACACTCTACTGAAAATATTTAAAAATAACAAAATCATGATTCAGCTCATGATCGAAGAGCTAGCATTAGATTTACCCACATGTAATAGAAAACTATGGAACTAGAGAAAAGCAAACTGATTTCAAACATTGAAATATGGACAGTACAAGTCTGTGATCCTTGAAAGAACGAAAGCTCATGAGGTCAATGTCCCATTCGTGCTGGCTTGCTGTCTGGGAGAGATTTCCAAATCATTTCTGAAAAAAAGTGAAGAAGCAAAGAAGAGCTGTATGGCTGGAGGGAGCAGAAACTAAGTGGGTAAAAGAAGTGGTTATTAGGCTTTGAGGATTGTAAGGCATCTGTAATTGTTAGGGAAGGGCTCTGGAGAGAGGAAGCCACTGAGAGGAAGCCCGAGAAATTAGCATAGAGATTCCCCTCAAGTCCTTGGCCAGATTTTAAGTTGTGCCGGTGCAGGGCATGAATCTGTGAGGATAAGCAAAGAACAGCTGCTGGGGGACCGAGAGGTGAACAGAGACTTCAGAGCCGCAGAGTGCGGGGGAAACATTGGCATTCCCATCCCAACCAGATGGAGGTATGCGGATGAACAACTTGAGCATTAAGTTGAGAACTCAGAAAGCCTATGCCTTAGGATTTAGGACCACGGACTAAGATTCTTATTCTTGCAATGTGCCAGGACTAACAGCAAATGGGAGCAAAGAGACCTGCCATGAGTTTAACTTTATGTCAGGACAAAACCCCCTCTTCACTGGAAAATGACGTCACCTAGAAGCTCTACCAGGTACTCAAAAAGCAAGATGACCCATGTGACCCATGTTAACAGAAAGTTGACCAATAAAAGATTCATAAATATTCAAATGTTGAAATTAGCGATGAAGGAATCAGAAGAGTTGTTATAAATATGGTGAAGAATTTAGTAGAAAATATGGGCAAAAGGTATGAACAGAGTTTCAGCAAAAAGTTGAAACTCTAGAAGAGGACTGACTGGAAATTTTAGAATTCAAAAGAAAGTCTCTCCAAAACAAAGGATTTATTGATATATTTAATGGACTTTAGAAAGCAGAAGTTTTCATAATCCAAAATCAGTGACCTCAATCTATACAAACTATCTAATATGGCCTAGAGGAGGGAATATAAAAGAATGAAAAATGCAGGCCAAAGTTTCCATACAAGTGGGCAATTTCAGAGGGTTTAACATATATGCAACTAGAGTCCAAATAGAGTGGAGAATATGGAGCAGAATACAAAATATTAGAAAAGATAATGGCCGAAAGTTATCTAAATATGATCAAAAATATCAATCCAGGGGCGCCTAGCTGGCTCAGTCGGTTAAGCGTCCGACTTTGGCTCAGGTCATGATTTCACAGTTGGTGGGTTCGAGCCCCGCGTCGGGCTCTGTGCTGACAGCTAGCTCAGAGCCTGGAGCCTGTTTTGGATTCTGTATCTCCCTCTCTCTCTGACCTTCCCCTGCTCATGCTGTCTCTCTCTCTCAGAAATAGATAAAACATTAAAAAATTATAATAATAAACAAAAATATCAATCCACAAATGCAAGAAGTACAGCAAATTCCAGGAGAACAAAGAAATATAACAACCACACTGAGGCACATCACAGTGAAACTTAAGCATACCAAAGACAAAGAGGAAAATCTTAAAACCAGTAGGGGACAAAAAACACATTATATTCATGAGTACAACAATAAAACTGATGCTGTCATCTCATCAGAAAGAAATGGAAGCCAAAAGAGAATGGAATGACATCTTTATTGACATAGCTAAGGACTTACAATAATAAATCAAGCAAAAACATGTATCCAAAAATGAAAGTAAAATAAAGACGTTTCAGATAAACAAGTGCTTCATGTATTCAACATTAGCAAAGTCACACCTCACAAAGAAAAAGGAAGTTCTCAGGTTAAAGAGAAATGTTCCTAGATGAAAGTCTGGGCTGATAGGAAATAATGAAGATCACAGAAAATAGTAAATATGAGGGCAGATATAAAAGGTTAAGTTTAAATGTTTTTCCAAAAGGACACATAACAGATGCAAGGAGCAAGATGGTAAACTTGAACCCAACCACATCAATAATTACAATAAATCTAAGTAGATTCAACCACTCTATTTAAAAGACTTGACAGAGGGCTTGGGTGGCTCAGTGAGTTAAGCATCAGACTGATCTCTGCTCAGGTCATGATCTCACAGTTCATGAGATTAAGACCCACATCAGGCTCTGCACTGACAGTGAGAAGCCTGCTTGGGATTCTTTCTCTTTCTCTCTCTGTCCCTCCACTGTTCTCTTTCTCTCTCAAAACAAATAAGTAAACTTTTAAAAACACCATTTTTTTTAAAGACTTGCAAGATTGGAAACAAAAAAAGACTCAACTAAATACTGTTTATAAGGAATCTATTTAGGTATAAGGACACAGATATGATGATGCAAAGAAAATATGCTGTGTTGTTCAAAGTCAATGTGTATTAACACAGATAAGGAGGGAGAATTCCTAATGATAATAGTGTCAATATTAGGAAGATACAATAATCCCCAATATATTTAAGTAAATAGCACAGTTTCAAAGTAGCTGAAAACATGAGAAGAAAAGGAAAAGAAAAAAATAGGTAGGTCCAAATCCCACATGGAGACTTTCACATTTTTCTCCCAGTAATTAACACACATAAAGCAGACGAGAAATTCAGTAAGGATATAGAAGACTGGAAGAATACCACTAATTTGATCTAATTAACATTTACAGTGCACGATGTATGCCCAAGAACTACAGACAGCATATTACTTTCAAATGTACACGGGACATTCATCAAAACAGATCATATGCTGGGCTATAAAAATGAGCCTTAATAAATTTAAAAGGCAGAGAATGTTTCTTAAGAATAATGGGATTTAAACTAGAAATCAATTTGGAAAAGTAGAAATCTCCTAAAATATGAAAATCAATTAACACACTTTTAAATAAGCTATGGATTAGGGTATTAATTGTACTGAAAATTATGAAATATTTTGAATTCATCTAACTGCTGTTTAAGAATAGGCAAAGGGGCTGGGGTGCCTGGGTGGCTTAGTCGGTTAAGCATCTGACTTTGGCTAAAGTCATGATCTTGCTGTTCCTGGGTTAGAGCCTCATGTTGGGCTCTGTGCTGACAGCTCAGAGCCTGGAGCCTGCTTTATACTCTGTGTCTCCTCTCTTTCTGCCCCTCCCCAGCTCGCACTCTGTCTCTGTCTTTCTCAAAAATGAATAAACATTTAAAACTTTAGAAAAAAAGAATAGACAAAGGGGAGAGGGCAAGGCAGAAACAAGGAGAGCAGTTAGGTGGTTATTACATACGTCCACATGGCACGATGTGGGTGGTAACAGAGTGTGAGAATTGGTCAGGTTCTGAATATGTTTGAAGATACAGACAATAGAATTTGTGGACAGATAAATAAAGTATACAGTATATGTATGTATTCATATTTACTTAGTATTAACAGATTAATATTAGTATGATTAGTATTTATTTAGTATTAAGTAAATAGAGGTAGATATGAAGAAAAACAGAGAAGTCAAAGATTAATGTGAGATTTTGGCCTGAGTATGCAAAAAGATGGAGCTGCCATTAACTGAAATGGGGAAGATGGAAAGAAAAACAAGTTTGGAGAGCAAATAACATGAGCTGAGTTTTGATCATAGATACTTGTTTTAGATGCCCATTGTCCATTTTAGAAGTGTCCAGTAGACAGCTGGATACATGGTTCTGTTATTCAAGGGAAAGGTTGGAATTAGGATATACATTTTAGAAACATACAAACTAATTCATATCTGAAATAAATTCAACACTATATGCTTACATACTGAGATCACCAGTAGAGTTAAGACTTATCCCTGAAGCACCTTAACATTAAGTGTCTAGATAGATGAGAAAGAATCATCGAAATCCCCCAAGAGATGGCCACTGACATGGCAGGAAAACCAAGAATATGTTGTTCTGGAAGTCAAATGAAAGTGTTTCAGGGAGGAGAGAAGGACCGAGTTTGTTAACTTCTAGTGGCAGGTCAAGTAAGATGAGAACTGTAAATTTTGATTTAGAACATGTAAGTCAGCTGGTGACCTGGAAAAGATTAGCAGAGGGGGAATGGTGTGAATGAAAGCCTGACTACTGAATTCAAGAGAAAATGGACACAGAGTAAAATATAGACTTAGAGTAATACAGAGTGTATAGAAGTGAAGTGGCAAAAACTGGGAAATACTCTTCTCAGTGCTTCATCAGGAAGACAAGGAAGGTGTTGGCTGTTAGGAGTGTGAGGAGAGAAGAGGAAGTATAAAGTAGTTTGTTTTGAGGAGAAGGGGAAAATGAATGGAGCAGGAAATGTGGACTTATTGTTGAGCAACATTAACAGCCAATTAAAGTAATTCATTACGGAGTTAAGTGAAACCAATCATCATGGTTGCTTGTTTTTCTCTAGACATTTTCATTTGAGCAGACACAGGGATAAGGTAGGCAGAGATTTAGATTTAACCAGGGTTGGGACTTTGCCACTTAAATACAAGAAATAGAAAGGCATACTCAAGGCAATTATTGTAATGATTACAACTGGAACCAAAAAAAGAGAAGGACATGAGAATAAGTAAAAAGCTGGTAGAATCAATGAATTTCACTACGAAGGGGATTGGATGAGTATCAGAAGAACAGTATAAGTGAGCAGAAAGACTAAGGGATGCTGTTCAGAGACTGCAGTGCTTGGATTAAAAATTATGGAGGGATTTCATGATTGGTGCTCTCAGGGGGAATGAGTGTCTGCGGCGGTTCAGAGGAAAAAAAGTCATTGAATGACAGCAGTTAAAGAAACTGAAATTTTAGGGGTTTGTGAAAATAACCCAAATGAATATTGAAAGCATCCACTGTTATGACAGGGGTTGTATTGGAGAGCGTGACAGCAAGCCAGGAGCTAACAACTTCAAGTAATAAAGGATGTTGGCTGGCAGATGGGTTGGTAGATGAATTGCATATGGGTACAATCTGTTGGCATAGAAAGGAAAGAGAACAGCCTAGAAGGGACATTAGGAGCAAGAAGGATTCCTGCCTCACCTCTAGTACCTGAAGTACCACAAGTGCAGGAGGGAAGACAGACACCCAAAAGATATCCAACCCCAAAATGACTTCCTCAGTGGAGAAGCTGGTTTCAAACTTGTTCTTAATGACAGAACAGTCCTGGCTTCTAGAAATAGCCCTGGAGAAAATGGCTGCCACTAAATCTGCTTTTCTGGCTGTTGAAGTGTCTGCTCTATCTTGACACTTCCTTTGGTGCCATAAAAAAGTGTTACTGCTGCATCTCTGGCAGCCTCAACCAACCCTCAAACCACTCACAACTTTGAAGATCTCACACCTTTTGACAAAATTAGTTTCATGCAATGAGACAGAGGTTCTCTCTTGTCTTTTGCAGCGGGAGGATAAACGAAGAGATGGGCTAGTTTAAAGCACCCTTGGCTACTGTTGGAAGCAGAAGGTAGGAAAACAATGCTGTCAGGAAACACTAAATATAAAACTGAAGTATACAATTTGTCAATACTCTGTAACATGCTATGTAGGATGTGGTGGACCCTGAAAGCAACCAGAAAGTTCTGGAAGGTGAACCCTCCAAGGCGGGAAAATGTCAGAAGACTGTATTAAAGAAGAAAAACAATCAATGGCCAAATGCTCATCTCTCTCATAATTTGGCATACATTTCTCCTTTTTAAGTTGGTTTTTCAGCAGAGGGAAACTGTTCTTACGGGTTAACTTACTAGCTTATTAGACTATAGTCAGGAATCAATTCCTAACATCGGATGAATCACAAGTGTCCTTACGAAATGTGAAAGCTGTCACAATGAAAGCACGAGATGGGAGTGTTGACAAGGAAAGACCTAAGGAATGAAGGCAGACCCTAGAAGCTGAAAAAACAAACAAAACATACAAACAAAGAAAAACGAAAATTGATTCCCCAGGGAAGCATCCAGGAGAAAAGCCGTTCTGGCCACATGTTACTTTTATTCTGACCTCAGATTTGTATGAGTATACATTTGTGTTGTTTCAAGCCACTACATTTGGGGCAATCTGCTACAGCAGCAATAGGAAACTGAAACAGTAAACTGATACTCTGCCACAAGCAAATCAAAACAGTGGTTGATTTCACTACTTTCTCTTACAAAAGCCTCCCTGAGCCTAGTGGAAAACACATCAAGCTTCCGTTCTGAATAAATGCACTCCCAAGGTTGCAACCCTTAAAGATTCAAATTACTTTCATCATTTAATTAGGAAACCTGTTTGACAATGCCCGATCTCCTGCACTTTCCCCCAAAATGGAAATGAAAGAAATTCTGTTTCCAGCATGAACTCCGCAAATATTTGTTGGGCATGATACAGAGCAAAATTTACAAAGAACCTTTTTGGCAATAAAGTAAATTGGGGGTTTTTGGGTACTTGTTCTTTCCATTAGTGAATTTTATGCAATCTGCAATGACACTGATTTGATCTGTTTTCTTCCTTTCTTTTTCTCCCCCCACCCCGCCTTTTTTTTTTTTTTTTTTTGGAGTGATAATAACAAACCTAGAACTTATATAGACTTTGACAAAATGTTTTGCCTACATGTCTCAGGTGATCATCACCACATTTTTAGGAAGTGATTGAGGCTTTTATTGTTTTCCTTTTATTTTATTCATGAAGAGCCTAAGTTTCAAGCAACATTTACTTCTCAAATGTCATCCAACTATACATGACAGAGTAGCAACAGAAAATCCCTTATTTAATTATAAACACTGTATATCCACACGCCTCTTCATTTTATACTGTGCTTTTCTGGTGTAATTTTAAAAAAAAAAGCAACAATGTGTTCTTAGCAAAGTAACTGGATAAAATGTTTATTATTCTAAGTTCTGAGAAATAGATACGTTCCAGGCGTCAGGTCTACAACAGTGAAAAAGTTGAAATCTCTATCCTCAAGATGTTCATCGTGTAGTAGAAGAGAAAAATTGGTAGACTGGTATTTGCCCTTAAGGTCGGTGGGGGCTGAGGTAGGGGTAAGTAGTGTGTCAGGGGAGCAAAGAGCAAGGGACATCAGGGAGTATTTCTCAAAAGTGATAATTCGAATATCTGAACTGTAGCTGAGAAAATTAGTCCAGCAAATGGGAGATGGGGGTGGGGAAGTTGTTTCAGGAAGAATAAATAAAGCAGGCTGGGAATAGGTTTCCAGGAATGTTTCAATAGGGCAGAACTGCCTTCCTACCCAACGCAGGGCAACACATTTACTATTCAACAGATGTTACCCAGATGTCAGTGACACAGGGTTGAGTCTTACTGGTCCTTCCAGGAGGCCACCTGAGTAAAAAGATTTTGTTTTTCTTTCTTTCTTTTTCTTTTCCCAAGAAATCACTAGAACTTTCCGATATCAAATGTTAATTTGTTCACTTTATACCTAAAAGACTGTTTCCTGACTCCTCCTAGGAGAACTCCTAAAACACACTGATCATTTCAGAATTTTAGCTCTTGTCCATGAGGATATCCTCCCCTGAATCTTGCCGGTTTCCCTGCCCTGGAAAGAACAGATGTTGTAAGAACATCTTAAAATGTCATTACTGTATCACTTTGCAAATTGCTTAACTCCAGAAGTACCAGGCCTAGAGTATATAATGCATTTTAACAGCTTAGAAGTGCAAACTTAATACAAATCAATGTTATGTTCCATAACAGTTAACTGGTTTACCATGTTGTATGTTGTACGTAACAAACAGCACAAATTAATTCACTAAGGATCATGCTGGGGACTTTAAAAAAATCAATTGCTTTTCTAACATGCAAAATGTACCCCTAGGTAGAATAAATTAATTTATTAAATATAGCTGAGGAATTTATTTATGGTATAGGGTTTGGGAAATGGAAGATATGTACACTCTTAGCTGTTTGAAATATGGGGTTAAAATGTTAAAATAATTTATCAAGAGGGGTGTCTGAGTGGCTCAGTTGGTTAAGCGTATGACTTCAGCTCAGTTCATGGTCCCCTGGTTCATGAGGTCATGGTCCCCTGGTTCATGGGTTTGAGCCCCACATCTGGCTCTGTGTTGACAGCTCAGAGCCTGGAGCCTGCTTTGGATTCTGTATCTCCCTCTATCTCTGCCCCTCCCTCGCTGGTGGGCTCTCTTGCTCTCTCTCTCTCAAAAAAAAAAAAAAAAAAAAGGAATCAACATTTAAAAAATGTTTTAATCATTTATGAATAAAATTCATAGGCAGCCCAGCAGGGTGCAGTGCACAGCACTTTGGGACAAGCAGGTACTAGTGAGGCAACATGATTTTCGAGAAGAACCTTATCTTCTGCATTCATTGCTTACTTCTCTGCCACCCAAAACAGTACCTGGCACCCAATAGATGCTTAGTAGTTACATATTCATTAAGGGAACACATGAATGCCTGTTATAGTTGAAATGATGTCCTTCCCACCCCAAATCCGTGTGTCAAAGTCCTCAGAATATGATCTTATATGCTGACAGGCTCTTTAGAAAGGTAATCATGTTATAATGAGGTCATGAGAGTAGGCTCTAATCCAATATGACAGAAATTCTTCTAAAAATTGTAAATTAGGAGAAAGATATAAACATAGGAAGAACACCATGTATTGATGAAGGTAGAGATCAAGATGATGTTTCTACAATCCAAGGAATAGCAAAAATTGCCAGCCAGCCACCAGAAGCTGGGTAAGAGGCATGGAATAGATTCTCTCTCACAGGCCTCAGAGAAAAACAACCCAGCTGACATCTTCATCTCAGATTTATAGCCTCCAGAACTGTGATACAACAGATTTCTGCCATTTAACCCACCCAGTGGTCTAAGCCCCAACATATTGATATAATATCTTTCTAGTTACATCTTGAATATCCAAATCATAAGCTATCTTGATTTTGATGTTCTCTATGGCTTATGTAAGTTCTTCAGTTGTGTTTATGTCAGCATTTGACTACCTAACTGCCCTGTAAAATAGTAAATTAACCTACTATCTTTGTATTTCACATATCATAAAACTTCACTGTGGAAGTGCTCAAAAAAATGCTTAAGTGTACACGAGCTATAAAATAGTCTCATCTCTTCCGTTAAGTATCTTCAGCATATGCTTGAAGATTAAATGAGATGATTTTTGCAACATATATAGATGGTCCAAGAGAAAGCCATTAGGGAATGAAATTTGCAAAGATAATAGTTTAATTTTCTTTTTAAAATGTTAAAGTTAGATATTATGGATTTAAATTCTTACTAACCATACGACCTTAGCAACCTAAGCAATCTGTGTTCTTGGAGAGGTTATGTTTTTTCATGTTCTCTTGCAATGATTTTGTAATAGGATGTACAGATGATTGTGTTAATATATGAAAATCTCTTAGCATCATGATGACCATGTAGGAAGAACTCAGTAAGAGACAGTTTTGTTGTTACCCATTGAATATAAAAATACTGTGCTAGACACTGAGTAGGAACTGGGAATATAATAAGTGTCAAAAGTTAACAAGTCAATTTTACTTCTTAGTAAGTTCAAAAAAGCATATGAAACTATTATGGTTAGAAAATGCCACCTGCTGTAACCAATAAACCACTAAATTTCCATGGCTTACCCCAGTAGAAGTTTACTTCCTACTCAAGCAAAAGTCCAAAGTGGCTGTTCTTGTTGGGCAGGTGTGCCTTCCCTTTATGCAATGATTCAGGGAACTAGACTCCTTCTGCTTGTGGCTCTGGATTCCCTTAGGACCTCAGTAGTGCCTTCTGCCTACAGCCAGCAAAAAAGAAAAGGGAGAGAGTATGTGAGATGTTGGAGAAGCATAACTACCTAAAAAAACCCCAGGTCCAAGAGGGTTCATGTTCAGCTCACGTCTTATTGATGAAAATCATTTGACTTGGACACGAAAAGTCTAGAAAATGTAGTCTCTGGCCCTGAAGAACTCCCAGCAATAATGCATACTATGTAAGTGGGAGATGTAGCTTTTCTGTATCTGTCACAGAGCTATATCTATGCACGGTGACAAAATGGAGTGAGCCTAAGGTGAAGAGGAAGTATAGAGTATTGTCTAGGTATGAAACCAGCCATTCTCAAGGCTCCATATTAGAACTCTGGAGTTCTGAGCACTTTTAAACCCACTGTCTGCCATATAATAAATAGTAGAAACTCCTAGTTGGTAGTGCTGGCAGGAAAGAAATAAAAGTGATAGGGAAATGCTATTAAATCCTATTTCAGGGACCTGATTAATATGGTAGGTCTCCAGAGTTATATTCTAACGAAAGAATTTAAGCGTAAGGTTGAAGAGTTTTGATGTAGTTTTACTTCCACCCATCCCTGATAGTTTGAGGCTGTACATAAGCTAGAATATAATTACTTGGTTCAACCATTCTTCAGTAACACATACAAATGTCTGCAATGCATTGGGCCTGATCTTAGGAGGTATGATTGGGCTTTCTGATTTTTGTTATTGGACTTAATAAAAGATCAATAAAACAAAGGTAGCATTCAGTAATGGCACTTAGCTTTTCAGAAGATGTTTTGCCCAAAACTAGCTGGGTCAGCAGCACTACTGTACAATTTTCTGCTGCACAATTAGAATTTTTAAATTCCAATGATGAGAATGCCATACATTGAGATGCAACACACAGCATACAGATATGTAAGAAACCTTCCAAGTTGTGAAAACATTTTCTCAAAACTAATAAACCCAACCAAATGGTTGATGGCTGGTCTCAGGCTGGGGGGAAAAAGCTATCCAAAGGGAAATGTGCACTGACTAGCATTAATTTATCTGTGAGCCAACTGTTCCATATTAAAGGCAGTCAACAGAAATGCTTTCCTAGAGGACTTAAACAGGCTTAGATTCAATTTGAAAATAATTCATTGTGTTAATTTCTTATTAAAATTATGTCCTCATAACAGAAGGACAGAATTTACTCTTATTTCACGGGTAAATTTTTAAAGTTGCATTATTTAACAATGTAGAGTTGTTTCTTTTTAAATATCCATAATTAGTGATGAAATCACAGTGTAGCATACACTCACTGTGGCTGAAATGTTTCTTCATTTCTATTCTTTAAAATGTTATTTCCCATGAATTGTTGTTTTTTAAAAAAAGGTATTGGTAATTTTATCAGCAAATATTAAGGCTGTGGGTCAAATGATACTCAAAGAACACATGAAATTTCTATGTGCTGTTTTGCTTTACAGAATATTTTTTTGAATATTTTCATATTTAATGCTAGGGCCTCCTTAAAATATTCAGTATTGATTAAAGTTCTAAAGCTATTTAAATATTCCATTAAAGTTCATCAAAGAAAAATATGAACACTATAATTTAGTACAAAAAGGTTGCTACTAATACATGAAATTGGCATATCAAAAATAATGATAGTGATGCAGTTGCTTATAGGAGATAATGTTTTAGAAGTTGCATCAAATGGCTAGCTGTTTTATTTGCTAGGTCAAAGGAGACAAGTCCAATTTATCTAATGCTGTTTGTATCTTATACAACTAAAGCCTTCTGTATTTAGGAAGATACAGGTTTAGGCAATAAAGCAGGGGCCTACCTAAATGGGCCCAAGCAGCTAGTGAAAGACCACCATTGCCATGGCAAGAAAAGGAAGACCTTTTACCAAAAGGGAAAATCTACATGACAGTTTATAAATTATAAGGAAGAACATCTAAGGTCTAAGAATATATCCTCTGTCCAGTAGTAAAAGGCAAAACAAAACAAATGAAAGAGATTATTACAGCCAGGAGAGCTTTAAACAGTAATTTAACCAGTAATTTATCCCTAAAGTTCCAAATATTAAAAATATTTAGTTTCTAGGGACTAGACACTAAAACAAATAGAAAGAGGAGTATAATAGTTTCATCCTCATCACACTTTTTAGTGCTGAGTTTCCAAATTGCTTTAATTTCTTTTTATAACAGAAGAGCTCAGTGGAAGGAGAATTGGTTACGGAGTCTGGAGTCATATAATATGTGACTTTGGAAAAATCGTTTATGCACACTTGGCCTCTATTAGCTGAGAGATAAATAGAGAGTTTAAGTTCAATGACTCAAATCTGTGTTTTGCTCCAGTATTCTGAGCCTCTTGGCCATTTTAGGGCTGGGGCTCCCAGTTGAAGGACATAAAGAAGGAAAAGGCACTTCTTTCAGGCTAGGGTTGGTCCGGCAGTCTGACGTTCCCCAGACACATTTATGGTCCAGAAATGCACAAGAAGAAATACCATTTTGTGGCAAAGTAATCACTGAAGCAAGAGCTTTTAGCAGCATATAGTACCCCAAACTCAACTTCAAAGCCAGGCAGAGCAGCAAGGTGACATTACTGTAAGTGATCCCTAGTTCCATATATCATTCTGTAGTTTAGCTTCAAGAAAGACGTTTTAGATCACAGCAAGAAAGATTAACCAAATGTTCAGAGAAACTATCCATTACTGAGAATAGATGATGCTTTACAGAGCTGATTGATCGGCTTACCTGACATCTCACTTACTTTTGCACACAGTCATAAAGTAACAGTTTTCCTACACATTGCCAGTGTGTAAGCCATTAGTTCCCAACTAAACCAGGAGACCTGTTTTAAAAATGGACCTCAGAAGAACCATTTCAAATTATATAATTTTTTTCTTGCACAGAAGAGTAATAAGACTTCATATTTACCAAATGTGTGATCATGTCAGAGCCAAGAAAACTAACAAATAAATTGTTATTCGACTGTAGAATTAATCTTGAATGAAGGGATCCAGGTGGTCATAAATAAGCATTTTCCCAGGCTTTATTCCAAAATCAATAGTGAGGTTTGATGTAAAGACTAAACTTATAGATACCCTACCACTTACCTCAATTCAACACGTTTCAAAGGCTAAAGTAAATAAATTGTATGGAAATTACACATCTGTAGTACTCATTGCTTTTATGGGCACTCAACCCATGTCCTGTTATGAGATAAAAGGGGTCTGGCAGAGTTCAAAGAAAATTTGCAAAAGTGTCAGGAAGCTCAGCTTTTCTTCTTAAGCATGAGTGGTTGGCACTAAATTATTGGGTCCTTTGTCCCAACACAGGTATCCATCACCACCAGCCAGGCCTCAGAGCCGCTTTCCTCACTGAAAAAGCATCTTGATATCCCTTGCCAAGAATTTGTCACAACAGGGAGTTGAAATCAGAGAACTAGAGTCTGGACATTCCAGGTTATGCAACTTCCTCTTGCTCTCAAGAGAAAGGAATAAAAGGTTACTGACAAAAATGAATGAATTCATTATGAGTGCCTATATGAGTGAACAGAAAAAAATTTTCCTGCGCTCATGTCAGCAGCACATATATTAAAATTGGAACAAGACAAAGATTTGCAAGGCCCCTATGAGTATGACATATAAATTTGTGAAGTATCCATATTTGGGGGAGATACAGGCTTCCGGTTATGGAATAAATAAGTCATGGGAATTAAGAGCACAGCACAGGGAGTATAGTCACTGGTATTGTCACAGTGATTACCTCGGAGAGATGAGTTAAGATGGTGGACTAGTACGGGAACCCTGAGCTTGTCTCATCCCTGAAATGCAGCTACATCAGCGTCAAACCATTTTGAACACCTAGGAAATTGATCTGAGGATTAATGTAACAATCTGCATAATTGGAGCCAGAGAACTTGGCAGGTACGTAGTGCAGAGAGGTGAAATGGGGGAGAGAAAAGCCGTGGAGCCACAGAGGGCAGGAAGCCATTGAACTCAGAGAGAGGACGCAGAGAGAGAGAGAAAGAGGGAGAGTGCAGGACATCAGGACTGCACAAGAAAAGCAGCTGGAGAAAAAGAAAGAGAGAGTAAAAACACTCGCAGGGGACTGGACAAAAAAATCTGTTCCTCAAAACCAATGATGGGGAGACAGGAAAGGGACTCATTACTACTAGGATTCTATAAACAGGGAGCACAGAGTCTGAAATTTCAGAGCTCAGTGCCCTGTGGTGCTCTGGTGAATAAGCAGGGCAAACCCCCAGTAACAGGCAATGTGGTCTGAGGGGTCCATGTGCCACACAGGAACAAGTGGTTCTCCAGATTGGAGTACATTTGATAGAGGACTTAAGGCCTCCCCATGGGCAAAAGTCCTGGTGGACCCCAGAGAGCAGCCATGTTTACTGATATTGGAACACAGATGCCAGAGGGCAGCAAAGCCTGGCATCAGCTGTGTGTTGTGATTTACCATATACTCTGGACCTCTGCTGCTGCATGACCACATGCACATTTTCTGGGACAAGCCAGCACCAGGCAATTGTTTGGCAAGACCCTCCTCCTCCCATCCCCCAGGGAGTCGCTGCAGGGCCAAGCTGCAGTGGTTTCTGAAGTATGGGGTTTTGAAACATCGCCATCTGAGATAAAATTCTGGAGGGAGGTGCCACCTGGCAGGCAGACAGCTTGGATATGGACAGGGTAGAGGCGGGGCGCAGACAGAGGCCTGAGATAAAGGAGGGGTGTTTGATTGTAGGCCCGTGAGGATGCAGGGCTCCTGTGCCAAAGACTAGGGAGCTAGGTGAAGCCATTTTCACTTCTAGGGCATTGGGACCCACATATGCATCAATCCTAGTAAGCTAAGCAGTGCTACCAAGTGGAGAACAGAGCTGTTACACCAAGCCCTGCCCAACTGCGCTCTCCAGGCACACCCCCCAGAAGACCAACACAAATACCTTCCACCTGCTTATTAGTCTGTGGACTATAGTGTCCTTCAAAGTTTCAGTTTGAGGGGAAACCGGACCCAAGCTCATTCAAGTTTCATTCTGTTTGCTGGTTTGTTTATTTTTTCATTTTCTTTGCTTCTGTTTTTGCTTAGGTTGTTTTCTATTTTCTTTTCTTTCTCTTTTACAGATACAAAAAGAGCAAATGCTTTTGAATTTTCTTAAGTTTTTATTCTATTTTATTTTCTTTTATTATTCTATTTTATTATTTAGAATATAATTAAAATTTTTTTTTCCTTTCTCCTTTTTCTCTTTTCTTTCAAACTTCTCTCAACAATCAGACTGACACATACCTAGGAGCCAGCTTCTTTTATTTGATTTTTTTTTTTTTAAGTTTTTAATTTAAAATTTTCCCAACAAATGAGTCCAGGGCTGGATGGCTTCCCAGGGGATTTCCACCAAATTCTAAAGAAGAGTTAATACTTATTCTTTTGAAGCTGTTCCAAAAAACAGAAGCAGAAGAAAAACTTACAAACTCATTTTATAAGGCCAGAATTACTTTGATTCCAAAGCCAGACAAAGACCCCACCAAAAAGGAGGACTACATTCATCCCTGATGAAATGGATGCAAAAATTCTTAACAAGACACTAGTAAACCAGATCTAACAATACATTAAAATAATTATTCACCATGATCGAGTGGGATTTATTCCTGGGATGTAGGGCTAATTCAATTATCTGCAAATCAATCACTTTGATCCATAACATTAATAAAAGAAGGATAAGAACCACATGATCCTTTCAATAGATGCAAAGAAAGCATTTGGCAAAATACAGCATCGTTTCTTCATAAAAACCCTCAAGAAAGTAGGGGTAGAAGGATCATACATCAAGATCATAAAAGCCACTGCTAATACCACCCTCAAAGCTTCTAGCTTTTCCCCCTAAGATCAGGAACATGACAAGGATGTCCATTCTCACCACTGTTATTGAACACAGTGTTGGAAGTCCTGGCTTCAACAATCAGAAAACACAAAGAAAAAAAAGGCCTCCAAAGTAGCAAGGAGGATGTCAAAATCACTCTTCGCAGATGACATGATCCTGTATGTGGAAAACCCAAAAGACTCCACCAAAAAAACCTACTAGAACTGAAACATGAGTTCATAAAAATCACAGGATATAAAATTAATGTACAGAAATCAGTTGCACTTCTATACACCCATAATGAAGCAGCAGAAAGAGAAATCAAGGAATTGATCCTATTTACAATTGCACCAAATACCATAAAGTACCTAGGAATAAACCTAACGAAAGAGGTAAAACATCTATACACTGAGAACTGTAGAAAGCTTATGAAAGAAATTGAAGAAGACACAAAGGAATGGAAAAACCTTATGGAACGTTTGGATTAGAAGAACGAATATTATTAAAATGTCGATAATACTCAAAGCAATCTACACATTCAGTGCAATCCTTATCAAAATAACATAAGCATTCTTCCCAGACCTAGAACGAATAATTCTAAATTGTGTATGGAAACAGAATAAAAATATAGCCAAAGTGGTCCTGGAAAAGAAAACCAAAGTTGGAAGCATCACAATTCCAGACTTCAAGCTGCATTACAAAGCTGTAGTGATTAAGACAGTATGAAAAGATGTCCTGTAAATGCCTGATTTACAGAAAACTGACAATATTTGGAACTTTCATAAATGATAGGTCAAGAATTGCCTCATATAAACCTTGGAAAGTTTGGGTTATGGTTTACAGAGGCAAGAGCAAGAAACAACTCAGATCGGGTTGGTCTCCCAAAACCAGCCGAACTGAACTTTTGTTTATATGACTGGACTGGTTTTGTCTGCTTGGGAAGTTTGTAAAGCTGGTCTCCATTTGTTTTTATTTTAACAGACTCTATTGAATTTTCCCCTCTTTGCGTTCTCTGCCCATAAATACAGCCTAGCCCCAAACGTTAGCAGACTTATGTGTAAGTTGCTACAGTTTGAATGTCCCATATTGCAGTTCCTCTGCTATTCCTAAATAAGTTCATCTTTTTGAGCTTGCCTTTGTTTACCTCTTTATTTAAGTTGGCATATATGTGCTATGAGGTAATATTAGCCCAGGTGACTCCAAGTTTTTAGTCTGAGGGACTGGGATTTCAGAGCACCCAATAATAAAACTTGTTTACTGATGTACTTGTGCTTAGGGCTTGGAACTGCTAAATAAGATGTCCTATTGCCCTCAGACCATTATGCTGGAGAGGCTGCATGTAGTCACTTTAGACAACAGCCCAGTGAGGTCTCAGCAAACAGTCAACAATTCACATATGAGCCCTATTAGACATTAGGCATTGCTCAGTTGGTCCTTCAGATGACTGCTGTCCCAGCAACATCTGACTGCAACCACATGAGACTCACCAAGCAAGAATTGTCTGATGAGTCCTTCTCAAATTCCTGACCCACAAAAAATTATAAGCAAAAAGAAAATATTTTATTATAGGAAGTTTTGGGGTACCTTGCTATGGTAACACTTGTACACAGAAGAAGACATCTTTTCCTGAAAAGATTCAAGCCAATTTACAAAGGTAGAAAGACAATAGGGTGGCATATTTTAAAATTTATTTTCATCATACCATGCTTTTCTGTTTTGAATTAAATATTCATATAAATTTTGGAAATGCTAATGAAAATATTTTGCTTGTTACTGGATATAAAGTAATATGTGATATATAATACGTAACTTTTTGAGATGTACTTATTGTCTAGTTTATTTGCATATTTATTGGATGACAAATATAAGGATATATTCTTTTTTAAAAAAATTTTTAAATGTTTTATTTATTTCTGAGAGAGAGAGGCAGCGTGAGCAGGATAGGGTCAGAGAGAGAGGGAGACAAGAAAAGTGAGGCAGGCTCCAGGCTCTGAGCTAGCTGTCAGCACAGAGCTCGACGTGGGGCTTAAACCCATGAACTGTGAGATCATGACCTGAGCCGAAGTCGGACGCTTAACCGATTGAGTCACTCAGGCACCCCAAGGATATATTCTTTTAAATTAAACTATGATATCGATATGAATCTTTCATTTTAACTGGGATAAAATTTACATACAGTGATTTTATATAGAAAGTTCGATGAGATACAAGTGGGACATATCCCATAATAACAGGCCAATAATGATATGGAATATTTCAACCACTCCAGAAACTTACTTGTGCCCCATTTTGGGTCAAACCCTACCAACCACAGGTAACCACTGTTTTGTCTATTAGCATACAGATTAATTTTTTCTGCCCTAGAGCTTCTATAAGTAGACTCATACTGCCCATCATTAATATGTATTCTCAATAGAGGTATGATCCCCAAGGGGTGAAAATTGGCTCTTGGTAATGGGTAAAAATAAAAATCTTGGATATTACAATGGTGAATGAAACCCTAAATTTCAACCTAAGACAAAATTTTATTACTTAAGATGTAATTTCTCTCATTATGGAGAATTGTAATTTAACTTTACTCTGGAAAAAGGGAATAATAATGAAAAAAAAAAGTCAATGAACACTGAGCTATAGTAAACTTTGAAGTCACATAGCATGAATCTTCCAAGTCTGTTCTTTTGCAAGATTTTTTTGGCTATGCTAAGTCATATTCATTTTCATATAAAATTTAGAATATCCTCAAATTCTATGAAAAATAATTTTGAGATTTTGTTTGGTATTACAGTGACTCTCTGGATCAACAGGGAGAATTGACCTCTAAACAATATTGAGTCTTCTATTTCATGAACACAATCTTTCCAAGTCTTCTTTAGTGTCTCACAGCAATGTTTTATAGTTTCCAGCCTCTAAGACTTGTATTTCTTTTGCTAAAGTTATCCCTATGTATTCTATGTTGTTAGACACTATTGGAAATGGTGTTTTTACATCTCACTTTCTCATTGATTACTGCTAGCATACAGTAACAAAATGAATTTTCATAAATTGACCACACTTATTGGTGTGTGTGTGTGTGCGTGCGTGCCATAAGATTTTTCTCATTATTCTGTTAATATGAAGAATTACACTGATTGGCTTTTGAACATAATATAACCTTATATTCCTGGAATAGATGTCACTTTTTCTTGATAGATCACCTCTTGTAAACTTTGATGGATTTAATTTTCTAATTAAGAATTGTTACTTATATTTCTATGGGAAATATTAAAACAGTTAACTCATAAATTATTTAGAAATCAGTGCTTTAATTTCTAAATATCTAGGAGCTTTCTGTATCTCTTACCATTATTATTGATTTTAATTTAATTCCATTGAAGTAAGAAAACACATCTGGTAAGTTTTAATCATTTGAACTTTATTTAGACTTATTTTTTATAGTCCAGCAAGCAGTCTATCTTGGTACCTATTCCATGTACATTAGACAAGTTGTATTCTGCAATTTTCTATAATCTTCTAAAGATACTAATTGGGTCAAGTTACTAAAGTCTTCTTCTATGTCCCTCCTGATTTTTGTGGTCTACTTGCTCTATCAGTTATTGTTGGAGGAGTGTTAAGTCTCCATCTGTAACTGTGGATTGTCTACTTTCAATTTGATCATCTTTGTTCATGTATTTTGCGGTTTTATTATTAGGTGCTCTGAAATCCCAGTCCCTCAGACCAAAAACTTGGAGTCACCTGGGCTAATATCATTACCTCATGGCACATATATGCCAACTTAAATAAAGAGGTAAACAAAGGCAAGCTCAAAAAGATGAACTTATTTAGGAATAGCAGAGGAACTGCAATATGGGACATTCAAACTGTAGCAACTTACACATAAGTCTGCTAACGTTTGGGGCTAGGCTGTATTTATGGGCAGAGAACGCAAAGAGGGGAAAATTCAATAGAGTCTGTTAAAATAAAAACAAATGTTAAAATAAAAACAAAAACCAGCTTTACAAACTTCCCAAGCAGACAAAACCAGTCCAGTCATATAAACAAAAGTTCAGTTCAGCTGGTTTTGGGAGACCAACCCGATCTGAGTTGTTTCTTGCTCTTGCCTCTGTAAACCATAACCCAAACTTTCCAAGGTTTATATGAGGCAATTCTTGACCTATCATTTACGAAAGTTCCAGATATTATCAGGTTTCTGTAAATCAGGCATTTACAGGACATTTGTTTCTCGGTTCTTAAGTCTTGTTTTCCTGAGGGCGCATGTGTTAAGATTTTCCATTCTTCATCCTCTGGTTCCATTTTAGACTGAGATTCTTTATACATCCAAATATTGTCAATTCTGTTGTTCTAGCTTCAAAATATATCCAGAATCTAACTGTTTCTCACCCCCTTCACTGTTATCGCTGTGGTCTAAATCATGGTATTCCTCACTTGGATACAAAACCTCTTATTGGGCCCTCAGTTTCTATCTACCTTATCATTTTTTTCCCCCTATACACAGAGGTCTTTTTTAAAATTAAAATCAGATCTTTTACTTCCCTGCTAAAAATACTCCATCAGCTTTCCATATTTCTTATATAAAATCCAAATTTCTTACAATGACCCATGAAGGCTTTTGTGATCTGTTTCCTATTCCTACTTCATCTCCTATTACTTTTCCCCTGACTAAATGAGCTCCTACCAACTCCTTGCTGTTCCTAGAGTATACCAGGCATGACCCTGCTTCAAAGCTCTTGTATTTGAGTTTCTTTCTGCTCATAGGGCTCTATTCAAAAATATCAGCATGATACACTCCCTTCTCTGCCATTCTCTCTCTCTCTCCCGTCTCCTTCAGGTCTTTATTCAAAATATATATCCTATTTAAAATGGCAATATTCACCTCCTTTATCTTTCTTTTTGTGAATGAACAAACATACTTTTTTCTTATAGTACAATGGTTCTCAATCTGGTTCCACATAGAATCCTCTAGGGACCTTTCTAAAAATAGTGGGGCTTTTCAAACTAAATCTGACTATCTAGGGTGAGGTTAAGGTATGGATAAGCTTTAAAGTCTCCTCAAGTGATTCTGACAGGTAGTAGGAAGTGAAACTACTCACCTATGCAATGCCTACTCCATGTTAATTGCTCAGTAGACAAGCTGAATATTGACCTGAATCTATGCACTGGATCTCCCAGCTAATTTGTTTAGAAAGAATCTGAGCCTCAGGTTCTCTGTAAAATAAAAACAATACCTCTCTCTTACATTAAGGGATTACATAAGATAAAATAGAAAGTGCTTTGTAAACCAGAAGGCATCCCCCCAGAACAAGTTATTTGATTAACTGATTTTTTAAAAATAAATTTGAGCTGCATGTCAAGTGAGACCAAGATCCTATTCCTTTTTTTTCTGGGTATAAGACATTTTCCAAATCATTCCCTTCTCCAGGTCTCTTTCTTCACTAGGAAAAATAGAAAGTTGAAAAGTTAGAAGATACTCCTGGCTTGGATGCTTTACTTCTGCAATATATCAGTTGAGTATTCTAGTATTCTAGTCTTATATCTCTCAGTTTGGTTGATAAAACTTCACTTAGGATTTTCTAACACACGGGGCACCAGGGTGGTTCAGTCAGATGAGTATTCGACTTCAGCTCAGGTTACCATCTCACAGTTCATGAATTCTAGCCCCACAGTGAGCTTGTCACTGTCAGTGCACAGCCTGCTTTGGATCCACTGTTCCCCTCTCTGTGCATCTCCCCCACTTGTGTCCTCTCTCTCAAAAATAAACATTTTTTTAAAAAAGAATTTTCTAATAAACATTGGTAAAGTCCACGCTGACTCAAGAGGATGAGCAAGCAGGGATAAGCAAGGCATCTCCTCAAATAATATGCATGCATTTAAAAATGGTAATGAGAATCTGTCATTTGTTTTCTTATAAAAGACATACACTATATTATTTCAGTAACAATTTAGTCATTCCACTCTCTTTAGAGGCATACCACATTGAACAAAACAAAACCAAAACTAACAAAACACAAAAACCAAAAAAAGTGGCTAACGTGGGGGAGACAAAGTCCTCAGTTATGACCCTTCAAGTCGGTACTCATGGTATTATTAAAATATGGGTACTACTCAAAAATGTTTTACTACAATGTTGCAAACATGTGCTTTTCTTCTTAAATCATGTAAAAATATACTACTCTTGTACATAAATTACACCAGATATTTATTTTAGCAGATCATATTCTCTTACAGGCAGCATGAAGAAGGAAATCCAATTAGAAGTTGAGAAACATTTGTTCTCATTGATTTCCAGGTCCACCAATTCCAGGTGGAACTCAGTTTTGATTAGTAAAGGTTAAATTTTTGAATACTGGTTATTGTCAACAGATCACATCCCTTGCCATGACCTCATTCTCTGAGTAAAAGTGCCAGATAGTGTCTGGCTAATATATTTCTCACCTAGAATCAGGACACATACTCTTTTATAAATTGTCATGAATAATCTTGATTCTTAGTTAAAATATAACACTACATTTTAATCTAGATTTTTACTTTGCAACACTCTCTCATTTGACCTTGAAGGATACGGTAATGATAGTTTTTCATCACTATGGATTTTAGTCTCCACCTTGCCAAACTCAAAATTCCAAATGATTATATATGTACCTTCTAAATGTATAAATCCACCCTTATATTTTTAATCCTATTTATTTCTCCTCTTTTCTGGTCTTAACTGTTTAATACTTAGAAGCATTAATATTCATGATATTCCAGTCAAGCTTTTGCACAAGAGAAATAATTTTAAAAAATAATCTGTCTTTTAAGTATTTAATGATTTTTTTGGCTGATAATAAAATAAGCACACTATTATTTCAGAAAATTTGAGAACATACATGTACAAAAAAGGTAAATAAAAAAAATAATGATCTTATTGAAACTCATTTTATAAATAGTTAGGGATGAACTATTTTAGTTTTGCCCTAATCTTATGATGAATCCTTTATTTCTGGTCATGTTCTTTTCTTCTAAATCTATGACCTCTCTGCAGTTTCAGTGGAAATCCCAAAGTGCTAAGCAAGCCTGTCAGGAATATAGGCACAGTTCAGCAGGTTAAATCTGGCTCATGGTCTCTAATTAGGTGGCTTTTGGTCAGAGCTGGTCTCATCTGAAGTTTCAATTGGGTGGGTGCAGGAGTGACATCCATTTCCAAACTCTCTTCTATGGTTATTGTTGACCTTGGCTTCCTCATCACAGGGCAGCTCACTTCCCTGAGGATCATAAAGCCAAGGAAGAGTGGGAGTGGAAACTGGCTCCCAAAATAAAAGACCAATCTTTTTATCACTTAATTTTGGAAATGATAGCTCATAACTTCTGTGATATTCTATCTTTACAACAGAATCAATAAGTCTAGGCCACTTAAGGAGAAGAGGATTATACAAGGAAGTGAATACTAGCAGGTGGAAATCCTTAGGAACCATCTTAAAGATTGCTAACCATACCACATAAGCTTTTATAATTAATAAAGCATGTAGCAACATTTTGTCATGGTATACCCATTTTTAACTAGGTGGTTTGACACATTCTTATCTTCACAACAAGGCAGATTGGCAAAACTAGTCTCAGAGAAGAGACAATGAAGATACAGACAGCCTAAGCAACTTGCCAGCTAAAATCACAACTTTGGTCTTCTAAGTTTCTTCTTGTATTATCAAAGCGTTAGCACATTTGGAGGGTAATTCCGTCATCTTTTTCAGGTCTCAGTTGAACCTTCATTTTCTCCAGAAAGATTCCCCAATTCTCCAAGACTAAATTTGGTATACACTTGAGATACTATCTAAGTCTCTGCTGTCTTCTTAGAGTAGTTAATAATGTGTATTGTAACTGCAACATACTTTTCTGAATACTAACAACCTCTTTGAAGTCAGATATGGTGCCTTACTCATGGTTGTATGACTGTTTTTTGTTTGTTTTTCTACCAATCTTCTACAAAGAGCTTACCTGAGGGTCAGAAATGTTGATTTCTATATACCTCAGAGCGCATCCTATCAAAAATAATTTTGATATTTGATCAGAAAAGAAGAAAAACAACCAGCAAATGTGTAGTATAAAAATATGGGAGAAAAGAGTAGAAAAAATTTTAAAGACAGCTTTCTCCTTTGTAATACTCTATTACCAGATTTGCTCACTTACTAGCCTAAGGATTATTTAGTCTTAAAACATATTTCCAAAATGAAATGGAAGTAAGAATGTTAAGAACAGGTTGCACATTAGGAGGGCAGCGAAGCAGTGCACTGTGGCCTCTCCTCAGTTACTGGGTCTTCCTGCTGAGGTAATTTGAGAAGTCATGACAGGCATTGTTTGACACTCCAGGAAGGTCATTTTTGACAGTCAGTAGTTAATTTTCTGACTTCTAGGGCTTGCTTTTTTTTTTTCTTTCTAAATCTGGAGATGATGATTCTTTTGTATATCTTTTGGCTTTTCACTCATTAGATTCTCTAGGATTGCCAGAGAGGATTGTAGAGAGTCTTTTGAATGACAACATTTCAGCACTTTTTCTGAACATTGAGGAATATTGTTGCTAGGGCTTTTGGAGGATGGATTATTTTCTTGGCAGGTAGTATGGCCTCCACAGGGCTCATTAGACTTTCTGTTGAGAAGATCTACAGTGCACAGTTGAATACTGTCATAAAAAAAAAAAGTGGTTTGGGTCTAATTCCTAATGGAGCTGCAAAGACTACAGGTACTTTTTGATCTCTGAATTCCAAAGTAAGCCTTTTACAGTTGTCATATTATTGACTGCTCATTCCAGAGCTATGCTTCTTTTTCTTTCTAAATCTTTTATGGTCAGAATATTATTTTGATGCTTAGTATACATGAGCAGATTTGGCACCCTCGTGTATTTAATAATATCAACATTTCCTTCTAACTGGTTGTGTGTGTATTACTCACAAAAGGACTCTTCTTTTTGCAGGACCTAGTTTCTCCAGGTTAAGCAGTCATACATCAAACTCAGTTGTCTTGTCTCTCTATTCCTTGTGTAAGCACTAAGTTACAATATCCCTCCTTTGATCACTGAATAGAAATTTTAATGTATGATGTTCTTTTGGTGGTGTGGATGGAAGGAATGATTTCTCATTTTTGGCATAAAGGTGATTTGCAAATTTCCTTGAGAATGAAAGTTCAGGGCAATTTTGTGTTCTAGGTGATGACAGGGCTGCCGAGAAAATGACAAGGTCACTATCTGTTAAAGCTTTCATTTCTTTCTCATTTACAATGGTTTCATATGGCTTTAGAAAAATAAAATTTCAAGAAAAAATAGTTGTATTCCACTCATGGAATAATTCATATATCTATCATTAGTTTTCCTCTCTGTTGCAAATAACCAATAGATATACATTGAACCACACAGCACGAGTTCAAGGTTTACAACAGTACAACATTACTATTTATATACATGTCACAAATTAATAAGTATATAATGAGTGACAACATTTTAAAATGTAGGATTCTAAGATGAAAAAATATGATACATGGAATATTTTTAAATAATTTCAAAGCATCATTCAATATTTACTTGAATTAAGAGATCTGATTGTGACTATTTCTTTTTTCCTTTGTATTATTTATTGATAAATAATTAGTAATAAATAATTTTAAAATAATAAATTTATTAGTAAATAATTAATAATTATTTCTCTTTTAGTCCTTTCTAATCTTGTAGTGTGTCTGAATATCTATAATCTATAGCTCATTTTTGTTTATAATTGTTAAAAATTGGACTTGCTTGAATTTAATAGTTTGTCGTAACATGAATGAATAAAGAATTTTTTTTAACAAGAAGATAGAGGTAGTATGAGATGAATGTCTATACAAGGAACACAGAATACTGTAGCAATTCCAAAATGTCATATCCATTCTTGTAAAGTAATCCCAAACTGTGTGTTCACATTTCCAGGATAATCTTTTTGTCTTACAATGGCACCAGACTATATTGTCTCACCATTCAAAAAAAAAAACTAATAATAATGCTACACCAGTTTTGTATGTCATTTTGTAAAAGGAAAAATAGCTACTTATAACCTTGAACTCTAACTATTCTATTTTTTGAATGTTAGCTTCTAATCTTTATCTATTTGCATCTATATTTTTATATAACATATTTTCCACTTAACATTATATCCTGTATACTTAGTCATGGTTTTGAATAACCTCCATGCTTATTTTCACGTGAGTATAACTTCTCAAAGGAGGCTAGTTATATTGATAGCTAAGAAGTTTGCATTTTGGTTTCTTATACTTAAAGAAAGGTACAAAGTTAATACCAATTAGCTACAAAATCACTGACACAGTGCTGCTGGCATGATGAAGATTTAGGCGGACAGAATTTAAAATGCTGAGTTGGCTGGGCTGAATTGGGACTTTCCTTCAATCAGTACGTGTAACTATAAATGCCACATTCCTCCTGTCCTACATGCTCCTAAAAGTAAATATTGTAATACAAGCTCAGACTCTGTAAAGATCAAAGGAGATTCTACTACCTGAAGTCTCTTTATAATCTTTAGAAATCCTAAAGACATATTTTAAATTATGATGATGATGATTAGGATTATTGTTTTGTCACTAGCCTGAGTATGAATCAGTAACAACAGCAGCAGCAGCAACTAATAACACTTTCCTTGAACATATTTCCTTAAAACATGAAGAGTCACTCTGAATGATTTAACATTATTAAAAATGTATCCATGCCCTGTTGCGATGAGCACCAGCTGATGTATGGAACTGTTGAATCATTATACTGTGCACCTGAAATTAATATTACACTGTATGTTAACTAACCAGAATTTAAATAAAAAATAAAAATGAATAAAATAAAATGGGGGAGCATAGCATAAAGTATAGATATGATGCATCACTATATTGTACACTTGAAATTAATATAACATTGTATGTCAACCATACTCAAAGAATTAAAAAAGAAAAAATGTATCTATGCAAGTATAGTTTTTTGTAATTGACTCTATTATTTCATAAGTAAAATAATTTCTTGTACTCGGTTGACAATGAAACATAATGTTTATAAACCTAGTCCTACTTAGAATAAAAGCCTTATAAAATTAGCTATGGAGCTGTCTAGGAGACAAAAGAATGGGATCGATGTAAACCATTCATTCATGTATTCACTCCCTGAGTATTTACCAAACACCTTTTTTGTATGCGCTAAGAATATAACAAAGATCAAAACTATCTAGATCCTTGTCCTCATAAAACTTAAATATCCAAAGTGAACCACTTAGGAAATGGAATCCTGTTATGAACCACATTGTTCTGTTATTTATTATATGATTTAAGACTAGAAAAGAAAGGAATGCAATAAACATTTAATTTCCCTGTTTTCTTGTTCAGAATGTAGTCTTTCTTGTTAAGGCCTGTCTAGAAAATTAAGAGCTCGGGGTGTAAATGGATTATCTTCCTCAGTGGGGTTGGATAATCTTAATTTAACAAGAATTTCAACTCTGTGGTGGTGCTAAGCTCCCACTGAGATGTTCATTTCTTTGCCAGAGTGATCAGCTCTGACCATGCCAGCGCAATGCATCTCCATGTGGGACAGATGGTGAGTGTACCTCATCTGCAGGTATATGTGCAAAGAGGCTACTTTGTTAACATGGCACATATATTTGCAATTTTAACAAATATCTTCGTACATATGTATCCACACTCATACTCCAACTATGGGCAAGAAAGCTTCATATTTGTAGTAAAAGTGGAGTGAGTAATATGTTCTCTTTAGATATTGGCATCTTATACCACAAAGTCTGAGGATTATAACAAACCTTTGTTCTCTTTCTGTATTCATATCAAAAAGACACTGTACTACTTACAGTGTTTCCTGTGATAAGTGTGCTCACTTACTTTTAAAAGTGGATACTTTTAATCCATCTTCAAAGAATGAACCTAATTATTGTGAATATTTTTCATGCCAGATTAATAGCGTACAGAGAAAATCACATGGAAATCTTCCTACAATCAAAATCACTGTTGGGGGGCCCCTTCATCCACTTAATCCATATATTTGTTATTTTTCTTCCTGCTGGGAAGTAAAGACATTCATTGTAAATATATTCCAAAGCAGCTTTGAAAGATCAGGGAATTACTAAATAGATAAACTGAGAGACAGTGGATGTGCTTGTTATAATGATGATTTCAATTTTTTTTAATTTTATATGTTATGCTGTACCTAGTTTTTTAAATTAAAGGAACTATTGTATACCTAGAATTCCAAATAAAAATGAAATGAAGTACAAAATGTGATTCCCCCAGTTAAATTTAAATTTTAGCTGAAAGAAAGATAAATGCACATCTCTCTAGGTATCTTATTTAAACCCAAACTGGAAGTTTGGTAATTTGTAAGACTGGTGGGTTGAAAACACTTAGTTGGATGTGGTTCCTTTGTTGAGTCAAGAACACCAGTGAAGACAAGTTCTAGATGGAGCAGATAGAAAAAAAATCTTGAAAATCCATCCTCTGAGTTTTCCAATATTTCTAATATTACCTTCTGACAGAGTACTATACATTCCTGTTGGGTTTAACATGACAGTCACTGATTGCTTTCTGATTCTGAATTAATCCTCTTTCCATCTGAATCTGATCTTTCCACATGGAAGCCAAAACAATCCTAAAATGTGTCTGATTCTTAAATCCCCCTGCTTAAAAACTTTGTTGAATCCTACTGCTTTTATAATAAAGTCAAAACCATGAATATATTTTATAGGGCTTTGAATGATCTGGGCATTGCCTATATCTCAGCTCATCCCTACCCGGGGCCCCTTCACATCCCAGCCTTTGGTAGAGATGAACTGCTTACTATTGTACATGGGCCATTGGCTTCTCACATGCCCTTCTCTCTGCCCTGACACATCCATCTGTTGTCCTCCAACCTGGTTGACTCTGATTAATTCCTCAGACCATGGATTGACACCTTTTCATTCGGGAAGGATTTGGGCTGGCTATTCCTTCTCTATGTGGCTATAACATCTCTGCTGGCATGAGCAGTACACTTCTAATATATTTTAATTTTCAATCTACTGCCCACTTCTCTCTAAGCTTTGTAGGGACAGGTGCCTCCTTGTAATGGTGGGTAGGAGAAAATTACTGTACAGGAAATGTAGCACAGTTAATGAACTACATGGCTGGCATTCAAGATTTTGGGAGGTGAGGGTACTGAAAATTCCATCCTGAAGAGATAACTGAAAGAACAGAAAAGCCGAGAGAAGGATCACAGTTTCTGGGAAATTCAGGCAGTTGAAAAAAAAAAACTGGGAGTAGCACATAGTGGACAACACATTTAGAATTGACCAAGTTTCCATGTGCTCTTCTAAATTTCCCAGGGTCTCTTGCAGTTAGGTTATGGTCACATGACTAATTCTGTCCACTGGATCAAGGATGAGGCAATTAACAACAGTTGATTTGCTGTTTCCATCTCTTTTTTTCTCCATCAAAGTGATTGTAAGGGTCACATATTCCAGAAAGCATAGTTCAGGAGATTCAGAAGTAAGCCTTTACTGTGATAAGCCACTGAGATTTCAGGGTTTCTCTGATATGGTAACTGGAGTTAATAACCCTGAGCAATAAAGGGAATAATGACTACCTTTAAGTATTTTGAGAAGCTAGTCATGTGAAAATGTAACAAATCCCTGAGGAATAGAAATAAAACTAAAGATAAAACACAAAGAAACAAATGGTTTTAATACTAATACAATATTATCATTTTGTAATAATCAGAGCTATACAAAGATGAATTTGACTGTTAAAAAACAAGCAATGTTGGTGTCTGGACATCATGGAAACCTTGCAGAGGGATTGAAGCATTTCACAGATGACTGGACCAGCACTCTGACAGAGAGCCACATCACTCTGGAAGGAGCAGTGGTTTTTAAGAAGAGGAATGATCCCTGGCAAGGATTGCCTGGCAGCAAGAATATATATATTAGGCACTTCTCTGGAAGCTGCCACCACCTAGCAATTTACCTCTCATCTCACCACTTCCTTTGATGAGCTTGGAAGCTAACTCAGTGCCCAGATTATCCCTCCAATCACCCCTTCACCAGTGCTCACAGCTTCTCATCCTGGTATCTTATCTTTTCTGCATTTCTGTTCATACCAGCCTCACTACTTTCTGGAGCCCCCTATCCATTATCTTGGAATTTCCAATCATGAACATGGGACCTTAAAGCAATGTGACCTTGTGCCTGCCAGTCTAAAACACGGATTAACTTGGGTTCTATCTGCCAGAAACAGGAGATGAGATAGTTCAGTGCTTCTGATTTGTTCATTTTTCACTCGCTATATGCCATAGTGACAAGAAGAGAACTGCCCTGAGGTAAATTTGCCACTGCCCTTCCAGGTAACATCTTGTTAGGAAGGTAAGTTCAGTTCTTACCCATTTTACTGATTCTGAACTCAATGGAGGCAGCAAGATGTCAGTCACTCATTTATTCAAAATGTATTTATTGAGCACCTACTATATACCAGGTCTGCTGGAAGTATATTTGCATAGAAGTAATAAGAGAGTTCCTGCCTTCTTAGAACTTGCATTCTTTTTTAAAAAATTTTAAATGTTTATTTATCTTCAAAGGAGAGACAGAGTGCAAGTGGGGAAGGGATGGAGAGAGAGAGAGACATAGAACCCGAAGCAAGCTCCGGGCTCTGAGCTATCAGAAAAGAGCCTGATGTGGGGCCTGAACTCATGAACTGTGAGATCATAACCCGAGCCAAAGTCAGACGCTCAATCGACTGAGCCACCCAGGCACTCCAGAACTTGCATTCTAATAGGACTATAGAAAATAAATAAGGGGGTGTGGGAATAAAAAAAATACTGATGAGAAATATGAAGGAGAAGTACATAATGCTACAGTAGAATGTAACTGAAGTACTTAATTTCTTCTGGGTGGGCTGCTAATAAGCCAGTTAGGCTGTTTGACTTAGCCAGGGACCTTAATAATTAAACTCTTCTGGCTAAAATGAGCAAATCAGAGAACATGAGACGCTGGCGAGGATGTGGAGAAACGGGCACCCTCCTACACTGTTGGTGGGAATGTAAACTGGTACAGCCCCTCTGGAAAACAGTGTGGAGATTCCTCAAAAAATTAACAATAGAACTCCCCTAAGACCCAGCAATAGCACTGCTAGGAATTTACTCAAGGGATATAGAAATGCTGAGGCATAGGAGCACATGTACCCCAATGTTCATAGCAGCACTCTCAACAATAGCCAAAACATGGAGAGAGCCTAAATGTCCATCAATGGATGAATGGATCAAGAAGCTGTGGTTTATCTATACGATGGAGTGCTACATGGCAATGAGAAAGAATGAAATCTGGCCATGTGTAGCAACATAGATGGACCTTGAGGGTATTACACTGAGCGAAATAAGTCAGGCAGAGAAGGACAAATATCGTATGTTTTCACGTATAGGAGGATTAGGAGGAACTTAACGGAGGACCATGGAGGAGAAGAAGGGGGGAAATAGTGGGGGAGAAGGAGGGAAGCAAACCATGAGANATATCGTATGTTTTCACGTATAGGAGGATTAGGAGGAACTGAACGGAGGACCATGGGGGAGAAGAAGGGGGGAAATAGTGGGGGAGAAGGAGGGAAGCAAACCATGAGAAACTCTTGAATGCTGACAAAAACTGAGGACTGATGGATGTGGGGGGGGGAGGGGGGATGGGCACGGAGAAGGGCACTTGTGGGGATGAGCACTGGGTGTTATATGGAAACCAACTTGACAATAAACTATTTGTAAAAAAAAATAAAAATAATTCAACTCTTCATATCATCCACAGTCTATCTCATAAGCTGCCATATTTTTATCAGACAATTATCACCCAAAACCCAAACATAGTGATGCATATTGTTGGATCACAATCAACTGGGATAGCAAACTGGAAAGGAAGAGAAGACGTAGCATCTCTCTTGAAAGAGGAAAGTAGAACTCTTGCCAATGCGACAGCCAAGATTCAAAATTCAAGAAATTTTCAGAAAAAAAGGACAAAACAGAGCTGTTCAACCATAACAGCTTCTCCCAGGCAGAGAAAGGACACAGATGGACAAGGGATTATTGCCATGTGCAGCCCGATGCCACCACCAGGTCAGGGCTCAGCAGTGCTCCGAGCCGGCATGCAGGAGAACACCCAAATGCCACGCGCCACAGGCAGCCATATGCAAACCCCACTGAAAGGCCGGCTGGTTGTCTCCTTACTTTTTAAAACTGGCATTTAAAATCACTCTGGCAGATGGAAGAAAAGTATGTAATAAAAGTTGACATTTCATTTTACTCTGTATGTTTGTTAAGTTAATTCTGTTATCATTCACTGGAAGATCAGTACCGAATGGTAATCAGACTGTGACAGCTTGTAACTAATATAAAGAGTATACGGTTTGTAAGGGCCAAATAGATATGAAATGATAGGCAACAATTAATCACAAGCATGTCATCACCTTACAAAGTTCCAGGGTGACAAAAAGTAAAGACAAAGGTTTTGAAGGCTAACTCTGTGTTTGGTCATGTATATTTTACAACACATTTTCTTTGAGTTGCACATTTTAAGTAAGGAAGAAAGCGGGGAGGAAGAGAGTACAGGAAGGAGGGTGAATTTCTATTTTTTCATTTGGTCAGAACTCTCACATTTCTCTTTCTGGAGTAAACCAGCATTATCTTTTCCAGTACCTTGTCTCTTTCATTCAAAAAGGCAGCTTTTAAGCAGATAGCTTGTAGCCAAAGTCTGTTACTTCTAACTCAGAAATATGCCACTTCACACATTCAACTCAAATAATTAAATATGAAATATGAAGTTCTAAATTATATTCCTTGACCCCCAAAGTTATAATAAATGTAGTTGGCTTTACAGAATTCTTGGGAGTTGTAGAAGAACTAATTTTTTTCTCCACAAATGGATTTCCTTTTTTTCTTGCTCCATTTATGTTTAGTGCTATTCCATCATTCTAGTTTTTCTCTTCTTTTCTCTTTATCCAATATGTCACTGTAGCGGATGCCACCAGAACCTGGCCTCAGTACCTGCACCCACCACAGAGGTGTGCAGTTCCTATGCATGCCAATGGCTGTTTGTCCCAAGCACCTGCATTCAAGGAAGGCTGAAGTGCCAGAGGGTTAATACTCTCAGAAGTAACACTCATCCCTGCGGGCCTTTACTTGATGGCCCGATTCCCCAGCCTCCTTGTCATTGGTGTGAGTATTCTGAGATGTGTTCTTCAGAGACTTTTAAAAAACCCCACATAAATTGAGTTCCATTTGTCCACATTGGTAACCTTACTGTAGCACCATCTTCCTTTCTGTGTCCCACTTTCAAACTATCTCACTCTGCTCGTTGGCATCCCTTGCCAAATAAACTACTTATACCCAGAGCCTCTCAGGGACTGCTTTGGGGAGAACCGAAACTTAGACTGTCACTGATGAAAACTAGTTCATCAAGCATTTAAACAAGCATTTACTATGCGCCAGGCACTTTCCAGCACTTGCATATAAGAAATATATTTTAATTACTTACTCCTGGAAGTTCTTTCCTTTAAATGCCTCACCAGAACAGGATTATTCCCCACACCCTGGGGGCAAAAATCCTTATTTTTGCTTGATAAATTCTTTGCTTTCTTTTATTATTTATTTTCATACGTGTAACAATGAAAGCCCAGAGGACTTGAGTCTGCCTATGCACCTTAGCCACAGCACACTTCCAGCACTTGTGCTGGGGTTGGCTACTTCAGTGTGGCCACTGAAAATCCACACACAAGGAATATTCTAGGGGGAAAAATTGGCAGTGGATATGGTAGATAATAGGTTAATATTTTCAATATACAAAGCACATATACAAATCAAGAAAAAGTCAAATATGAAGATTTTGTAAAAGGCAATAAATAACTTGTAGATGGCCCATAAACAGGAAGACTTTTTCAACAATACTGGTTTTATCAGGCTATTTTTTCCCAAGAATAGCTGTACCAGCATCTCTCATTAGACATGCTCTTCCAACAATAAGACCTTGATGTTCCTCAAATGATAGATTTCAGCTTAAGCGATTTTACATGACTTCTGAGCTTAGGTCATAAAAATGCCATGCACTTCCACCATGCTTCCTTGGAATGCTCAGCCTTGGAACCCAGCCACCATGCTGTGAGAAAGTCCCAGAAACCCACTGAAAGACCTACATGAAGAGAAATTAAGGCCCCTGGCTGCCAACTCTGGGTCAACAGTTTTGACTGAGTAAACTGTCCTGAAAATTGATCCTTCAGGACACAAGCTATCCCCACAGAGCCCCACCCTAGTAGAGTTGTGAATAAAATAAATGATTGTTGTTGTTTTAAGCTACTATGATTTGGAGTAATTTGTTACATAGCAATCGGTAGCTGATATCTAACTTGATATCTGGAAATGGGTGCCTCCATAACAAAAACTTCAAGTATGTGCTATTGGCTTGGGACTGGGGCAGGGCATAGGAGCTGGAAGGAGCATGAGAAGATCTAGTGAGATCTTAAAGGGACTTGAGGAGAGTGTTAACAGGTACAGAAAGGACCTCAAAGCCCAAACATTATTGGGGAGGGCTTAAAAGAAAATAAGAATGTTATGAATGAATAAGAATGAAATGTTATTAGAAACTACAGAAATGGGTTCCTTGTTATGTCTAGGCAGAAAGCTTAGCAACACTATTGCCCACTATAATGTGAAAAAAATAGAAAATGTACCCTATGGACATAATGCTCTAGCTAAGGGGATTTCCAAGCAAAATACTAAAATTATCACCTGACTTCTTCTCCTAGTCTTTGATAAAATATAAAAAAAAACAAAAAAACAAGTTGAGCTAAAGAAAAAAAAAAACTGTTAAATCTAAGATTCAGGACTTTCTGGGCTCGAAAATAAAATTATTTCTCATTCCCAGTCTCTGCAGATGGTAAATGATTCTCAAATTAAGTATCACAGCAAAGATTGAATCCTGGATAGGACTATAAGCTCTTTTGTTGTCTTCAGAAAGCTCTAATATAGAGTCTTATATTTTTAAAAAGTTACCCTTGGGGCACCTGGGTAGCTTATTCGGTTAAGTGTCCGACTTCGGCTCAGGTCATGATCTCATGGTTCATGGGTTCAAGCCCCACGTTGGGCTCTGTGCTGACAGCTAGCTCAGAGCCTAGAGCCTGTTTCAGAGTCTGTGTCTCCCCCTCTCTCTAACCCTCCCTGTTCATGCTGTCTCTCTCTCTCTCAAACATAAATAAAACATTTAAAAAAAGTTACCCTATGGCCCAGTAATTGTACTACTAGGTATTTATCCAAAGAATACAAAAATACTGATTTGAAGGGGCATATGCACCCCAATGTTTATACCAGCACTATTAACAATAAATGGATAAAGAAGGTGTGATATATATATATATATGTATATATATACACACATATATATATTTCACAAGAATGAAATCTTGCCATTTGCAACAATGTGGATAGAACTAAAGTATATTATGCTAAGCAAAAGAAGTCAGTTGAAAAAGACAAATATCATCTGATTTCACTCATATGTGGAATTTGAGAAACAAAACAGATGAATATAGGGGAAGGGAAAAAAATAAGATAAAAACAGAGGAGGCAAACCAGAAGAGACTCTTAAATACAGAGAACAAACTGAAGGTGGCTGGAGGGGAGGTGGGTGGGGGATGGGCTCCATGGGTGATGGGCATTAAGAAGGGCACTTGTGATGAGCACTGGGTGTTATATGTAAGTGATGAATCACTAACTTATACTCCTGAAACCAATACTACATTATATGTTAACTAACTTGGCTTTAATAATAATAATACGAAAGTTCAGACAAACAAGTTCACTTTAACTACCTTCAGAGAATGTCTTGTAGATTCCACCAAAAAGTAGGGCTTGAAAATGTAAATTAAGTGTTTGGTCATTTAGTTTCTTTTTAGGCAGCCCCAGGAAGAGAAGAACCAGTCTTAAAGACACTTGACCTTGTGGCTTCTGTGCACTAGATGCAACCTCAGCCAGATTTATAGAAAAAGTTACAAGATTTGTAAACAGAATGGTTTTGGCACAGGGGCTATCGTCATCGATTGGAAAAGACAGAGACAGAATAAAATGGAAAGAAACCTTTGTACCAACATCATTTTATAGGCAAGAATACGTGAAGAGATTTCTCAACCGAACACCTCAAGCTTTTTCTTATGAAAAAGGAATAACTCAGGGAACAGGACCAAGAGATATTGAGAGCCCCTGCAGGGTAGAATTGAGCCCTAATAAAAGAACTGGCAAAATGCTTCTTGCTGGATTTCAGAAGTGCTGGGAGCCAGTGGATACTGTGTGCTTTTCATATCCCCACTTTCGTATAATTATCTTATTCTTGTACCACAATTGTATGTTTTGGGAAGAGAGAGCTGAAAGTCATAATTTTTCCCTTTATTTAATACATTTAGATCAAACTGTATGGAGTTGCTGTGAATGAGGAGGCTAAACCTAATTTAAATGATGGAATACTGGACCTTGAGCAGATGCTGTCATGAGATGAAACTTTAGAAATTTTGAGGCAGAGGTAGTTGTAATTTGCATGTGAAAACTATGTGAGTTGTTGTGACCAGATGGTAGACTGTGGCAGACTGCATTTTGCAAAGATGGCTATCATCAGTATCTCTTATCCTATTTGGTCTTCTTACAGTATCATCCTGATGCTCCTTCCATTGTGTGGTAACATCTATGTTTCTTCCCAGGAAACAAAGGCAGACCTTTGTAATTGTCTCAATTGTGGAAGTGATGCTGAGTGACCTCTATGACTGGGTGATAAAACTCTTCCCAAAGAAAGAATGTAATAACAGAGGTGGAAATATTATCATGGGCCATAGGAAAATGGAAAACAGAAAAGGATTTTGGCAATATTTCTTCAGTACTTTTTTTTAAAATTTTTTAAATTTTTTTTTTTTTTATTTCTAGGAGAGAGAGAGAGACAGTGTGAGCAGGGGAGGGTCAGAGAGAAAGGGAGTCACAGACTCTGAAACAGGCTCCAGGCTCTGGGCTGGCAGTCAGCACAGAGCCCGATGCGGGGATCGAACTCACGAACTGCGAGATCATGACCTAAGCGAAAGTCGGACGTTTAACTGACTAAGCCACCCAGGCGCCCTGCTTCAATACTTTTTAAAGAAAACAGACAAAGAATCTGAGAAAAGACAGTTCCTACTCACTGGAGAAGTGAAATGTGTTATAAAGTAAGGAAAGTTTGTAGGGCATCATTCTTGGTTCAGTAAAACCATCCACAAAACATTTTGTTTCTCTTTCTCTGGTTCTATCTACTGAGAAACATCACAAATGCCAATTCCACAATGCCAGACTCTGTCACTGGGGAGGAATTGAGTTGAGTAGAAGAAGGATATCCTGGTTGTTGGAAATGAAAATCCATCAGGCTCCATTAGTGAAATAGGCATCTGGTGTACTTAAATTTGGTTAGTATGAGTTAATATTTATTATGGCCAATGAACTATGGTTATATCATTGAATTACTGGATCTCTAAAGGTGAAAAAAACCCACTAAAATGTAAAAAAAAAAAAAAAGTGCTTGGGAAACCCATTCTATAAGGCTTTCTGTCTTCCCTTTCCATCTTCAATCTGAACATTATTCAATTTTTAGACTTCATGAAATGGATTTAGGAAATGTAGTGTTTATACAACAGGCTGAGTTGAAATGACAGGCAAGGGTAGATATAGGCCAATTAGTAGGCATTTATGATGTTAGAGACCTTAAATAGTGGTTTAAATATTTTCTCCAAAGGCTTTTGCAATAAAAATAAGCATCTAAGTATGTAAATTGTATTTGTTATTTTAATGCATTCATTACCAAAAACCTGTCAGATTTATCACTCCAGTCTCCTTTTGGTTGGACATTTCCTACAGTCTTTGGCAAGTGAAAATTTTCTTTGAACATCTGCTAGAAAAAGAAAATAATTAAATCCATATGGTCTGAAACCCCATGAGAAGTTTTAGGATTTAGAAAACAGCACCTAGATCTCGTAAATATATATCTGATTTTTTTCTTTATCATTTTGTGGTCCTACTCTTTCCTCTTTGCCTTATCTGCCCTCACTAAATTTTTATAGGCATACTTAGAAAGTGACCAATTAAATTGTCTTCAAAAACTTTCCAAATTAAAATCCAGAATCAGATATACAGTAAGGATACTTGACAGAATAAAACCATGAATTTTCATACCAGCAAATGAGAGATATGTCTCTAGCACCAACTATGCCCCTACCTTGGGCATTCACCAGCTACATTCACCAAGCACAGAACACTGACTCCCTTCTCTGTGCCTGGGAATACCCTGGGACCTCATGGTCTGCTTGATAAACTTCTGCAGAAGAATGGCTTAGTATAACATGTACTATTCTTTCAAAAGGAGATAACTTAAAAAATATTGTTTGGAAAGTTCCCATCTACAGGTTAATACCTGATTTTCTTTTCCTTATCTTCCAAAGTGAAACAATAGAAGCTTTAAGAAATATATAAGGGATTTCAGTCATATTTAAAATCTATGAAAACATCATAATGCCAATTCGCAAATGATGACAATGGTTTTCTTTTTTACAACAATAGTACTCACTATATGCCCTTAATATTGCCCTTAATCCATAATATTTCATTACCGTTTATTAATTTCCCTTGCCTTTTTCAGACTGAAAGGTTTTGAAGTGGCCATGTTTCCCATGGCCTACAACATACTCGACATTATTAAATATTTTATGAAGGAACGGAAATGAAGAGAAAGGGGAATAAGAACACAGAAACAAAGTCAAAACTATTTTGTTCTAACCCTATATTCTGGCCAAATATAAGTAATGCTGGTTTAGAATTATTTCACCCTTGATGGAGCATGGAAAAATTTATTGGTTTCCAGAATATCCCGGAAAAATGGCCATGGTGAATATTGGATGATTCCTGAGTCACAGAATTGTGTTCACTCTGGGTTAGTTTACAGTCATCTTACATTTTATTTTCAACCTTGACTACCGTGCCTAATTTGAATACTTTCCAGTGATGGGAATTTCCAATTAAAAGTCTGATTTCAGATGAAATCTTAAGGTGAAAAATTAATAATTAAGCAGCTACTCTAGGGGAGGCAATGAAACATAATAGAGGCTGAGACAACAAATGGGAGTCCCTGTCTCCTCTCACTCTTAGGCATGGCCTAGGATTGTCTGTTTACTGGGCAGCTTGGGAAACAAGGAAGAGCCAGCATCATCTGCTTCCTGTCCACTTTACTCCAAGAGCCCCACTGTTGAAAATGGATAAGTTAGCTGGACAAGGACTTGTCGGAAAGTTTGGGGTCATCACACAAGGATACGACTCATCTTTTGTCATTCAAGTTGCCAAATTGAATGTTATTTGGAGAAACTTGTTTTCTGCTATCTAAGCAACAAAACTTATCTTTCAACTTTCATATAATGCAAAGAAATAAATCTGTGTTAGAATGCCTTTAGAATGGATTACAAAGCATGCTATATTTCCTGAGTAAATATGCTTTTCTGGGCATTACATATATGAAAACAAAAAGGCCCAGTTTATTATACATCAACAGAAAGAGTGTCTCCTAATTCACAAAAGCCCTTCTAAGACCAAGTTTATGTTCATAAAACTGCAAAGGCCTTCGATTTCAGTCCCTGTATTTTTCAAACATCAGTCTGGTGTGGAATTTTCTTCTGTGTGGTAAAGAATTTGTCTGTGTCCTAGTTTATGTGTTTAGAGAATAAGAAAACAGATTCACAAAAAATGAGAAAGTACCTTTTGAAAAAATTTAATATTTCAGAGAGTATCAAAGGAGTCATAAGCACATTGATCAACTTTGCCACATGTATTTTAATGGTTACTACTGTTTTTATTTCAAATTGCCACACTGAGGGCTTTCAGTTTTCAGACAGATGCTGGGTAGTAAAAAAAAAAATCAGAGCCTGACTTCCTCATCTGTAAAGGGGATATATTTTGACACACTTGGGGTTGGATGTCTGGACCCCTAAATCACCCCCCTCGCTCATGAGTTACCCTTACAGAACTACTGGACTCATGGCCCCACCTCTTCTTGTTCCATTTCATCCTTACAGGGAATTTCACTTCCTCTGTTCCTTACTCCCACCCATCCCATTTACTCCTAGGGATTTAAAATTGGAGTACAAGAGTTTCTAGTAATTCACTAGACCTGCCAGAAGTAAAATTCAGGAGAGAGACAAAGTGGGAGGCAGAGGGGAGTTGGGGGGTGGGAGATAGAAGAGCCATGCAAAGCAGTGGAGAGATGCTTGGTTACCAAGGGCTTTTCTGTTGCATTTCAGTACATCATAAGACCGCACCATTCATCCTGCCTTTCAGTTTTGTTAGATTTCCTTTCTTCTTGTAATAAATCTCCCTTTACTTAATCTACTTGAGTACGTCAGGTCTCTTGCTACCAAACAATCTCTAATTAGGACAGGATAAAAAGTATCTGTTAAACACAGTTGTGGGACGCAAAGAGAAATAGGGCTTGTTAGAAGATAAAGCACTATTAAAATTGTAGTTAAATATTTTTGTTATTAATATGATGAAAGTTTCATGCTCCTCCATCACCTCTTTTTTTTTTTTTAAACAGGAGTGGTGGATTTCTATTGTTATTCTTATTATTCCTATTATAATTATCTGGTCCTATCAAGAAGGGAAGAGTACATATGCTTTTATGGTACTCTCTTTAAAAACAAATGTATGTGAATATATGTAAATACAAACACACACACACACACACACACACATATATATATATATATATATATATATATACAAGCGCACAATCTATTTTAATCCAGATTATAGTCAGAGTACTTAGGAAGGGCTTGCTTAAGTGAGATAATATCATAAAACCAGAATTCTGAAAAACACATTTAATGAGTCATTCATATGCTCTCTTTTGTCAAACAGAGTTTCATTTAGCCAGCAAAGGAAGTTTTACAGTTTCAAAAACAAGAATCCCATAATTTCTTTTTTAAGAATCTCCAAAAATGAGGCCATTATATCTCTCAAAAAAAAAAAGATTTTTACATCTGATCAATCTCTCTCATCCATAACTTAAAACATTTTTATTTGATTGTAATCAATGCCTCCAGATCATGCCTACATTTTTAGTCATTTCTAGGATAGATTGAATATAATCAGTTTTAGTAACCATGAAAGAGCTAAATTCAAATGTTAATGTAGTAATGTTCTTTCTCCCTTTTTCTTCTGTGTGTGTGTGTGTGTGTGTGTGTGTGTGTTTTAGAGCTCTTCACCTTTCATTAAACTTTCCAAATAATTCAAACCCTTTATAATTCTTGTTCATGAATTCTGTGTTTATTGTATGCATTGTGCCATTGAATTGGTCATTATTTCTCAAATCTGTGCAACGCACAAACCAAGTGCATTCTTTCATTTTTGGTCACAAGCAGAGTAGAAAACAGGTGCGCCCTTGAAAGGTAGCCTGCAACACACTCCACAACATGGAACCAAATGATAGAGTACATACATTTCAAAAAATTAGGTAAGCTAACCTTAAGTGCAACCCAGAAGAAGTATCTAGGAGAATGAGGGATACAGGGACACAGGTGCTCCAGAGCTACAACTACATACGTGGAACAAATAATGAACATGAATAGAGACCTTTTAAGATGTTATGAAATTTAAGATCTGACCTTAGGAAACTGCCTGGAACATAAAAAAGTGTTCAATACATGCATGTCTTTTGGTAAAGAGAAACATTAAATACTCCCTCTTATTTTTCTAAACATGTTAAACATGCTCATTTTAAATTCTGATTCTGATCATCCTGGCACTTGCTGTCTCCAGGTTGAGATGCACATCACCATCTCAGTGATGGTGGCTTGTTTCCTTTTGTGTTTAGGGGAACTTAACTGTGACAGTACTCTGAGGCCTTTCGGCGCAGAGAAAATGTATGCTTACTTTCGCTAGGCGCCCAGGGCATTGCCAACCATAACCACTTTAAAATGATTTATTGGTTTAGTATTTGGAGAGCCACAAAAGAAGATTCCATACTCTGAATCCAGGCTTCTGGAAAATAATTCCTAAAGAAACTTTTTTTTTTTAAAGGGTGGGGGTGGGTGGGGATAAGAGTTGATGCTCAGTACAGAGCCCAACATGGGGCTCGATCTCACAACCATGAGATCATGGCCGTGAGATTATGACCTGAGCTGAAATCAAGAGTTGGATGCTTAATTGACTGAGCCACCCAGGTGCCCTTCTTCTTCTTTTCCAATGGAACCAGAGAGCAAGTTTACTCCTACCTTCAAGACGTTGCATCAGCTATTTCTTCGGCTCTAGAGCCTGTTTGGTCTTCTTATCTTTCACGTTGTAACTCAAATGCCATCTCCTTACAATTGCAATTGTTTTCACTGATTAACTTTTATTCTTCACACCAGTCTCTCCACGAATCTACAGAAGTACAGTGTAGGTACTCAGAACACATTTGTTTAATTGGTTAATTAAGCCAAGTAAAATAAAATTTCTGTCTGTGATTACATCCCTCAAAAAAAAGACACAAGGATTTTCATCAAATTAAGAGAATATGTTAGAGATGATGAATCCACATTTATGGAAAGGGACATATGCAAAATGAACTTTGTGAAGTACAATGTTGCTAACACATTAACTCAATTTCCCTTTTCTTTTTATCCAGGACGGACTATTAGCATCATCTCTGTTATTAAACACCTAAAATAGCTTATTTCTTATTGCTTTTAAGAATAAAAGTAGAAACAGTTTATATAACTCCATGACAGGATATCATGATCTCCCTTGGCAAAGTTACACCTAGACATATGGATGAGTTGGACTAGCTAATAATTTCATGCACATTTAAAACAATATTTCAAAAAATGTCTGCCCAATAATTATTTATTAAAAAAGAAAAGTTCAGGGGCATGGGCGCCTGGGTGGCTTAGTCAATTAAGTGTCTGACTTCAGCTCCGATCATGATCTTGTGGTTCATGCCCCATGATCTTGAGTTGAAGCCCTATTTTGGGCTCTGTGTGGACAGCTCAGAGCCTGGAGCTTGCTTCAGATTTTGTCTCCTTCTCTCTCTACCCTTCCCCCACCCATGCTCTGTCTCTCTCTTTTTATTTTGAAAAGTAAATAAACATTAAAAATTTTTAAAAAGGGAGAAAAATGTCTATGGCTGTGCCATTATAGTTAAGATAATTCAATTGCATACACTGAGTGCAATGTAATATTCTAACTTAATTTGGAATCTTCTTTTCATCTGTAGATTTTCCTCACTCACAGTTTACACGCACAGATACAGAAGTAACTTATAAAGATATATTACAAAGTCCTGTTCAGAATACCATTGAAAGTTTTCCCTTTATTTTCCTTTTTGTCAGCAAAAAATATTTTCACCATCTTTCTCATTTTTAGTTACTTTTGGAATTTTCTAAGTCAGAAAACACCTCAGCAGGTATATTAAATGATTTAAAGTGTGGGGGGGGAAATGACCAGTTCTCACTAAGTGCACTATCATGCATTTTTCAATTTCAGCTCTAATTGCTGACTTTAAGCAGCTGTCAATCGGCTGTTCTTAGAGTGGTTGTCACCTGTTGAAAAAAATCTCAACAGAAATCCATCAGTGGTGGCAAGGAAGGTATTGTTTTGTTTTAGTTTTACTCCAAGATGAGGTTTAATTTGGCAGTAGCTGAACTATGAGAGAAGCCAACTAAAAATGGAGTTGTGTGCAGAAACGTGAATTAAATGACACACTGTCTTCAAAGCACTGTAGTTGTTTTAAAGTCACATATTGATGTCTCAGGCATCTTTTTGTTTGGCCCTGTTCATCAGCCCTTGCCCTTTGATCCATAAAGGGTCCACAGATTACCTTTCTAGCCTGGTAATATCCTCATGTTTGACTTTCTCCAGAATCTAAGCAATGAATTTAGCCATTGTTGTTTCCCTCCATCAGCAGGGAAAATACCAAAGCATCAGTTACTAATACAAGGGCACTAACTTACATCCACATATTTAATACCCTGTTGATTTGGAGTTGGGTCTAGTGGCATGGAAAAGGAAAAATAAGAATAGACAAAGATCTATGCTAAAGGAAGGGAGAAAGGGGGCTATATTTATGTGAAAATTTACAACCCATCTTCAGAGAAGGTAAGTTCTAGATCCTGGAACCAAGCTACATTGGACTGTCTGATCCCCAATTTCTTCCTCTACCTTCCCACCCCTCCCCAGCAGTCTGGCTCATTTGTTGAGATCCCAACATGCACCAAGAATTGTGTTTTATCTGGAAGATTATTTTAAAATACAATATCATGAGTTAGATATTTTTATTCCCATTTTAAGTATGAGGAAATTCATGCTAAAAGAAGTTCTTCCTCAAAGTATCACAGCTAGCTGGTCTTGAAATCCATACATTCTTAGCTAAGAGAATGAGACATCTAAGACTGAGAGATTGATGACCATACATTTTGAATCAGAAGTCCATAATCTTAAAATGAGCGAGGTAGATTTATCATCAGAATCAAAGTTGTAAGTAGGTGGAGTGTGAGTTTAGGGGAAATAGAAAGATCCTCTTGTCCAATAAAAAAATCTCCTATGACCAATGATGCCTGAAGTTTATTTAATAAACAGCAATGAAAATAAAACATAATTTAAAAAGGATAAAATTTTAAAAAGTAAATAAGCATTGGGACTATTATTATTAGGAATAATAATCCTACCAAGCATGTATTTAGTTCTTACCATGCACCAGAGACTAAGCACAGTTACATGAGTTCTCTCATCTGTAATTCTAGTAACAACTATGTGATTAAGGTATTGTTTGACTCATTTAAAGGTCATGAGAATGATATCACCAAGATGGCCACATACGATGTCCTTCATGATATGCCTTCTCAACAACAGTTTGGCATTTGTCCATGGACAAAAGTCCCTTTGAGGATCTGTGGGACCCAGCACCATGCACCAAGGGACCTGGAAACATCTTGCTCACCCTCCAGTCTTCGGTCTCAGCTGTGGACCCGTAAGTGTCCTGGAACCATCTCTAGGCCCTTTTGGCCCCATAGTCTAGGAGCCTCTGGAAAACCCTGTCTTAGACAGTCACTCACAGATGGAAGAGTCACTGTGAAAGTCTCGCAGAGAAGTTCCAGCACACCTCTAGAGCAACATTACCTGAGATTGGACACATTGTAATCAAAGGGAAGTGTTGGACTCTCCCAGGTCACCCCTCCCCCAAGGTCACACACTTTAAGGTGAAAAGAGTACTTCTCAGGCCCCTGATTTCTCCTTGGAGGAATAGTGAGAGCATGTGAGGAAATACCTGGCTTTCTCAGCTGTGCAGGACATTGCCAAAGGGGCCCATTTGTTTCTTTCCTCATCCAGAGTACAAATCATGAGATGCATTATGGGGGGTTGGGGTAGGGGGCAATGAGAGGCAGGGAGAGTGGCATCCAGGGTTTGGAATGAAAGGATTAAAGGGATGCAGATCCCACTAACCACAGGACAGATTCCGTTGGGAGGTCTGCCCATAACCCACCGGGTCACCTTCAGATCCTCCCAACTGGCCTACATAGCACCTCCAGAACTCTAAGTGCCTCACCTACACACACACACACACACACACACACACACACACACACACACACACACGCCATGGCAGGCTCCTTGTGCATGCTCCCAATCGTAGCAAGAGCAAGCTGCTGCAGACAGCTAGTAGGCATGCTCAGAAAGCTACTGATTCTGTAGGCCTGGGAGACACTTAGCACCACCCCTGGGAAAGCAAGAGGGAGGCTATCAGCACTCAGTCTGGTGCTTTGCAGGATCCAGAGAAGGCATTCAAGAGGGAAGTGTGGAGCAGGTATATCCACAAAAGGTTTGAGAAAGCCTCAGAATCCCTATCAGGGCTAAAAGAGATATTTTTCTCCTGAAGCTAATCAGTAAAGATTGGAGGAGGTGACTCTACTTCAAATGCAGAGACAGCACTGCAGGACTTCAAGGAATGTGAAAAATCGAGGAAACATGACGCTAGTATAGCATCACTGTAATTTCCCAGTAACAAACCCCAAAGACATGGAGATGTGCAATTTACCTGATAAATAATTCAAAATAGTTGTTGTTCTAAGGAAGCTTAATGAGGGGCACATGGGTAGCTCAGTCGGTTGGGCATCTAATTTCGGCTCAGGTCACCATCTTGCAGTTTGTGAGTTTGAGTCCCATGTTGGGCTCTGTGCTGACAGTTCAGAGCCTGGAGCCTGCTTTGGATTCTGTGTCTCCCTCTCTCTTTGACCCTCCCCTGCTCATACTCATGCTCTCTCTCTCTCTCAAATAAATAAACATTAAAAAAATTTAAGGAAGCTTAATGAGCTATAAGAAAATACAGAAAGACAATTCAATGAATTTAGGGAAAAAAACAAAGTAAGTTTAACAGGGATAAAAATCTTGAAACTGGTTATTGCAGCACTATTCACAATAGCCAAGGTATGGAAACCACCTGGGTGTCTATTTATGAATAAATAGATAGAAAAAGAATGCTATGATATACATATATATATATATTTATAATAGTTTTTTATATATTAGATATAATATTCTATTATACATATACATAATACTCCATTATACATATATATGAATAATATTCCATGGAATATTATTCTGCCATGGGAAAGAAGGGAATTCTACCATTTGTCTGAATATGAATGGACCTTGAGAGTATTATGTTAAGTGTGACAAGTCAGACAGAGAAATGTAAATATCGTATGATCACTTATATGTGGATTCTGAAAAAGCCCGAATCATAGAAACAGAGAGTAGAATGCTGTTTCTCAGGGGTTGGAAGATGGGGAAATGGGGGAGATGGTCAAAGGGTACCAACTTCAAAGCATAAGATGAATAAGTTCTGGGGCTTTATGTACAGCATGATGACTATAGTTAACAATGCTGTATTACATATTTGAAAGTTGCTAAGAGAGTATATCTTAAATGTTCTCATCATTCAAAGGAGTAAATATGTGAGGTGAGCAAAAGGCTAACAAACTGTACTGTGATCATTCTGCAATATATTTGTGTATCAAATCATGTTTCACACTTTAAACTTATATAATGTTATATGTCGATTATATTCCAATAACATGGAAAAAAAATAAAGATCATTAAAACTGAGGTTTAAAAAGGTTAAATAAAGTTCCCAAGATCATGGAGTCACTAAGTGTCATAGTCCCGGTCTGAATGACTCTAGACTCAGTGCTTCAAGCAACAGAGCTTTGAGAAGGTGGACCAATGACCATAGCCTAGTTGATCTAAGTCACTATCAAGTTGGAGGCCAAGCCCCTTAGAAGAGGATTCCCAAGATTAAGTGGACACTCAAGGGATCACATAATAATATCAAAAATAAAGACCACTTATGGAGAAATCTTAATACTATACCAGACATTGGGCTGAATGCCTTATCTGGATTATTTTATGTTTTATTTACAACAAATCTAAGGAGAAGTATTAACATTATCCTTCTACTGAAGTTGAGGAAACAGATTTACAGAAAATCAGTATTTTGCCAGGACTGAAGTCCTAGACTCTAGGAATCGTATATTCTTAATCACTTTATACTACTTCAAATATCTCTATAGAGTGAGAGCTCTAATTCCGTCTCCTTGACACCCTCGTACTTGAAGGGTTCTGCTCTTCCATCTGAACCAGTCTTGGGTGAAGCTGAGCAGTGAATGGAGTAGCCTCCAGCTCCTCCTAGTGGCTAGAGTGGCCACTAACATTTTCTGAAGGGTTTAAGTAGTGGGAATCAAGGCAAACCAGGCAACACCAGCTTGTGGCTTTGTATAAAGGCCCGGTAGGCACTAAACACCTGCAATCGAACCCATCCTGAGTCTCTGAGGCCTCATTAAATGTCTGACATCTGGTAAACACCAGGGTACTTTAGCAACTGGGGAAGAACATCGCGCAGATTAAAATGATAAAATTACCCCCAAATTAGTTCGGCAGATGTGGAGCAGAGACACCAGGAGTTTTGTTTTTCAGTTTCTTCCTTGCATTCCACAACAATAAATATCAATGCTTGTTATCCCAGCTAATTACACACTTCCCTAGCACCAAGGAAACTCCACGTCCCTTTCTTTTCTGACACACAGCTTCAGAGGCATCTCTTCTAATGACCTGCTTCTTCCTCTTTTAAGAACAGAGTGCTACAGCCATCCAGCTAGTAATTCAAAACTAAAAGCACATCCATTTTCCAATCCGTATTCTTCTTAGGGTTAATTTTTAAGGCATGCCCTAATTACAGGAATTTTCGGTATTTAAAAAGTGGCTATTTTCAGACCTGTTTACAAGACCACAATCTGAAGCATCAGTCAAAAACAGCTTGAACTGATTGCATCCTTCTCTGGAACAGAACATGTAGCAGCAGAACATCCATTTGTAGCTGGTCCAGCTGCCCTGTAATTAAGGTTGCACTGCAGCCCTGCTCCAAACTTATTTCTGCAGGCGAACAGCTGAGATCCCCCAGATAAGATGTCAGAATGTGTGCTACTGGAATTGCATCCAATTTGTTGGTTAACATTATCAGAGCCAATTTAGTGCTGAATTTAAATCACCAGAAATGCTGGTGATACGGCAACATATATCCACAGTAGCTTTTGTAAAGTCAGTAATCACTGCCTGGCTCTCCCAGGAGCCACTTGAAAATCCTCTTCATAAGACCCATTCAAAGCTCAGGGATGGAAACATATTACTGTTGAATGGGGGGGGGGGGGGAAGTGACTCATTATGTACATCAACTCTGTATTGTGCACCTAAAAGCTATAAAAAGCAACTTTTCCAAATCACAAGTAATTTTTCACCATGAGTTCATTCTCATGCCATCAGTCACACAGACATATAATGTAATCTGCATTTTAAAAACAAGAAATCAACTTTAGGGATCATGTAGTTAAAGAATGAGAACAGTGTGGCTCAAAGGACTCAATGCCTCCTCTCAGAGTAAAGTGAGAAACACTTAAAATGAGAACATTAATATCAGGGGCAAATCTTAGGAACAATTCTTTTTCATTGAAGCACATTCTATGAAAACAAGCAGCAAGTGTTTTAAGAGGCCGGTATATTAATATTATGTAAACCATAGATTGCTAATATATCTTAATGTGTTTTTTCTCCAAAAGTATAATGATTAAACAGACCTAAATAAGTCCTAAATGTAAAAATAGAGAATATAATATCAGAATGACAAATTTGCTAAGAAGCTACTATGTGAAAAGCACTGTTTTGCTCTGAGGTACACAGTGGTATAAAAGTTTGATACCAACTGCCTGCCCCTCCCTGTTTGTCTACTTTTAGAAAATTCTTTCCCTGAAAATATGATGCCTCTTCTCTCTTCTGGCTGACAGCCTTACATTATCCTAAAGCCTTACAGCCCTCAGATTTAGATTCAATTGTTGAAGCACCACAATGCTACCAAGGGAGACATAGCTGAAAAAGATGGATCCTGCCCTAACACTCAGGAGCATGCTGTGCACTAGCACGTGCACGCGGCACGCAGCGTGCACGCATGCGCGCGCGCACACACACACACACACACACACAGCAGATTTTATGAAATCATTCCCCAAATCCTCTCTTAGAATATTCAGATAAATTAGCTTTTCCATTTAGCTCCCTCTCCTGACAAATATTTTAAGAATCTAGCCCCATGCAAATGCTTTTTGTTTTCTCCCAAATGTAGAACCTGTGAATGAGCATGATTTCAAGGCAATAGAGACATACATAATTTATAAGGGGATTTTTAAAAAATCATGCATTTCCAAATGCAGTCGTTAAGGTTACAGAAAGTAATAAAAATGCAGAGAGCATCTTGCGTTAGAGACAGGCACTGGGAACACCCTACTGGCTTAGCCAGAGGAAAACCACCCCACTGGTTCACTTAGCAACAGCTGTGGGATCCAGATTACAAATTCCTCCCAAGGCAGTATGAATATGAGCTTTGAAATATTCATCTCTCCTCCCAATACAAATTTGCTGATGCATTGCTGTCTCAATATTTCTATAAACTAAAACACCCCACTCTCAGAGCAGAGCAAGTTGAATCCTAAATTCTTGGGAAATAAAGTGCACGATGCTCAAGAAGGCACATATGAAAAGATTTTCCTTTGGAATCTTAAAACAAGTTGGCAGTTGGTAGCAAGACTGAACACAGATAAAATCAAAGACTCTATCAGTATTTTAGGTTCTTGAATCCAAAATATAAACATATTTGTGGTTGGATTAATAATTTCCATTCAGAAGCCATCTCCAGTGAAATGCAGGCACATTATTACATAATTTAGAAGAATATCTTTTGTGTTGATTTCTGTAGACATCACTACAGAATTAGACAAAAAAAAACCCCATCTAGACTAACTATATGAAATCCACATTCACAGTGACTGGGAAATACTTAATGTAGATGGATGGTAAAATTCTGAACTACTAGCCTTAATTGAAATTGTGATAAAAGGGAAGTTTAAGAAATAGTGAGTTATCCAGATTTTTATTCTAATTTGAGTTCAAGAAGTATTGGATATATTCTGTATTCTAATAATAATAATAATAATTCCTAACATTACATCAAGTAGCAGAAATACAAGGATGAAATATACATGTCCTGTCCTCAGGAAGCTTACGATCTATTGGCAGACATACATACAATAGAGTATTTTTGTGACTAGCAAAAAAATCTGCATACAGTAAGACTACTAGGCTAGAGGTAAAGGAATTTAACCTTTGAATTAGCCACATTTTTATCACCATAGACAAATAATCAATGTAGCTGTCATTTTCGCATTAATAATTCCCACCATTTTATTGACAACGTACTTTAACATGAACTATTTTATGTACTCTTCACCACAGTTCTATAAAATAAGCAGGTAATGAAAAAATTGAACTATCCATATGTCTCAGATTTGGACGTCATGTTTCAGATCTCTAAAGTCTATCTGATGGTATTGAACATACACGGTGATCAAGAAGGATTCCAAGCTCATGTTGAGGCCTAATGGGAAAGAAAGCCTCCATTGACTAAAAATGTCAGTCAGGGCACTCAGGACAGGAAGTGGCAGCAAAACTTTTCTATTTGCTAATCCTTTCTGTCTTTTTTCTCGGCTGCTTATAAAAACTATACTGAGATATCACCTCACACCAGTCACAATGGCTAGGATCAAAAAACCCAAAAAAATAAGTGTTCACAGGGATGTGGGAAAAAAGGAGCCCTCGTGCACTGTTGGTGGGAATGCAAACTGGTGCAGCCACTGTGGAAAACAGTATGTAGTTTCCCCAAAAACTTAAAAATAGAAACACCTTATGATCCATTAATTTCGCTACTGGGTATTTACCCAAAGAAAATGAAACCCTTAATTTGAAAAGATATATCCACCCCAATGTTAATTGCAGCATTATTTACAATAGCCACGATATGAAAGCAGCCTAAATGTCTACTGACAGGTGAATGGATAAGAAAGATGTGGTACACACACACACACACACACACACACAATAGGATATTACTCAGCCATAAAAAATAATGAGATCTTGCCATTTGAGACAACACAGATGGACCTAGTGGATATTATATTAAGTGAAATAAGTCAGAGAAAAGATAAATATCCTATGATTTCATTTATATATGAAATCTGAAAAACAAAGCAAATGAAGGAACAAAATCAGACCCAAAAATCCAGAGAAAAACTGCTGGACGTCCAGAGGGAAGAAGGGTAGGAGATGGTCAAAATGGGTGAAGGGGAGTGGGAGATAGAGGTTTGCAGTTATGGAATGAAGAAGTCACATGGATGAAAGGTATAACACAGGGAAAATACTTAACAGTATTGATTTAGTGTTTCATGGTTACTGATGGTAGCTACACTTTAGGTGAGCAGAGCATAATGTATAGACTTGTTGAATCATTATGTTGTATACCTGAAACTAATGTAACAACGTGTGTCAATACACTCAAATTAAAAAAAAAATACCAATAGTATTAACGGCCCCTTAGTATTTAGCTGCAGGCTGCGTCCTGAACACTGAATATTAAGTAGTCTTATGTCTCTTCATCTAGATAATTCTGAGCCTTTAATCTAGTACAGAACAAGTTCTAGGATTTTTTCCTTAGCTCCACCATGTCCACACTATTATCCCATTCAGAGTGAATAATTCATCTTTTAAGCATTTTAAAACATTTCACAGTAGTGAACCAAAGAGAGCTCAAGTAAGTTTTATTTGTATTTTCATTGACATCAATATAACTTTATTACCCATAATGTGTTTGTTCAGCCAAGGTTTTGATTTGCCTCTGGCTACTCTCACTTTGATCTTTTGCTAAGTGGTTCCTACTTCCCTACCTATCAACACTAATGATTCCTCAAATACTTCCAACAGGACATTTTCCCATTAAGTTTTTTTTAATAAAATCTGAACTTTGTGGAAGAAAATTTCTATACACATTTTAAACATAAAAACTACTGGGGCACCTGGTGGCTCAGTCGGTTAAGCGTCTGACTTCGGCTCAGGTGATGGTCTCGCGGTTCATCGGGTTCTGTGCTGGCAGCTCAGAACCTGGAACCTGTTTCAGATTCTGTGTCTCCCTCTCTCTCTGCCCCTCCCCCGCTCATGCTCTGTCTCTCCTGTCTCAAAAATAAACTATATATAAAAAAAACATAAAAACTACTGACACCATTATTATTTTAGGATATTCTCATATATATATATATACACACACACACATATATATGTATATACACACACACACATACATACATACATACATACAGAGAGAGAGAGAAGAGAGGAAGGAAGGAGGGAGGCTTTCTTTGCATACTAACATTAACAAAAATCTCAGAAACCAACATTAAAATCAGCAAGGTAGACATATAGTCATTTCTACCCCAGCCATTCCAACAGTTGATTATTATTGAGTACATGAATGTCTGGTTGAAGTTAAACTGACCGCTGTGGAGGACCATTGGAAAAACACACAAATATAGAGCAAGCAAGAAGTCCTGAGGAAGCACACACAGAACACAAACAAGTTATGTTTTGGGAGAGTCAAAAGTTATATGTGGATTTTTGACTGTGCAGGGTTGGCATGCCTAACCCCTGTGGTGTTCAAGGCTCAAGTGTAATTCCATTCTAGAGAAACTTCTCCAAGAAATTAGTTTTAAGCAAAAGGTGAATGCTTCAATATTATTTATAATAGTAAGCCATTTAAAACTATGTAAATGTCTAACAACAGATGGGTGATAAACTATGTATGTCTAAATGATTGAATTTGTGACAGCCATAAAAATCAGACTTTAGTACAAAAATGTCTTCTTTAATATCAAGCGGAAAAAACAAGATAAATGATTTTACATAGTATTATAACAAGTAAATAAGCTTTTTCATTAAAAAGTGCAGGTAAATTATGCCAAATACTAATAGCAATTGTAACTATATAGTACACATAAAACATTCTCTCTTTTTTTGGTATTTTCTAAATTTTTCTATAAGAAATACGGATTGCTTTTTTCATGAGAAAAATATTTTTCCACAAAAAGTTTTAAACTTCCCAAACTGAAGAATAATTGCTTTGTTAAGAGCATGATTGAATGATCTCCACGCTCAAGAGTGAGTTGCACAATGATATGCCAATATCACATGAGTCACTGCAGACTGGAGTTTTCTTCTATTGGCTTCCAGGGCTGAGATGAGGAGGGACAACATATTTAGCTAGTTATTGGCAAAACAGCAGCCCCAGAAGAAACATTCCATTAAAGAGGGTTTCCAGAGTGATAAACATATTTACATGCAGAGATATTTAGTCGACAATTTTTATCACAGAGTAAAATAATAGTAATGTCAATGGAAAATACATATATTGTTTTACATGTTGCTACTGCAAAACTGTCCTTCGTCTTTCAAGGCAGCACACTCCAAGCTAGAGTGTTAATGGCGGTAGCAAGAGAGAGAAAAAGGTATGCATTTCTAAGTGTACTTATTTCTTTAAACAGCTTTATTGATGTAAAATTAACACACAACAAACACCGCATGTTTAACATGCATAATTTGATGAGTTTTGACATACATATACACACCCATGCAAACATTAATACAATCAAGGTAATGAACATTTCCATCACCCACACAGGTTTCCTTGTACCTTTTAAAAATCCTCTCTCTGGCCTCTCTTGATTCTACCCACACACTCTCTACCTGAATTAGTTTGTCAGTACAGAATACAGATTAATCTGTCACTAGGGATTCATTTGTATACCCTAGAATTTGACAGAAATAGAATCATATTGAGTATGCACTCTATTTTTACTTGCTTCACTCATTCAGCAAAATTATTAGGAGATTAATTCATACTGAAGAATATATCAATAGTTCATTCATTTTTACTTGTAAGCAGTATTCCATTATATAATTTTTGCATAGAATAATTATATTACATACATGTGGCAAATCTAACCGTTTGCTTCTCCATTCACCTGTTTTTGGGTATTTGATTTGTTCAGAGATGTTGACAATTAACCATAAAGCTCTGCACAGCCCTGGATGAGTATTTTTATGGACACAGACTTTTAGTTCTCTTGAGTAAATATCTAGTTGTGGAATGGCTAGGTCACAGGGTTATGTGCAACTTTTTAGGAAACTGCCGAACTCTTTTCCAAAGTGGCTGTATTAAATGCTTTTATATTCTTTTTAAAAAATCTTCATCAGCAGTAAATGAGAGATGCCTGCCATGCAGGATGCTCAGCCCTTTCAATTTTGGCCATTCTCCTAGATGTGTGGTGGTATCTCGTTGATGTTTTACTTTGCATTTCTTTAATGATGGATGAAGTGGTGTATTGTTTCATTTGAATATTTGCCACAGTAGTATATCTTTTTTTGTCTATTCAAATTTTTGCTCATTTTTAAAAATGAGTTTTTATTGAGTTTAAGGAGGTTTTTGCATATTCTGGATACAAATTTGTCCCATCCATGATTTTAAGAATTTTCTCTTCATTACTAGTTCTTAGCCATTAGATCGTAATGTGACTTCCAGTTGATTTCTTTATTTCTTGGGTTTGGGATATATTGAGATTCTTGGATCTGTGGTTTCATAGATGTCATCAAATTTGAAAATCAATTCGACTTTATTTCATCATTTTTTTCCTATTCTTGTCCCCTTTCTTTGGCCAGTTTCACTACCATTATATTAGCTAGCACTTTTCAAGTTTCAGATTTTGTTGTTTCATATCTCATGGATTTTCTATTCATATTTGGAAAAAATTGTCCTTCATCTGTGTGTTTCCTTTTCATAGTTTCTATCCCCAAATCTTCATGCTTACTAATTTTATATCTGCAATGTTGCATTTGTCATTAATCCCAACCAGCATATTATTCATTTTGAACATTTTAGTTTGCATTTATGGAAATGTAATTTTTGTCTGTTTTATATCTTCCATGTCTGTACCTAATGTTTAAACATATAAAATAGATCTATGATAACTATTTTTTAATATTTTTCGTTTTCTAATTCTAACATCTCTTTCAGCTCTGGTTCTCGATTGATCTTTTGCCCTTCATCATGATTATATTTTTCTATTATTTTGCCTCATTGATGATTTTTTATTGCATACTAGGCATTACGAATTTACTTTGCTAAATGCTGACATTTTTGTATTGTCATATATATTCTTGAGCTTTGTTCTGAGTTGCAGCTAGTTTACTTGGATGCTCTTTGAACTTGCTTTTAAGATTTGCGAAGGAAGACTGGAGAACTGTTTAAATTTAATTATTTTTCTATTCTTGATAAAGACACATGTCAGTGAGCTCCACCTGATGTCCTGTGAATCAGGCCTTATTTTCAGCTCTGTGTCACTGCCAGGCACTGTCGTCTTTACTCCATTCAGGTGGTTCTTGCCCTAGCCTTGGGGCTTCCTCACAGCACACACTCATCTGCATGAAGCTAAGGACACGGAGTCCTGCTCCAATCTCTGGAGTTCCCATTCTGTGCAGCTCTCTCTTCTCCAGTACCTTACAGGGGCAAGGTCTTTTTGTCTCAAACTCTCAGCTCTGTCTCTTCAACTCAGAGAGTTAGTCAGACTCTGACTGGGTTCGGCTTACATATTTTGTGACATGAAAACTCTCTCACTCAAGACATTAAGCTAGAGAAACCATACTGTGTACATTATTTCCCCCTACCTTTCAAAAAGCACTGTCTTATGTTACCTGAGGCTAGTGTCTTGATAACTCTTATTTCATATATTTTGTCCATTTGTTTATTTTTTCAGCCTCAGTGGAGAGTCTGTTTTCGGTTACTCCACCTCAGTTGGAGGTGAGTATACTTAAATATATTTATTCTAATCTTTACTGCAAGGCTCAGCCTTCTGACTGAAGCCTTAAAGTGAATAAGCAACGAAAATGTCCATACAATCATGGAAACTCAAATATTCCTCTGTGAAATAATTCATACAGAAAGAAAAAAAAGATGGCTTTGACCAAAATTATTGTTGTCATTGAATAGACATTGCTTTCAGTAAATATTTTGTACTTTATCTTTTTAAAAATTGCTTTTTAAGGGGCAACTGGGTGGCTCATTTGGTTGAGCTTCCGACTTTGGCTCAGGTCATGATCTCATGGTCTGTGAGTTCAAGCCCTGTGTCAGGCTCTGTGCTGACAGCTCAGAGCCTGGAGCCTGCTTCAGATTAATTGTCTCTCTCTCTCTCTCTGCCTCTTCCCCGCTTATGCTGTCTCTCTTTCACACAAGTAAATAAGCATTAAAAATGTTTTAATTGCTTTTTAAAACTAATGTTTTTCATATTATTCTTAACTAGCTATAGTTATTAAGTTGCCATATGTTGATTTTATTTTTCATTACCATTTTAAAGCTCTTCTCAACAGATTATAGAGATAAATCTAGAAATTATTCATTTTGCAGTTTTTAGAAATGCTGGATGTTTCCATGTAAATTTAATTTTAGAAGAATATACAGGTAAAAACATAGTAAAACAATAGGAATGTTTTATAATAAGGAAAACATAATTTTTTGTGTGAATAAAATATCCAAATATGGAACTTCATATCAATCACTTAGACTATACCTACAGGTAAAATCACTTTAATTGCTTTGCCTGAGTTGATTGCTTGGTTGTTTCAAACTCCCTGGCAATTCAGTTACATTGGTTGGACCATTATATAAGATGAAACTGACAGGTTGTTTCACTGAACTGACTCACCGCGTCGATCAAAAATGGTTGACCTGGTTGTATATGGAGACATAAGACAATCTGGGAATAGCAGTCTTATGTTGGATGCTATGTATGGGTTCTGGAGAGCACCAAGAAAACTTATTTGAATTATTACTTTTCTTACAGTATTTTTATCAAATGGCTCTGAAGTTAAAACAGTGTTAAAGCTCTTAGATATAAGACATCTTTGTTACTTGAAGAAAAAATAGTAGTGATTACATATAGTTTACAGCATGCATTCTTTGCACAATAGAACAAAGTGAGGAAATCACAAGTAGAACTTAGAATAACCCTGTCTGCATCATAGAGCACTCATATTAACTACGTTAAATATACACTACTATGAAAATGGCCTAATATTTACCCAATGACCACTGCAAAGCTGACATAGAAACCTCAAATGACATTCAAGAAATAGATTAGCACATTTATGCTGGATTTACAGAGAATATCATGGCACTTCTTATCATCAAAATGTCAGTAAGCATTATGGGAACAATAGCCCTTGCTTAACACTTCTTCTTTTTTTTTTATTTTTTATTTATTTATTTATTTATTTTAAATTTTTTTTAATGTTTTATTTATTTCTAGGAGAGAGAGAGAGAGACAGCGTGAGCAGGGGAGGGTCAGAGAGAGAGGGAGATACAGACTCTGAAACAGGCTCCAGGCTCTGAGCTGGCAGTCAGCACAGAGCCCGACGCGGGGCTCGAACCCACGAACCGCGAGATCATGACCTAAGCGAAAGTCGGATGCTTAACCGACTAAGCCACCCAGGCGCCCCAACACTTCTTCTTAATAGTAAGGTTTTTGAGGTTTCTGCTTAGAATGTTATTTTGTGGATTAAGAATCCTCAACAAAGATTAATGTGGAAGAACAACACAGTTTCTCTGAAATCTTGTATTTGAAAGTGGCATTGATAACATATCCACTATTCTAGTTCTCACCTGAGTCTGTATGTTTTCATTAAGAAAGAACCAATACAGGCTGAACTGAACATTAGAAAGGAAGTAACATGGTCTAAGATGGAAATTGGAGTCAAGGTAAGGAAATTTACAATTGAATGCAATGTCTCATAGACCCAGGTTATTTTAGAGGTAGATGATACTTTTAGCCAGCTAATACATTCCTTCATTTTGCAGACAGTCTAGGAAGTGAAGTGACTTCCCAGAGACAGAATAAACGCTTATCCAAGTAGGTCTATTATTGGTTAGTTAGTTGGTCTATTGTTTGGTTAATCACTGAATTTGTTGACAGGGGTATTTCCTCCTCTCTGCTACTAGGCAGAGTTTCTAAAGGTGACAGACACTTCCTGTGCCCGCAAGCAGTGTCTCTTCCTCCCTGTGGTGAGGTTGACACTCTCTACTTTTTCCAAGGGACTTTGCTGGAAGAACTCCACTGCTCCCAGCACCATAGAACTAATGCTTTAAGGAAATGCAAAGTGGTTTCTGCTTATTAAAAATAAGCAAAAGCCTGGAGTTCTTAAATAGAGAAGGCAGTTTAGGGTAGTTGTTAAGAGCACAGACCTTTTGTGTGAATCACACTGATGGTCATGAGAGATTGTATAAGCTATTCAATTTCTCCAGGCCTTGGTTTCTTATCTGAAAAAAATGTAATAATTGTTTTGGCCTCATAGTATCAAGTAAAGGCTAATCACAGGTAAAGTGCTTGACGTAGTATCTATCAAAAAATATTCATCATTACTATATAATCAAACAGGATTGTCCATCCCCTATGTTTTATTTCCAGGAAAAGCACTGTGATCTCAAGGTTCATAATGGAGAAAAATGATATTTTTATGGCTTACACATTTATTGAGGCAAGCTATATTTTCATGTATCAAATATAAAGTATTATAAACACATCATCTCAGAATCAACACTAAGTTGTTACCCAAGTTCTCGTTCAGATTTATCTGGGGCCACAGGTTTCTCAAAGGATCACAGCCTTGGAAATATAGCAGCAATGGAGCTTCAAAGCCACTGTTCTGGCGAAGCACTCAGTCAAAAGTATTTGGAATTGATGAGATAGCTTTTTCCACCTCTTCAACCCCCCTTAGACTCCTTTTTTCCTTTCAGACGAAGCTGAATTCAAAGGACTGGGATCCATGTGTCCAGCTGATAACAGCTCCTGAAAGCTCGAAGTAGCTGTTACATCAGGGAAGATGAAGTAGTTAGAGGAAAGTTTGAGAATCACTGAATCAATTCAATGTCGAGTGTCTCTTTGCTCCTTGAACTAGAACCAGAGAAATGTATGTTGAAATAGTATATAAATAAATTATGTTCCTCTTATTTGTTTTAAAGGATCTTTTGATGAATGAATTATTAGGCTAATGAATGTAGGTAAGGAAAGGGGAACAAATCTATTCTTCTCTATAGGTTTTGTTTGGACATTCTGCAAAGTGAATGGCTCTCAGCCTTCAGAGTGAGTGTTCTTCCCACACAGTGTGCCTCTCTTACTGCTGTGCCACATGTGACACAAAACACAATGAGCCTTTCAGTTGGGCTTTGCATTTTTCTGATCTTCTAACAACTGGGTGTCAGATATCTCAATGTATAACCACCCACTCACAATAAGATTATACATTAGATTCTTTGTTATCTACTATTATGAAAGATTTCTGAAAGCTAAAAGTAGAATAAATTAATGTTGCTAAATATGTGATAAAGTTTCTTTCTCTGACTGTTAATAGTATTTCCATGACTGTACAGTTAATCCTCATCCAGGGCAAGGTATTTACCTAACCCTAAAATGAGGACCCTGAAAGTTACATGGCATATGCTTTATTTGGGAAGCTATGTAGCCATATTTGATATAGGCTAAATATTATAATAGTATCCAACAGCAAACTGTTAAATAGCTATTGGAGTAAATCTTTTCTACTGTCATGTAAACATAAATCAAGAATGCAAAATCAAATATAACACTTTAATTTAAATTTATCAGATTTAATGATCTTTTACCTAAGTTTTCCTTTATGTGGTAGTTTAATGTTAACATTCCTGTGTTCATACTCTGTAGAAATATGTAGTCTGATGAATGCTTGGTGAGCAGAGATGAGATTATCTTTTTTGCCATTAACTTCACAAACAGATACTCAAAAGACACTTGTTTATTTTTGAATGAAACAGCACATAAATCAGAAACTGTGGAACACAGATATTAATGTATATTGTAAATAAAATAATAGCTACATTGTTCGGAGTCATCTTGATGTTCCAGACTGCTTTATGTACCTTTTATCTTTGCAAAGTCATAAACACATGATATGTGCTCTCATGATGATTGTGAGGATAAGAACCTTGATCTCAGGCTTCTCACTTCCAGAATTGTGAGAAAATAAATTTCTGTTGTTTGATAAACTACCTGGTCTTTGTTATTTTGTTATTGTAGCCCTAGCAAACTAATACACTATTCTTACAGAAAAAACAAACACACACAAAATGTTGACACTCAGAAAAGTTAATAGATACGCCCCCAAAGTCACACAGGTAATAAATGATTGATTCAAATCTATGTCTTAATCTCAGAGTCCTCGCTCTAAACCATTAATTAAGAGAGCATTTGGTTCTGCATGACTAGATGGTAAGGATTCCTAAGGTTTTGATCATATTCAGTCCACTAGGTGATCAATACTTAGTAGTTGGTGATAAATTTGTTGATCAATCTCTTTTGGATTATCAAGGAAATTAATATCTAGGTTGTACCAGGCTGCAGAGAGAAATAATTGCTGTAAGTTCAAAGAGAAAAAAAAAAAAGTGAAGGGGCATTTATTTCTTAAGTGATGTTAGTATGGAGAACATTCTTGAGAATTGTTTTTTATAAGGAAAATTTTGAAAACTTCCAGTGATCTAGTAGCCCAAGCTGTCCTGTGTGCTGAGACTAAGTTTCCCTGCCAGACAACAATGTAAAAAGTGATTATAGACAGATAAACAATGGAATATTGTTCAGCCTTACAAAAGAAGGAAATCCTGACCTTTGTGATAATATGGATGAACCTGGTAGAGAAAGACAAATACTGCATTGTATCAGTTATATGTGGAATCTAAAAAAAAAAAAAAATTTTTTTTTAAAGATCAAACTTACAGAAATAGTACAACAGTGTTGCCAGGGGAAGTGGGGGAGATAGGGAGAGGTTGGTAAAAGGATATAAATGCTCAGTTCTAAGATGGATAAGATCTGAGAATATAATGTATAAGTGGTAGCTAGTTAATAACATTGTATTGCATACTTGAAATTTCCTAAGAGAGAACTTACACCTTCTCATCAAAGGAAAAAGTTAGGAGTTACTATGTGAGGTGATGGATGTGTTAATTAGCTCAAAGAAGGAACTTGCACAATGTATACAAATAGCAAGTCATCATGTTGTGCACTTCAAATATCTTATGATTTTGTCAATCAGACCTTAATAAAGATTTTTTTTTAATTTAAACAAACCTAACTATAAATTGTCATGGAGGATGCAAAGAAAAGTGACTCAGAGATAAGAGATTAATCAAAGATTGAGTAATATTAAGGTCAGTCTCTGTCAGCACAGAGCCCGTCTTGGGGCTCAGCCTCCCTGTGAGATCATGATATGAACTGACCTCAAGAGCTGGGAGCTAAACTGACTGAGCCACCCAGGAACCGTGACGAAAAAATGTATTTAAAATACCTAAGATTAAGTACTTTATCAAAACCATTTTTATGGTAAAGGTTAACTAAAATTAGCAATATTAAAAATTTCCCAAACCCTTCTGTAGAACAAGGTGCCTCTAAGTGAAAGAGTAAAAGAAGTAGTAACTGTCATTAAGTAAGTTTAGGTAAAATCTTTCTATACTTCCCAGAAGCCGGAAAGTGAAGAAAGACTGTATGAAAACAATATATAGACAGTGGTCAAGTATGTCACCTAGAAGAGAAAACCTTTTGTGACAAGCATAGTCAGCAGGCAGCCTCCAGCTGCCATATAATGGGAGTCATTCTGATGTTCATGAGGACGCTTTCCCCAGGCTGCTCACCAGCCTATGACTGGACCTGGCAGAGGGAGTACAGACAGGCCATTTCTGCCAACGCAAGACTCTTGACAGTCATCTTTGCTCTAGGGCTTCTTCCTGGCCTAGGATTTCTCACGGGCATGCTACATTCTGAGTCGCTTCCAACCAAGACCAGTTTCCTTTCCTTCTACCTCTCCTTTCTCAGGTTCAGATGCGCACTGCAGGCTGAAGCCCATCTTTTCTCTGCTCCTCTCCCCTTTACCTCTTATAGGTATATCCCACCTGAATCTTCGACATTTCTAATTTTGTCTTGCAGAATTTGCCTCCTTATCTGATACTCTCTAATATTAGGGTATGAAATCCTAACTGATTTTTTTTATTACAAAATGGTTGAGAAGTATCTAATCAAATGGCCCAGGAACTCAGGCAAATTGTTGTATAACAAAATTCTCACAGGGATTGGTTCCAGATGCGCATATGTTTCAATTTGCAGAAATGAGACACAAGGAAAAGTTTATTGGTTATTCTGGAAAAGAAATTTCTTAGACTTAAAAACAGGTAACCACGGGAAGATAGTGTCTAGCTTCCTCCGGATATTGTGTATGTGCATATAAACCAAAGCCATCATTTTCATTCTGTGAGGAAAGCAGGCAAAAGACAGGCCAACAAGCCAAGTGCTCAGGAAGGAGGGTCTGCAGAGAGGCAAAGGCGGGGAGACCTGATTAAGCTGATCCTAAAGCGCCCTCTCCTTCTGGACTTCCTAGTTCAGTGAGAATACATCTCTTCCTTGTTAAATCCAGCAAAGTCGGTTTCCTACTTATTATAGCCAAATAGATCCTATGTCCTTGTCCATATTGGCTTTCCATTCCTCTCCTTATGTGGGAACCTGTCCTGCATCCAGCTTGGGAAGGTTCTCTCCTGCACAGAGTGCATCCTTTTCCTTCACACCTTGGCTGCTCTCCTGGAATCGGCATGCAGATTTTCCTCTGCGGGAAGCCTCCAGCTTCTAATACTTCCTCTGTGGAATGGGACCAATTTGGATGTGGATATCTCCTGAATCAAGTTCAACTTGGTGATTGCTGGATTTTCTGCTACAGAGTTCATTTTCCCAGCTACATCTCTGTCTCCAGCCTCTATAAGCCCCATCTGCCAATGCACTGATGCACATATTAGTTGAGATTTATTCATTATTTATATTTGGTGCCTGTCTCCTCATTAGACTTTTAGCTTACTGAGGGCAGGTTATGTTAATTTTATTGACTGTTATTGCTTACAGCAGTGCAGATGAGGGTGTCTGGCACCTATTAGCAGTGGAATATGTATGGAATTGGTGAATTACTGGAAGGATGTATAGATGATATTTGAGGGCAAAATGTTTGAAAAGATTTTATAACCTCAGATTGTTCAAATAAACCACTTAAAAGCAAAAATAATTTAATTTTAATATCAGTAATCATAATACTTCAAGTAGGAAGAGAAAATCTTTCATGCATAATTATCAAATGCCTCATTTAACCACCTCTGATTAGCTATTTAAATTGCATGTTCTGGGGTGATTTCTCTTAAAATGAGAAAGCATTGTTCTTCTGATCTTACCAAAAGATTACCCTGTCATGTTTTAGAAAAAAATACAAACCATCTCTTCAATCTTCATGACCTACTTTAAGAGAAATATAAACAGGAACTGTGGAAGTTCAATTTTCCTCTCTTGAACATATGCAGTTATAGCCTTACATAATTACACATGCTGGGGCACCTGGGTGGCTCAATCAGTTGAGCAGCGGACTTCAGCTCAGGTCATGATCTTGTGGTTTGTGAGTTCGAGCCCCGCATCCAGCTCACTGCTGTCAGCACGGAGCCTGCGTTGGTGTCCCCCTCTTTCTCTGCCCCTCTCCGGCTCATACTCTCTCTCTCAAAAATAAATAAAACATCAAAAAAAGGTAGAAAGAAGAAAAGAATTACACATGCTAAAGTGGTGGCAAGACCCACAAATAGCTGTCCTATTTTAAAGGATCTCATTGCTCAATAACCTTATGAACATAAATATATTTTCCAATCTGGGGAATTGTAATACATGAAAAAAAGGGAGGAAGATAAGCAATAGCATGCATGCAGTTGGCTTCCTGCTCCAATGATTTTTAATTCGTATGTCTTTCCACTAATTACTATACACATTCACACACCACATGAGCCTGCACGCGCACACACATACACACATTTGTACATTAATATGAACTTAAATATGTGTCTATATCTATTTATATTCATACATATGCGTCATGCTCTGATCTTTCCTACTGTAACATACCTTAGTCACTAAAGCATTACTCTACCTTATCTCAGGATATCCCAAATTCATGGATGGACTGTAAGTTTCAGGTATTTGGGGGTAACAAGAGGAAGCTGATTGTAAAATTTAATACGTTTTTAAAATAAAGTAGTCAAAGTCAGCTGTATATAATTTATTCTTGCACTTCCCAGCAATGTAGATCTTGGCAGATTAATTTCCCCTTTCCACAGATGGGAAATCGGGGCCTAGAATACTTAACTAACAAGCTCAGAATTTTAAATGCTAAAATGCTTTTTTTTTCTTTTTTACAGTATGCTCAGAATTTAATTCTACCTCTAACAATCTGAAGAGTTTATCTAAAGCCATTATTAAACACACAGGAACATTATTTCTACATTTGTAAGCTAGATGTCAGAATTGGGTTGCCAGAAAGAATGTGTTCCCAGGTAACTTTTATTTCTCTCTGAATTTAGGTTGCTCATGGATCACATTGCTATAACCCTACTTATGTCTGGTTAAAAAACAAAAAGCTAGAAATTGGGAACGTTTTCTTGATTAGTCTAATACCTGTGGGTTTGTCAGTGCCTAATAGTTGCATGTTTCTATTTTAGATTATGTAGCAGTCAAATTGATTTTCTCATTTAGGAAGAAGCCTATGCTGTAATATCAATCCTAAGATCCTTTTACTTTTTTATGCTTAACTTGCAGCCTGAATATATACAGACCTTTATTTGCATACAAATGCTTATGCAGTATGATATTAATTACGTATTATTATTAGTCTTTCTATAGAATAGATAATGGAAATTAAGTAATTTTCCTAAGGTCATAGAACTATAAGTGGTAGAGCTAGACCAAAGAGAGAGTAGTCTCTAAGGCTCAAGTATACACAGGATTTTATATACGTCATGTAATATATTCTCACAGTGTGCACCTTCCCAATAATGATGTAACCTTGAGAATTCAAAATGCAGACTTTGGACTGGAAGCGTCAACATCCTCTGGGAGCTTATTAGAAATGCAGAACCCCAGACCCCATTCAGACCCACTGAATCAGAATCTGCGTGTTAACAAGATCCCCAGGTGATTCTAATGCACATTAAAGTTTGCGAAGCAGTGGTATAGGACACGAGGACATGGAGAGGAGACCTGGGCCATTCTTGCTTCATTATTTCCCAACGTGATCACAATGGATAAACTAATTTTTCTAAGATCCAGTCCACTCTTGAACAACAGACATCATAGTGCCTCTGAGTCCGAACTGGCAGAAAGTTTAAATGAGAAAACACAAAGAAATCATAACCAAGCGTGGCTGACACATAAAAGGGACTTAATAACGGATATATATTATTAACTATTTCTTAAGAGTGCACTTAATTTATGCTTCTGGTAGGCTTGGAATTTGAATCTGAAAAGATTATACTTCTTCTTTTAAAATAATTAATCATATAGTGGGATAGCATATTGGAATACCTATTAAAATATCTCCTTCCATTGTAGAGTATTTAACCTTTTCTCAGTTTCATTCAGACTTATGCACCAATGAATAGCCAGCAGAGAAAACTCTGAGTGCACAAGCTTAGGGCCTGAAAACTTACAGGAGTAGAGTCCGATTGATCAAGCATGGTAAAGCAGAGCACAAATTCTAGGCTTTTGGATTTTCTCAACTAGTGCAATTTTTTCAAAAATAAGAGAAGAAAAAATAATGGTGTTCTCCAGAGAAACAGTATCAATATGGTGTGTGTGTGTGTGTGTGTGTGTGTGTAGAGACAGAGAGAGAGAGAGAGAGTAAGAGAGAGAGAGAGAGACTGAGAGAGAGAGAGTTATTATAAGGAACTGGCTCCTACATTATGGAAGCTGACAAGTCCCAAGATCTGCAGTTGGCAAGCTGGAGACCCAGGAAGACCCAATGTTTCAGTTTGGTACAAAGGCACGAAAAAAGCCAATATTCCAGTCTGACAGCAGTCAGGCAGTGGGAGTTCTTCTCTTAAATTTGTTGTTCCATGTAGGCCTTCAGCTGATTAGATGAAGCCCAACTTACTTTAAGGAGAGCCATCTGCTTAACTAAGTCCATGGATTTATGTGTTAACCTCATCAAAAACACTTTCATGGAGGCACCTAGAATAATGTTTGACCAACCACCTGGACACCCTGTGGTCAAGTCCAGTTGACAAATAAATAAATGATTATAGAGTTAAATTTTTATTTTACAAAATGAAGGACATTGCAATTATCAATACCTCATAAAAGAGGCAAATTTATGACTTTAACAAAGAACCAATTTCTAAACAACTCTTAAGTTTGGCTTTATGAAAACTATAGTACATTGTTCTTAATTTTCTGATTTTAATGTGAACCAAAGAAAAAACTCTGCCAGGATGAAATGAGTCAGAAAACTGTGGTTTGGAGACGTCTGAGAGAGAGCCTGCAAGGGAGTAAAATATTTAGGGGAATCCTCCAGGGATGCTGTGACAAAGACCTGATTTTCTGTTAGTGAGGGTATGGGAGAGCGGTGAAATTGTTACCTTAAAAATAAAAGTGCCAGTATTTTACCAGCAAAAAACAAACAGACAAACAAAAAAGGATTTATTCAGGAATAGCAGAGAATTACAATCTGGGACAAGCAAGCTATAGTAAAACCATAGGGGAAGTCTGGAGAATAATGGAGAGGACTACTATTTTATAGAGGAAAAGGGAGAAGTTGGAAAGGCTGTTATAAACAGAAAGGCCCCTGAAGGAAACAGAATTGAAAGTATAGTGGCTTTTCATTGGCTGAGTTGTGACAGTCTCTCATTGGCTGGGCTGTTGCAGGGTGAAGAAAAACCCTCTTTCTCTGGCCGGAACAGTACAGTAGTAGCTAAAGCACAATGTATTCGCAAGGTAAGTCACTTCCTGTTGGGTCTACAATTGATGACAGGTTGTAGGGCATGAAAGCTACCCTTTCTGGCCTCCAGATTTCATCTTAAATGAGGTTTCCTTTTATTAATTTTTACAAAATGCCGAGGACAAGCAACTGAGAGTCATTATACTCCTTTGAGCTTTGCTTTTCTCATATGAGAAAGGTTGACTGAAATATTATTAAGATCTAGTCAAATGTCATAATTCTAGAAGATCAAAATAACCACATCTGTGAGATGACAAAAATGAAACAACTTGTCAAAAGCTTAAGCTTAAGGACCTGATGAATGATGGGGCTATGGACAAGAATTTTGGAAGTCATACTATATGAGGTGGCGCTAGTCATTATGCAGTTGTAAGAAACCCATGATCTGTTCCCTATATTTTCAGAAGAGAAAGAAAATAGGGCTTAATCTTATTTTTAAAAAGCAAAATAAAATAAGGCTGCCTGTGTGGCTCAGTTAGTTAAGCGTTTGACTTCAGCTCAGATCATGATCTTGTGGTTTGTGAGTTTGAGCCCTGAGTCAGGATCACTGGTGACAACTTGGAGCCTGGAGCCTGTTTCGGATACTGTGTCTCCCTCTCTCTCTGCTCCTCCCCTACTCATGCTCTGTCTGTCTCTCTCAAAAATAAATGAACATTAAAAAATGGTTAAAAAAAGCAAAATGAAATAAAACAGCAGATTAAGTTCTTTGCAAAGTATCTCTAGAGAAGGAAATATATGGGCACAATACTACTGCTTTAGCTGGAAAAGTACTTTTTAGGTCCTGTAAGTTTGTGCAAGTGTCATTTGAGATATAATGAAAAAATTAGTTGCTTTTCAAAAGGACAATCATCCATTCTCTGTCACAAGTTGCCAGAATAAAGTGGTGCACTGCTAAAGGGGTAAAACATAACATGATAGAAGAGGCCAGGAACAGACTGATTAATTACAAGATCAAGTATAAACATAGTCACTTACATCTAAATTAAAGGTGCTTAGGTGCCATTTTTTTAGGTGCTAACATGGTTTAAAAGATCTGTTTATCTCCATACAACAGATTCATTTCATTATTCTTAAATTTCAAATCTGTATGAAACAGTGAGAATATTGAATTGATCTTTAGTGAAATTGGGTGTATTAGTCCCTCAATACTCCATTCATGTAAGATGATCATATATTTGAACATATTTGTGCAAGAAAGCATCACAGCTTTGTTATTCAATATATTCTTCACATCAGTGTACTTTGATGGAGTCTCAATGCCTTATTTCAGCTTATGAATATACTTTATTCACTGGGCTCAATCAAACCTAATCTAAAGGTTGTATTTTCAATACAGATGAGTGCACTAATGACTCAATTTCACAATCTTGTGCTATTTCTTAGCCAATAAAATTACGATTGACTTCCTATGTAATTATATGTCCTGGACTAATGGTTGATTTACACTTGTAATCTCTAATTCATGTTCTTTGAAGAGCTCTTTTTACTTCAGTCCTTTCTTGTTGAAGAATTTTAGGCATAAGAACAGAATACTGTTAATTATATAAAGGTATAGAATTTGAACAATTTCAAATGAATAAAATTATATCTTCATTTGAAAATGAAAGTGTGGACAAAATGTTTTATCTTCTCCGTATTCTTCTTTCTTCTGCATAAAGTAGCCCTTTTCTTTTGGCAAGTGAACATCTAACATGTGGTCTAAGTGAAAGCTGCCATCTTCCTTTGGTCATAACCCCTGCCTGCTGTAATGTGTCTAACAGTGAGAACCTGACCTAGGCTGTGTTGATAATAATATTTTGGCTCCTAGCCACAAAGACTGGCCTGGGGCAGGGCTGAGGTAGGGGTAGGGAAGCGTTGGCTGTATCCCAAGCCAGGCCTTCCCTAGGAACTTTCAACTGAATTAAAATTGGAAGGGAAGAGCTCTTTCTTTCTGAGTAGATAGTTGGGAACTTGTGATCCAGGAGCTACTAGTAGACATAATCTAGCCCAGCATTCTCAACCTCAGCAGTCCTGACATTTTGGGTCAGATAACTTCTTGTTGTGGGGGTTGTCCTCTTCATTGTAGGATGTTTGACAGAATCCCTGACTTTTACCAACTAGATGTCAGTAGTAACCTCCTCCGATAGTACAGCATGCAAAAATATCTTGAGATATATTATTTATTATATATTATACCATACTGTGTTATTAGATTCTGCTACATATCCCCCAGTTGAGAACCACAAAATAAGCCTCCCGGAAAGGTAGAAGAGGAGGAAAAGAGGTCAACTCTTTCAACAGAAATAAGAAATATAGACAGAAATAGAAATATACCTGTTCAGGACCAATTATACCGAAATATACCCTTTTCCTTTTTGGTTATCTTAGTGCATCAATTCCCTGTGATCTAAAGTAGTTTCGATTTGTTTTGTCAAGTGGGATGATAGAAATTCTGAAACAGTAACAGGAAAAGACAAGTGGAGGAACAGAGCTAACGCACAATAAAAAAAATCAATCCATTATAGGGTTTGATCAAGGCATAGATTCAAGTGTTGAGTTTGAAACAAATATAGTAAGTTACAAACCTATTTAAAGCAAAGCTAAGATAAAGAAATTATGAAATAGATGGTAAATAGCATACATGGACTTATCTTCATTTTAGAGCCTCTTATCTTCAAGGTAGTCTTGGAAAAAAAGAAGAAAACAAATCCAGACTTTTACTTGTGCCCTCTTTGAACTAAAACATGCCCAATGATGATTTCCTATTTAAAGTGTATGTGTGTGTGTATGTGTTTGTAATTCTCTAAAAATGGAGCATATATGTTTTCTAGTCAATCAACTGCTAGTAATACAACAACAAAAGCACAAACTGGACCAGATAAGTAATATCCCCAAATTGGATCTTATACCTGAGCCCACTGACACCAAAGCTCACATGAGTCATCCTCCATAATGATGACTTTCATCCAAGTTCAGCCTCCTTTCCCATGAACACAGGAAATTAGTTGCCCCCTCCCCTAGGATTTCAAGTCAAAACTGCAGAGAAATTCAGCATTGATGTTTCTGCTTTGAATAGCCAGTTGAGGTAAGAAAGACTTTTAATTTCCCTCTAGGTAACTGGAATGAAAGGGGAGAGGGGTAGAATCCTCAGAATAAAAAATAGTAATACCTGGCTACAAGCAATATTACAAGATGGACTTAAACTGTTTTCAAAACACACTAAGTCTATTACCAATTCTATATAACAGCTACTGGCACATACACTTAAATTCCTTCTTGGTCTTTTCTGAAAGGCTATATGGCTCAGAGAAAATTAACTGAAAAAAGGAAATCTGTGTTTTGGGAAGCAGTTATTGAAAGATGGCATGTGTTGAATGAAAAGTACATGTAAACTTCAGGGTAAATCTTTCTTTTAACTAAAAATCAAATGAGTCATTTTGCTGTTGTTAAGGAATTTTTTGTGATGGGGTATCAGGTAGTCAATTTCCATATTAACAACAACCACCATCATAACACACATCACAACAATCAGTACAAAAGCTGCAACACGAGTTCCATTTCTAGGATGACAATGTCAGGAGTTGAAGGGACTCATTCCCCAGTGGTGAAAATTGTAAGATGGTCCCTTTACCAAACAGTGTTGGACAACTGAATGAAACTGGGTCTCTCCCTCCCATCGTATGCAAAAATTAACTCAATATGGATCAAAGACCTAAACCTAAAAGTTAACACTCTTAGAAGAAAACATAGGGGTGAATTTCAATAACCCCAGATTTGAGAATGGATTCTTAAAAATGACACCAAAAGCATAAGCAAGGAAAGAAAAATAAACATAAGTGATGAACTTCATCAAAATGAAAAACTTCTATGCTTCAAAGTGGATTACCAAGAAGTGAAAAGAAGTATTTGCAAATCATGATCTGATAAGGGATTTTTATCTAGAACATATAAATAATTCCTACAACTCAACAATAAAACAACAACCTCACTTTAAAAATTGGCAAAAGATCTGAAAAGACATTTCTCCAAAGAATATATACAAATGGCCAATAAACACATCAAAAGATGCAACAGGAAATGCAAATTCAAAGTATGAGATACAATTTCACCCAGTAGGGTGGGTATAATACAACAACAACAAACAAACAAAGACAGAAATTAACAAGCATTCATGAGCATGTGGAGAAATCAGAGTCCTCATAAACTGCTGGTTGAAATGCAAAACTGAGTAGCCACTTTGGAAAACAACCTGGCAACTCCTTATATGGTTAAATATAGTTGTGATATGACCCAGTAATTCCACTCCTATGTATAGGCCCAAGAGAAATGAAAATATATGTTCTCACAAAATGAATCCACCAACTTTATGGCGTCATAATTCATAACAGACAAAATTAAAAATAATATGTCTTTCAATGAAAGAATAAACAAATATAATGGATATACAAAATGTGGCATATCCATAAAATGGAATATTTCTGACATTTTTTAAAAAAAGATTAAAGTACTGACAAATGCTAAAATATTTGTAGAAAACATGTTAAATGAAAGAAGCCAGTCAAAAAAGATGACATACTATAGGATTCCATTGATATGAAATAAAAGGAATAGCAGACTAGTGTGGTTCCTTAGGCCTGGGGATATGGGAGGTGGTGGTGGTTAGAAAGTGATAGCCACAAGGCATGGGGTTTCTTTTTGAGGTGGTGAAAACCTAGAAGCAATGTAAGTAACTATAAATAAGAAAATTTCTGTATAAATTACTACATATTCACAACATGTTATGTTGTAGAGCCATTTAGGAAATGTTTTAGAGCTATTTTTGACTTTGAACATTTCCACAAGATATTGTGGAATGACCAAACAAGTGGTAAAATAGCATGTATATTAGGACCTCATTTTTATAAAATGAATTTTAAAACTGTGTGTGTGTGTATGTGTGTGTGTAAGTCTTTACCAAATACTATGAGCATAGAAAAATGGAAGGAAGGATATATACTAGTTAAGAGGATGCACCTGCGAGGGTATGCATGATATGGATGGGAGACTGCAGTCATGTTGATAGAAAGGAAAAGAGGGTGGAAAGACATGCAAAACTAAAGAGGAAAAAGAAAGGCACTGTACCTAAAAATAAAGCATTTTTATGTGATTTCCATTTAAATAATTAACGGCCTTACTGGCTACCAATTCTCTGGTAGGTGTTCCTTCTTTCCCTAGTTTTACTGAGATATAATTGACATCTAATATTTATGAGTTTAAGGTGTATAATGATTTGATACTATAACTTACTGCAAAATGATTACCAAAATAAGACTAATTAACATCTATCACACAAGCACAGTTACAACTTTTTTCCTTTGTGATGAGAACTTTTAAGATATATTCTCTTAGTAACTTAAAAATACACAATACAGTATTGTTAGCCTATAGTTAATATGTTGTGTATTGTATCCCCAGGATACAATGCAAGTTTGTACCTTGCAACCACCTCCACCCAATTCTCCCACACCCTACTTCCCAATGGTAGGTGTTCTAAGTTTACTATATCATTTTAACAACCTGTGAGTTAGAGATTAGTATCTCCATTATCTCTAGATGGGGAAAACACAGTTTGGAGTAGTAAGATAGCGTGCAAAACAATATGGTTGGGGCCATCCTGATAAATAGGAAGGATTCTCACCCAAAACTTGTTAGACATCAAGCTTAGTGATGCCACAAACACACTAAGATGGTATGAAAAGGTTTATTACTTACATAATGAGGCCTTCTGGGGATACTGGGGCAGGCCTCTCAGGCTGTTCTGAAAATGGTTTGAGAGAGCTGAGGAAGGAGAATGGCTTGGGGTTCTTGTGGTGTTTCTGGGGGCGGGTTCTTGCAGGGAGGAGGTTATACGGTTTGAACTTCACATCAGGGCCAAAGGGGAAACACTGGGGCTTTCTTAGCAGGCTTCCCAGATGTGGGCAGGAGGGGAAAGGGGACATGTGCTTAAAAGCTACCAGTGCTGTAACATAAAAAAAAAAATGGAGCCAGAGTCTTTATTATAAATGGTTTAATAATTATACATGCCAGCATTTATGAAAAACATTTAGCTTTATATCTGCATTCGTGTATCTCTTTTGATGAAAATAATTTAAAGGTCTAGGTTCTTTTTGTGACACGGATTTAAGTGCTAATACCCAAATGATACTTGAAGTCATGCATGTAGAGTAACATGTATGACCAAATCCTCAAACCTCAGTCTTGAAAAATATCTATTTCAAAAACTTAGCAAATATTAAATAACATGTTCAGTTTCTAAATATATCCATAAAATAAACACAAAATCACTTTGTATGGTCAATATTACTAGATTACTAGATTGTATAGGATTACTAATAACTCAAATACTAATATCAATCTATCTTGGTAACTTTTTTTTTGAGATGCTTGACTGTGTTTATTTTTAATTTTTTAAAATTTAAGTCCAAATTAGTATAACTTGGTAACTTTTTTTAATTGTGGAAAACAATTACTTAACTCTTATCAAACCAACATATGAACAGTTATTGTTAATGTTTTATACCACTAGATAATTTTTGTATATTTACTTCAAGTTCCTAATGTCAGAGAGAATAGTACTTTAGAGAAATCATGATGAAATAAAGGTGAATGCATAATATGCTTGGTAACACGGGCTTAATTCTTTTTTTTTTTTAGAGTTTATTTGAGAGAGAGAGAGACAGAGAGAGGGAGAAAACACATGAGCAGAGGAGGGAGAGAGAGAGAAAGAGAGAGAGAGAGAGAGAGAGAGAGAATTCCAGCAGGCAGCAGGAAGCCAACACAGGGCTCAAACTCAGGAACTGTGAGATCATGACCTGAGCAGAAACCAAGAGTTGGACACTTAACTGACTGAGCCAGCCAGGCACTCCACATAGGTTGAATTCTTGTCAGAATCTGTTTCAGAGGCTTGAACTACTAGTACAAAAAGAACACACCATAGCCAGTCATTTTATATTAAACTTTTTATTAAAACTGAGTCTTCATGATATATTTAAAATGAGATATTTCACAAACAAATATTTGGGCAAAAAATTTCTATATGTAATTATTGGCACATAAATTTAAAATAAAAACTAAGCTAAATATATATATATATACACACACATATATAATTTTATGTGTGTATATATACACATACATATATATTCTTATGTATGTGTATATATATATTCTATGTGTGTGTGTGTATACATATATATATCCAAATTCATGTCAATGATCTGGAATACCTGAGTTTCAAGCTGTTGGTTTTCCAGATAGTGCTAAACGTTTTCATCCACTTTATGAAGGACACAGTCCATCCAGAAAGAACAACTTTGGTTAATAGATGCTGTCTCCCAAAGATCACACAGAAGTCCTCAATGGGATTCAGGTTTATCTTCAGAAGGTTCTTCCATGTGGAGGTCAGTCTGTGATGCAAGGAAGGATTCCCATGTAGCAAGGCACTGAATAATGGAAATATACCAGGAGGAAATCAGCAATCGTGAACTTTCAGCGGTGAATGGATATACAGATCTTACGTATCTGTCCCTAGAGCAATTTGCCCTGCTCCTCTTTCCCCCAGCATGCCAGAATCCTTGTGGGTTTTTTTTTTTTTTTTTTTACATATTTTAATTCCTAGTGTGGGATACTACTGCTAAATAAGAGGAAAACATAAAAGTTTTAAAGATGAGTATGGATTAGTTTCCTGAAACAATCCAGTATTACCCCACTGTCAGGAAAGAAAACTGCTCTCAATTATGGAGGAAAAGATGGACCATTTGGATCCGAGGAGGCAGGTGTTAAGCATCTAGACAGAGGAGTTAGATGCAAATGTGCCTCCATCAGATGTGAATCCCACTACAGCAAACATTGAGTTTGGGCAAGTTGATGAATCTTTACTGTAGTTTCTCCAGCTATAACTTAGGTTAATAATAGTACTTACCACTAGGGCAATGGTGAAAATTAAATTTCTATAATCTGTATAAATCTCTGTACAGAATGCCTTGTCCAAAGTAAGTGCTCAAAAAAATGAGCAATTATTATATTATGATGGTCTGTTGTGACTAGGTGGTGAAACCTGCTCACTAATGTGCCACAGGAAATGAAAAAGCACCAGACAATGAAAGGTGGTAGGGACACACAAACAGGAATGTGGCCACCTTTGTGATGTTGCCTAGGACTGACTTGCCTACTAGCCTAGTCTCAGTTATCTGCATGAAGTTTATCTATAGCATAATGTTAACAGTTTGCAATTATTTAGGATTCTTCTAAAGTACACTTACTGTAACATATATTCAGCCAGAGGTAAAATTAATTAGGAAAGAAATCATGTTTTTTCAAAAATATATATATATGGGATAGACTGCTATATACAAATACATATGTATGTATTTTTGATACAATAAACTCCAAAGTTGGATTGATTAGCACTGATTTACTTGCCTAAACTACTTTCATGTCATTTCTTTATCCTCTAATCCCTTTGCAGCTTTACTGTGTGCATTTCTGACAAGTACCAAATGACAGACCAGTGATTTCCCAAACACCATACAAACTCAAAATTTTAAAGCTCCCAAATTATAAAGGTGCTGCACTCCAAAAAGTGTATGTCGGGACTTATGTATGTATATACATATATGTGTGTTTATACAATATTTTTTCAAGCTTAAGATTTAGAATATGGGTAGCATTTTGCCAAATTAGGTTTTTATAAAGGTTATATCCAGCAATTTGATTCTGAGACAGTCTCAAGAGCCTAGGAAATGAATAATATGCCTAGAAAACTGTATATTTGCATGAGAACAACAGAAAATATTGTTGAAAACTTAATCGCCTAAAAAAAATACTGAGTAAATTACTGGGTAAAATACTGAGTATTTGAAAGTCAGGCTTGGAATAATACAAGTCTCATAAGAAGAATCAATTCCATTAGGACTTTAAGGGATATTTTTGATTTGAAAACTTTAGAGAGTACTGGAAGCCAAGTAAGCCAAGAAACATGATTTTAATCTCTTTGGATCAATCAGTTCTGGAATCTGCCTTTATTCTTTAGTAAGTTACTAACTCTCTGATTTTCTGCTTCCTTAGATGTACAATAATAATACCTGTCTCACAGGGATGAAAAATAACAGGATAAGGGGTAAGGAAGGAGAGGACAGGGGAATAAAGGGAAGGCCAGGTTATGACAGGGACCTTCCACATAAGAGTGGCCTCCTCTCACATGATACTGGAGAAGAAGCCAGATGTCTTTACATCTAAATGTTTACACTCATGAAAGGGCATTAAAGATAAATATCTCACATTTGATATGTTTCAACTTTTAGACTTTAAATCTTTTATCATTGTCCAAACTATATATGATTTGGAAGGTGGGGGGTTGACATAAAATATCCATTCACTCAACAAGTATTTTTGGGTTCTTACTATGTCAGGCATTATGTAGGTTCTGGGGTACATCCCTGACCTCATGGAACTTATGATTTAGCAAAACACACAAGTCAGCAAATATAACCAACTACAGGGTCTATGAAGTTGCAGCATATGATGAAAATAAATAGTAGCGGGATCTCAATCAGACTACAGTAAGTTAACTAATGTTTCCTAGTAGGAGTAAGCCTATAAATTTCTGTGCATGTTTGTGGCAGGGCAACGTGAGGAATACTGTATTGAATAGTGGTTAAGAAACTGGGCTCAAACTTCTGCTGCTGGCCAAGATGGTATAATAAGGGCTATATTTACTCTTCTGCTAAAAGATAGATAGATAGATAGATAGATAGATAGATAGATAGATGATAGATAGATAGATGATAGATCACAAAAAATATATTTGAAACAACAGTTTTCAAGACCATCAGGCAACATAGGACAGTGATCCCTGAGAGACAAGATAAAAACAAGATGAGCTCTATGATTAACCTTATGCTATAGGCAGAATTATGTCCCCCCCCCAACTCATTTGTTGACGCACATTGTGCAATACTTCAAAATTCATTTGTTGAAGTACTATAGAATGTAAAAGCATTTGGATAGAAGGCCTTTAAAGAGATGATTCAGTTTAAATGAGATTAAGATGGACCCTAATCCAATCTGACTAGCCTCCTTATAAGAGGAGATTGGTCATTCAAGGAGAATACAGGAATGACAGCAGAGAGAAAAGATGACATGAAGACCAGGGAGAAGGCTGCCATCTGCAAAGTCAAGAAGAAAGGTCTCACAAGAAACCAAGAAACCAAGCTTGTCAACACCCTGATCTTGGACACTACCCTCCAAAACTGTAAGAAAATAATTTTTTTTGTTATTTAAGCTACTCAAGGCTGTGCTATTTTGTTATGGTAGCCCTAGCAAACCAATACACCACCTAATGCCTTAGAGAATTTCCAGGCCATGGAGGGAGGAGGGTGAACTTAGGTATAGCCAGGCAGACTCCCTAAGTTGAAGAGATGAAGCTAAGAGTCTATAGAAAAGTAATGCAAGAGTAGTTTGTAGAGCAGAGTACCAGAGAAGAGAGAGAATAGACAGAGCACTCTGGAGTTCTGTGGACAGTCTCCTTCAGGTATTCAGTGGAGTACTGATCAGTACAAGCATGTGAGAAAGCTACCTGAGGCCAGGAAAAGAAGTCATCAGTGAGGATTAGAGTGACCATGTCCATGTTCTCACAGGGCCTGGAATAGTACAGGATTCCACTAAAGAGATTGGAAAATCAAATACTTCATGAAATATTGGGTAGAATACAAAGACGGGTCTTGCCTCAAGACTGGGAAATAATTTGCCATAAAATCTGGTCAAGTACAATTTAACAAATCTTAAAGTGAGACCTCAAAGGATCAAAGTGTGTCCAAACAACTTCACTAAGGGCTATAGTGATAAAAAGTATTCAGCATACAACAAAATTCATGATATTTGGTATCCAATTAAGATTACCAGGATGTAAAGAAGCATAAAAACACAATCCATAATGTGGAGAAAATTCAACCAGTGGAAACTTACACACAATGGAATATTACTCAGCCACAAAAAGCATGAAATTTTGTCATTTGCAACGACACAGATGGAGCTAGAGAGTATTATGCTAAGTGAAATAAGACAGTCAGAGAAAGACAAATACCATATGATCTCATTTCTATGTGGAATTTAAGAAACAAAACAAATGAACACAGGGGGGAGAACAATGCAAATCATAAAATAGACTTAACTATACAAACAAAATGATGTTTACCAGAGGGGAGGTGGGTAGGGGGCAATGGGTTAAATAGGTGATGGGATTAAGGAGAGCACTTGTTGTGATGAGCATTAGGTGTTGTATATAAGTGATGAATTACTAAATTCTATACCAGAAACCAGTATTACAGTACATGTTAACTTACTGGAATTTAAAACAATTAAAAAAAAAATTTTTTTTTTTAAATTTTTGAGAGAGAGAGAGAGACAGCGTGAGCAGGGGAGGGTCAGAGAAAGAGGGAGACACAGAATCCAAAACAAGCTCCAAGCTCTGAGCTAGCTGTCAGTACAGAGCCCGATGTGGGGCTCGAACCCACGAACTGTGAGATCATGACCTGAGCCAAAGCCAGAAGCTGAACTGACTGAGCCACACAGGCACCCCAACTAATTGGAATTTAAACAAGAAATTGGAGAGAAAAAGGAAAAGAAAAGAAAAGAAACTGACCCAGAATTGACAAAGATATTAGCAGACAAGGACATTAAACTATAAAAGTGTCCTAGATGTTCAAAGAGTTAAGTAGAGGCATGGAATATATGAAAAATAGACACAAATTGGACTTCCAGAGAAGAAAATTACCATGTGGGTGATGAAAAATATAAGGAATGGAATTAATAATATATAAGAAAATGAGGAAGAAAAAGTTAGTGAACATGAAGGCACAGCAACGGAAAGTATCTAAAAGGAAACACAGATAGAAAAAAAAAAAAAGATCAGTGGAAAAAAGGAGAGCATACACAAGCCATAGGGCATAGCTTGCAGTAGTATAATACATATTAATCACCTCAAAAGGTGGAGGGCCAAAAAACTTTTTGAAAACATAAAGGCCAAAATTTTTCCAAATTTAATAAAAAAATCATAAACTCGCAAATCCAAGAAATTCAATAAACTCTAAACATCAGAAATATGAGGAAGAATACATAAAGCCACTTGATGATCAAACTGTTCAAAGTCAGAGATAAAGACAATCTCTAAAGAAGACAGAGAAAAATCATAATACAAAAGAAGGAAACATTGAGATTTCTCACCCAAAATAATTTAAGTGAGAAGACAAGAGAGTAACATTTTTAAATTAGTGTAAGAAACAGCACTGTCAGGATAGAATTTTTTTCTATGCCCAGCAAAATTATCCCTCAAAAACAAAGGCGAAATAAAGATATTTTTGACAAACAAAAGCTACAGAATTTATCACTAACAGATCACACAAGATATGTTTTTAAAAAAAGAAAAATTCAATCAGCCAAAAAGAAATAAAACCAGACAAAAATATGAATCTATTCAAAGGAATGAAGAGCACAGGACATGTCAATGATATGGAAACATATATATTTTTCTTATTATTTAACTTTATTTGAAATATAATTGACAAATAATTAATAATAATAGTAATAAGACCTGGTGAGGCTTAGAATATATATACAAATAAAATATATGAGAAAAGAGCATAGGGACCAGAGGAAAGAGAATAGAAGAATATGACTATCAGTTCTTAAATAATAGGTGAAGTGGTATAATATTACTTGAAGGCAGACTGTGATAAGATTAAGATGGGGTTCCTGGGTGGCTCAGTTGGTTGAGCATCCGAGTTCAGCCCAGGTCATGATTTCATGGTTCATGGGTTTGAGCCCCATGTTGGGTTCTGTGCTGATAGCATGGAACCTGGAGCCTGCTTCAGATTCTGTGTCTCCCTCTCTCTCTGCCTCTCCCCTACTTGCGCTCTGTGTTCCTCTCCCTCTCAAAAATAAATAAACATCAATTTTTTTTAAAGATTAAGATACATACAATAAGCCTGAAAATAACCACTAAAAAATAAAAGACATATCTAACATAACAAAAGAACTAACATGAAATCATACAAAATTTTCTATTATCCAAAAGAAGGCATAAAGAATAAAATGGGAGCAAAGAATAGATGGAACAAATAAAAAACAAATAGCAAAATAACAAACCCAACCAAACCATATCAAAAATCAATTTCAATGTCAATAAGCTAAATATTCCAATAGGATGCATATTGCACTAGTTTTCTTTTAAAATCCTACCTATATTCTGCTTATAAGAAATATATTTTAAACATAAAGACACAAATATCTTAAAATAAAAAAGGTGAAAAAATATATACTATGTAATACATGTCAAAAGAAAGCTAGAGGGGCTATATTAAATAAAATAGATTTTAGAACAAATATTATTATGAGAGATAAAGGCATCAATTTATCTAAAGGGCATAACTTAAAAAAATATATATGAGACAGTTTAAAAACACATGAAACAAAAACTGAGAGAAATGCAAAGAGAAAGACAAACCCACAATTACAACTGATTTTGGTATACTTCTCTCACAAGAATTGACAGAATATATGGGCAGAAAATCAGCAGTGACGTAGAAAACTGAATCACCATTATCAATCAAGTTGACCTAACTGATATCTACAGAAAGGAAAATGCATATTTATTCATGTGCACATACATTTACCAAAACAAACCACATTCCAGGCTATAAAAGAAGTCTCAATAAATTCAAACAGAGTTAAGTCACATGAAGTTTGCTCTTTGAACATAAATGGAGTTAAATTAGAAATCAGTAATAGAGAGATATCTGAAAAATCCCCAAATATTTGAAATTTAAGCAGGAAATTGTACATATATATGTGCGTGTCAAAGAAAACTCTGTGTCAAAGAAAAACTCAGAAGAAAATTTAAGTATTTTGAACTGAATGAAAATAAAAACATAAAATAAGTTCTGGGATGTCACTAAAGCAATACATAGAGAGAAATTTATAAAACTTAATGTCTATCAGAAAAGAAGAAAGGTTCACAATGAGCAATGGATGATATATGAACGTGTTGAATAACTATTTTGTACACCTGAAACAAATATAATGCCATAAATTAACTAATTCTAATTAAAATAAAAGCTTTAAAAAAGGAAAGAAAAGGAGCTCCTGACTAGCTCAGTCAGTACAGCATATAACTTTTGATCTCTGGTCATGAGTTTGAGCCCTATATCAGATGTAGAGATTATAAATAAATAAACTTAAAAAGAAAAAAAAGAAGATCTTAAATAAATGATTTCAGTTCCTATCCTAAAAACTAACAGATTTATAGATAAATTAAACTCAAACTAGGGGTCAAGAAAGAAAAGAAAGAAAGAAAGAAGGAAAGGAAGAAAGAAAGAAAGAAAGAAAGAAAGGAAGAAAGAAAGAAAGAAAGAAAGAAAGAAAGAAAGAAAGGAAGGAAGAAACTAAAAAGAACAGAGTGTGACTCAATGAAAAAAAGAGAGAAAAAATAATTTAAAAATCTATGAAACCAAATGTTGGCTCTTTAAGATGATTAATAAAACTGATAATCATTGGGGCGCCTGGGTGGCTTAGTCGGTTAAGCGTCCGACTTTCGCTTAGGTCATGATCTCGTGGTTCGTGGGTTCGAGCCCTGCGTCGGGCTCTGTGCTGACAGCTCAGAGCCTGGAGCCTGTTTCAGTCTGTGACTCCCTCTCTCTCTGACCCTCCCCTGCTCACGCTGTCTCTCTCTCTCTCCTAGAAAGAAATAAAAACGTTAAAAAAAAAACCAAAACCAAAACCAAAAAAAAAACCTGATAATCATTAACCGGACTGATCTAAAAGAAGAGAGACGACACAAATTATTAGCTCTTAGGAATGAGAAAGGTGACATCACTCCAGATTCTACAGAAGGAAATAAAGGAATATTATTGAAAACTTTACACCTATACACTGACAATTACAAGAAATGGACCAATTCCATGAAAGACAAAAACTACATAAACTCACTCTACAAGAAATAGATAACCCAATGAATTTGAATCTGTTGTTAAGTATCTTCCCACAAAAGAAAACTAGGCTTATTCCCATCACTGGAAAATTTCTATAAAATATTTAGGAAAGAAATCATATTAATTCTATACAAACTCTACTGGAAAACTGAAGACATAGGAATGCTTTTTGATTTACCACAACCAAAGACACTGTAAGAGAAGAAAACTACAAACCAATATCCTTCATAAACATAGATATAAAAATTCAAAACAAAATTTTGGCAAATCCAGCAATCTATAGAAAGAATTATACATCATGACCAACGGGATTTATCCCAGGAATGTAAGATTGGATTAACATTCAAATATCAATCAAAATGTAATTGACTATTAAATGTAAGATCATCTCAATAGACACAGAAAAGGCATTTGTCAAATTATAATGTCCATTTCTGATTTTAAAAAGTTCTCAGCAAATCAGGAATTGAAGAGAACTTCTACAACCTCAGGAGGACATTTACAAAAAAAACCCTAAAGTTAACATCATAAGCAGACATGCATTAAACATTAGCTGTTATTAATATTTTCTTTTTAATGCAAAAAAAGAAATTAAAAGTTTTATAGATACTCAAAAACCTCCTTCACCAAATTTTAAGTATAAAAAAAGCTCTATCCACAGTATCTACAAAATGAGGAAAGTTACTAACTGGGACTGAAGGTCTGGTAGAGAGCAGACCATACTTTGTGTTTGGGGAGAGCCCCGTTTCCTCTGTGAGCTTCATTTCTACTAGAGCCCTCTGGCGTCCTCTGCAAATCCACATACAATTCTACTACATGGTAACCCTGCATGGCAGCCCAAAGCCATTACTACTTTCAGGAGATACCATATCTTTTTGATAACTCTGCCAAACTATCATTTGAATAAACTTCTGAAGTCTTCAAGGAAAAATTCAAAATGTAATTATGAGCAGTCTGCTCTATTTAGATTTCCTGTCAAATAAATGATCCAAATTGTACCAAAAATGGCATTATATCTCATGTAAAGAAACTTCTACTGTCATACTCTACTTCAACTATCCTTAATAAATACCTAAGGAAGATATTCAGTAGACATCCATGCTGATTAGCACTGTGAATTAACATTTTAATTTCTTTTTTCTTATTTGAGAGAGAGAGTGTGCAAATGGTAGAGAGGGGCAGAGAGAGAGAGAGAGACGGAGAGAGAGAGAGAGAGAGAGAATCTCAAGCAGTTTCCACAGTGAGTGCAGAGCCCCCTGTGGGGCTCTGTCCCACAACCCTGGGATCTTGACCTGAGCTGAAATCAAGAGTTAGACACACAAACGACTGACCCACCCAGAAGCCCCCATTTTCATTTCTAAATTAAGTCCTAATGAGACAGCAAAACTTAGTAAAAAAAGCAAATTAGCCACTGAACTATCTCCTTACCATCTACCATACTAGAGGCAGAAAAACAATTTATGTATGTAGAAATATGGATTATAGAACATTAGCATAGAAAAACAATAGAAATAACATGATACCTGCTCTATATGAATACTTGCTCAGGCATTGTAATGGTTGCTTTATTATATATTACCTTCATATTACTACCTTACAAAGACTGTTATGTATATTATATCACAAATGAGAAAGCTGAGGCACTAATGGTTAAGTACATTTGTGACATTACAAATCTGATAAGTAGTATAGTTACTATTTATTCATTAATAAATGGAAAGTAACCAATTTCTTGAATGACCACCAGGGTACATTTACTAAGTCACTGGGCCATCACAAGATATCTTTCTTTTACATAGTGGAAAGAAGACATTTTTGGAAGAAGAGGTGGGTAAGAAAACGCATGCTTGCAGGGAGGCATCAGACTGATCACATTTTAGGAAAATGTATATATGCAGGTTGAATGTGTGGAAACTGATTTCCTACATACCTCTTGGAAAGTCTAGATAGCTTGAGGAACACACATAGCCTTTGAAGATGACTTAATTAATAACACCAGACATACAGTAAATACTCAGTAGATGCAGATGATTATAGAGAAAGAAATGTATAGAACTAGGTTCAAGTATGCTGGTTGTCATAAAAGCTTCATTTTTCAATCTGAATATTAATAATTGACATCCTGCCTTCTATTGCTCTCTAAAGTTGTTTTGCCATAAAAGTCTAATTCCCACTCAGGCTGTTGACTAGTCAGGCTTCTCAGGAAGGACTGACCCTGATATTTATATACTTATCCAATTACTGTACACAAATCTATCTAAAAATAATAAAAGACTGGGGTGCCTGGGGGGCTCAGTTGGTTAAATGTCCGACTTCGGCTCAGGTCATGATCTCACGGTTCGTGGGTTCAAGCCCCATGTTGAGCTCTGTGCTGACAGCCAGCTCGGAGCCTGGAGCCTGTTTCCGATTCTGTGTCTCCCTCTCTCTCTGACCCTTCCCTGCTCACGCTGTGTCTGTCGCAAAAATAAATGAAACATTAAAATTTTTTTTAAAATAAAAATAATAAAAGATAACCCCTAAATCTCTTTTAAAAAGCTCTTTACTCTTTCTTGCTTTATTTTTTGTATGAAAAACCAAGTAAAGACTCAAGAAATGGACTGTTTATACCACATAGTTAAACACTTTAATTCAGTATCTACTGTGTCCAGGACTGTGATAATTGGAGGAGACAGAGTCATCAAAATGGCAACAAAACAATCTCAAAACTTATCATGAAACTGGCTTATAACTGTAAATCATGTTCTTTAAAAGATATTGGGGCACCTGGGTGCCTCAGTCAGTTAAGCATCTGACTTGGGCTCAAGGCATAATCTCACAGTTGGTAAATTCAAGCCCTACGCTGGGCTCTGTGCTGACAGCTCAGAATCTGGAGCCTGCTTCAGGTTCTGTGTCTCCCTCTCTCTTTCTGCCCTTCCCTCACTTGGGCTCTGTCTGTCTCTCTCAAAAATAAATAAATGTAAAAAATAAATAAATTAAAAAAAAAAGATATTTCTGGGGGCTAACCTAGGTGGCTCAGTCCATTGAGCGTCTGACTATTGGTTTCGGCTCAGATCATGATCTCATGGTTCATGGGTTTAAGCCCCATGGTGGACTCTGTGCTGATCAGTGTGGAGCCTGCTTGGGATTCTCTCTCTCTCCCTTTTTCTCTGCCCCTCCCCTGCTTGTTCTCTCTCTTTCTCTCTCTCAAAATAAATAAATAAAACCCTTTTAAAAAAAGAAATGCATTAAAAACAGATATTTCTGTTATCTGGATTCTCATTGCTTTCTACTGAGGAATTGATTTTTCCCACTTTCAAATCATTACAATTAGTGAAGCAAGCACATGTCTATCACAATTAGAGTAACAATCGAATACACTCACCAGCATCGCTCTTGGCCTGACCTTTAGCACTACTCAGCAGCTCATTCTAGCTTTAGATTCTCATATTATCATCAGAGAATCAACAACAGGAATTCCACCATTAGTTGAATACTGTGTCATAATCTTCCACATGTATTATTTTATTTGATATAACAATACTTGGATAAAATCAAGTCATTGCATCTTATAGTTATGAAACCTGTGTCTATAGATTTCAGTACCTGTTTCTACTGCCTCATGTTCATCACTGCAGTAAAAGTGAGCCAATAAATATGCTGCACATGATGCTACTAGGTAGGATGTTGGGTGACCAAAAAGAAAGTTTATCACAAATCCTCATTAATCGAGAATCCAGGGCACGTTTTCCCCAGGTGGCCCCAGTGTGTAGCCAAAGGCCAAAAACCTTAGATTGTCTTTGAAGGGCACGAATGGAAAACAAAGCTGTACAGTTAGGGAAGGTGAGCCAGAGCCTGGGGAAACACATCCAACATGTAAACAAAAGCCTTTTTGTTCCTGCACACATTCTTAAAAACTTCTCAAATACACAGACAGAATATTTAGAAAATAAGTTTTAATTCCAAAGCTAGTTTTGAAAGCAAATCTGTTGCTACTTCAGCAAAGATGGTGATGACACTATGCCCTTAATAAAGATCACTGATTCTTCAGTTCTTGTAAGTGGGTAGCAATCCTATAAGCGATGTTTCCATCGCTTTCCAGAGAATGAATGGTGTTTCTATAACTACAATATAGCTTCCAATGAAAGCGTGTATTATTTAAGAATCAGTATTTTCTCAAGCTGGTGGGGTATGAAGGGATTCTGTCCTACAGTGTGACTTCAGGCAAGTATCTTCACTGCTCTGGGCTTGTTTACTCTTTCATAAAATAAGGGGCTTCGCTTAGGTGTGTCCATTAAGTGTCATTCTAGAACTAAAAAAGAATGCTTCCAGGGGCTAACTGTAGTCAAGAAGAAGTTGGGAAATGAGATTACATACAGTTTATAACTCTGTCTTGGTCCCCGTGGCTTGACACATTGTGGAAATGCATCAAACAAAATTTTACCTCTTTCCTCAGCATTTGACATTTATAAGATAATTACCATTATAACTCATTTCCAAAGAGATGCTTCATAAGTTAATAAGAAATACTTTCAATTACTACTATTTCTGTTACTATCGGTAGTCTACATTTATTAAAACTTTCCTTATTATGTCATAGGCACCAAGTTGACATCATATATATTTTTAATTCATTCATCCTTATCTATCTACCTATCTATCATCTATCTGTCTGTCTGTCTGTCTATCTATCTATCTATCTATCTATCTATCTATCATCTATCTATCTATCAGTTTTGAAACTTACTTTTTCTATATCGGAAATTTCAGGCTAAAGTAGAGTAAGTTGTGGCTTAAGGGATAAGCTAAGTGAGACTCCTTGAAGGATGTTTATGAGTATAAAAGCTTCAAAATCACATATTTTTAGTGACTTACAGGGAACATTAAATTTTGTTTCTGGGAATTTTCTTTCATCTTTCTTTATTCCATTACACATATATATATATTATATTATATATATTATATATATAATATATACACACACATATATGATATATATGTAAGATTACATATATATTTTTTAATACCTGAACAAATCTGTGATGTAGGTACTATTAAATTCAGCATGTTATAGAGAAGGATACTAAGGCTCAAATTTTAGTGAGTCTTCAAGGTCTCCCAGTGAAGTTACAAGTTGTGCCTGTCCAAAGCCGCACTTAGCCAATATGCAACAATGTCAACATAGTTTGATGTCTCCATCCACAATTCTACCACCGTGTTTGTGGAACAGCTAACAGAAAATTTAGTTTCATCCAAATTATCACATAAGTCAAATGAAGAAAACATTATGTATTTCTATAATAATACAGTAAAATAACCATAAATTTGCCTAAAATAATAACAATTAAAGCTATCATTATGAAATGTGATAAAAGTCAAACCTTGCCATATATTTTTTAAAACCAGAAATATACACATTAAGCCAAAAGTTGCTGTGCTTCTAGTTTTTTCCCCACTAATCTAAAAATACATTTTAGACAGTACAAGAATTGTACATCTTTTAATAAGCTAAAAATGAGAAAAATGGCTGAGTGTCCTCTAAGTATATTAATGCTGTATCAAATGATCTTGGACACAAATGACATTGCTTACATTTGAGGAAACATGGAAGCTCAAATATGTAAACATAGATGTATGAGGCCACTTGTATGTGTAACATTTCAGTAACAGCTTTTTTTTCTTTTTTTTTACCTCCTAAACTTAAGACTCACAACAGGAATGAAAACTTGCGGGAACTGTATGTATATTTTATATCGTGGATGTGATGAGTACAAAAAGAAATCAGAGACGCTGTTGCTAGAGAAAAGCAACTTCTATTATTTTGTAATAGTTTAACGCTACTCATTATATTTCATTTTAGGAAAAGTCTAAATTCAGTTTTTGGAATCATCTGTCAGTTTATAATTTTAGAACTATCAACACTTAAAAATAACAGATTTTTCCTTTTTTTCTAAAACATTTACATATCTGACAAGAATATAAGTAATAAGTTCAATTTGTAAATCCTGCAAATACTTCAAAGACTATTACAGAGTTAATGCAAAAGGACTCATTAGCAACAAACGCCATCTTGTGGTCCATGTTTTTATTATTTTGTAGTAAGTGAATTTATAACTCAAAATCTGCTAAAGATAGAAAGAAACTTGGATATAATTTAGTCCCTTTCTCTCATTTTTACACATGGAAAAACTGGAGCTCCAAAAGGTCTAATAAATTTAAAATGTTCAGAGGAAGAATTAATACAAGAGCCAAAATTTGAATTCAAATCTTTTCAACTCATACTTTTTCTATACCACATCATTGTTTTTGACTAATAACAAGCCAATTACATGAAGTCTGTCCAGTTAATCACATTTTAGTGAGTCTTCAAGGTCTCCCAGATACTTTAAACACCAAGTTTATCTGTGGTCGTTTAACCATACCTTGAAAGTACAGCAAACTATAAGGAAGACCACATTTACCTTTGATTTACTGGAAAATTATCAAGGCACAGCAATGATGTTTTGCATTATTTTAAAGCATTCCACAAATGTTTTTAAATTTTATTCTCCTTAAGATTTATGAGGGCAGTGTGTGGTAGTGTCGGGAAGTGGAGGATTATCAACACCTCTACTGACAGATTAGAAAATTGGGTTTAGAGAAGACATGACTGAGATTTTACAATCAGCTAGTGGTAAGCATCCTAGTATCCAACTTTAATTTGTTTCATTAGTAAATCCACCTCTTTTCTTCATGATGTTCTATCATAACAGTGCTTACATGTGTATATATGTGTTTTAAATCCTTAGTTCCATTTCTTTACAGAAACTGCTATAATTATTGGCCCATAGAATATAATATAGTCTATCATTTGTGAGGCATAAAATGAAAGTCTTTGATTCAGAAACTTGATATTTCCAGAAATTATAAATATGTAATCTTCTATTCAAATATTTGACTACCATAATAGCTAAAAAATTTATCTAACCCAAAGGATGGGAAAGAGGCACAGAATGACTATGCTATATAGTCCATATAACTGTTCATCTCATAGCTAAACTCAACTTCATTTATATAAAAGAGAAATAACATTGCAGAATGAGATTAATGAGAATATTTTAAGAGAAATTTTTAAGAAATCAGATATCTAAAAATAACAAAAATCTTCAAGACTTCTATCAAACATAATAAACGATGTCCATGGTTATGTGAAAACATGTGCTGTAGCTATGGCTTTTGAATGTGCAATTCATACAGAAATTATCACTTAATAAAACAACAGAATATAGCTGACTACATAAGTCCACTTATATGCAGATTTTTTCCAGTTACAGTACTGTAAATATATTTTTTCTTCATTATGATTTTTTTCCTTTTCTTTTTTTTTTAAGTAGGCTCCTCACCCAGGGCAGAGCCCAATGCAGGGCTTGAACTCATGACTAAGATCAATACCTGAGCTAAGATTAAGAGTCAGATGCATAACCAACTGAGCCACCCAGGCACCCTTCCTTATGCTTTTCTTAGTATCATTATTTTTCCCCTAGCTTACTTTAGTGTAGAAACAGACTATAACATGCAAAGTGTGTGTTAATTGACTATGTCACCAGTAAAGTTTCTGTCAACAGTAGGCTATTAGCAATTAAGTTTTTGGAGAGTCAAAAGTTATACGCAGATTTTTGACAGCACGAGGAGTCGTTATTCCTAACCCCCATGTTGTTCAAGAGTCAACTGTAGTTAATTAATAATTACTTTGGAATTCTAAAAATGACAAATGCTTGATTTTAAGGTTTCCTGAGGAGTAAATAAAAATCACACCCGGCTGCATCTAACCTTAAATCTATAATTGACTATTTTATATACTTTATATAACAGTTGAATATTAAATAGATTATAAACTTTTGTGGCACCTGGTGGCTTAGTCAGTTAAGCATCCAACTCTTGACTTCGGCTCAGGTCATGATCTCACAGTTTATGAGTTCAAGCCTCACATCAGGCTCTGTGGTGACAGCACAAAGCCTGCTTGTGATTCTCTCTCTCTCTCTGCCCATCTCCCTCTTGTTTCTCTCTCTTTCAAAAATAAGTACACATTTTAAAAAAATAAATAAATTATAAACTTTTAAGTGAGAAAGGACACTATATTAATTGTTAAGAGAGGAACAGACTCTTAGGAAACAGATGGAACTTCAGAGCGGTGCTTCTCAAACCATCTATGGTAAAGAACACAACTTTTTCTTTCAATCTCCAAGGACCACTGAGTGATCCTACTGAGCGTGACTCATTTGCAGTTCATTTCACATGAATCACCACAAAAGCCAAGTCATACCCAAATTGGTCAATATTTAATCAACATAACAAGTCTTAATCATCTACTTGGATGTCATGGTGATGTCTAATTGCTCTAGAAGATTTTAATTGATTACTTGTAATTTCTGATTTATCTTGTTATGAATCTGTAATAAGCAACTTATGGACTGGGCATTGGTCTACATTTCAAGCAACATTACTTCAGAGATCAACATAATTATGCAAGTTTTCCCAAACTGTGTTCCATGATATGCTAATCCTGCAAGAAGAAACGCTGATCTAGTCAAGGAAATTATGTCCTCAAATTCACAAACCATATAAGCACATAAAATACCTAAGAACTTCTTTAGGAAATAAACCTGTTTAACTTTATTTAATCCAAACCTACTTGACTACAGAATCCTTCTTTCAAGAGTAACACTCATTACCATTACAAAAACTAATTTTCTATAAAATGCATTGCGAGATTCTAGCATAGACAGAATTACTGATTTACATTATTCAACAACTGTTTAAAAACTCCCAGTTTTTAAACTCATTTCTCTATAATACAATTTAATATAATTTAGAAAATTTTAGCACATAGGAAATAATTTTTTATGTGAGTTCAAATTATATAATTTCTAAGAGTTGTATGGTTTTAGACATATTATCTGGAGCAATGACAAAATCTGTAATCCTTCTTTCATGACTGTCCTCCACATACTTTTTGGATGAAGAAGCACTTCTAAGACCATTATCATCATAACCTTATTCTGATTACATCTTATTTGTCAATGTATCTTTCAAAATGCATCATTAGAACTGAATTCAGTATTTTGAATAGTGAAAGATGTAGATAATTACTTTGCTCTTTTCTTTTTTAGTCATAAGTGTCTTCTAGCCTAACAAGACCTTAATATGACTCTCATAAAGCTTATTATATTTTGAAGAGACCATATTTCAATGTGGTCACCAAGATAAAGACCTAGTGAATTAAATAAGTTGATTTCTGCAAAGTATACTATCATTTTACACAGTGAAGAGAGTTTTATTGCAAAATAATTGTTGCTTGAGTATAAAATTCCTTTGGAAAAAAAAATAGTTAGAGGTAGATTTATGACTTGGAATATGAAAGCAGGACCGTGTCATCAAGGTAGAGGATAATATTTACCTTTTTACTACAGTGGTAGGGGAACATCCATCTGTATCATCAAAAACCTGTATCAAATTACTAAGGTATAAATTCAAAAGGTAGGTGACTACAACAGACCAGTCTTTCAAACCAAGTAGAATTGAGATTTACTCTAAGAGCTCATAGTTACCTAAACTTCAGATGGTTTTACAATAAAGGCTCTAATTAACATTATAAATCTTACATTTCTATTTGTTCCATAGTCTTTTCTAAAAAAGATTTGTTTATTCCATAAACGGCTTCTGCGAGCAAATAAATCTGAGACATTAAACAAAAGTGAACAGGTTTTTTTTTCCCCTAAAGAGTTTCTTGGAAATGTAAATGTGCTAAGGTACATTGCCAACCTTCTACAATAAAGTGAAACAGTTGAACTAGATGAAAGGCACTTAAGCCGTCATACCTAATAATAACCAAAGTAAAATCAATGGAAGTAAATGATTGTGTGATCAACTATGCTCCCAAATATACAAGAGTTAGAGACCCAAAAGAACTATATACCCAGGAATTTCCTCTGATATTTGCAATAGTTGATTTTAAAAAATTATTTATAAACTATCTTTATTTATTTATTTTAATATTTTTATTTATTTCTAGGAGAGAGAGAGAGATAGAGAGACAGCATGAGCAGGGGAGGGTCAGAGAGAGAGGGAGACACAGACTCTGAAATAGGCTCCAGGCTCTGAGCTGACAGTCAGCACAGAGCCCAACGCGGGGCTCGAACCCACGAACTGCGAGATCATGACCTAAGCGAAAGTCGGACGCTTAATCGACTAAGCCACCCAGGCGCCCCTATTTATAAACTAAACTTTATCTTTAATGTCGTTTTCCTCAGTTCAGATTCTCACCTCTTCACTTATCTAAGATTCCTGGTATAATCTATCAAGCTGAGAAGGCAGTTTTCTGGCCTCCTTGGTAGCTAATCTCCAAAGATGTCCCTCCCCCCAATCAACCATTAGAGAACTATAATAGTCTCTCATGAACATTCTAAGCAGGTTTTCACTGATGATTTATTTCCTTAATCAATGATGAAGCCTCTCATCAAACAGTAAGAATATAAAGTTTTAAAATCTTAGGATAACACAGAGTTATTTGTCTCTGTTTTCCTTGCTCTGATCATTATTACTGTGTAGCTTTACATTCTATTTGAAATAGGAACTGAATGCTCACTGAAAAATGATTTCCATGGCATAGATAGTAAAATGACAAGATTAATCATTAATTAATCAGTAGTGTTGGTCTCTATATTAAAAATAGGAAGGGAAAGCTCCTAGGTATTCAGTGGATTGCCACTGATGGCAGTAAGAGAAAAACTTGGTGTTTTCTTTTCGATGACAATGAGCATCACTAAATGAACTGATTGGATGGTCCAAAGAAAAGTGGTGGGATATAGCCTGAATTTGCTAATCCAGACATTAGACTCAACCAGTGAACGCCTTCCAGTAAATAAGTAGATAATGTGGGCACAAGAATGTAATGGATTGCAAATTTTAACTGGTATAAAAATGGTTAGGCTGATTAAAAATCTAAGCATCTTAGCTTCTCAAGCTGGTGTGTTTGCTTTCCAGGAAGTCTAGTCTACACATTGGGAATCTATTCAATCTGTGGGTCTATAATGTAGTTCTGAAATATTCTCCAAAGAGTTTCAAAGATATACCCCCTTCTGAAGGGCTGTTTTAGCACCATCAAGAAATCTGTCTTCTTGGGTCCCAGAGATCAGGTCAGGGACCAGCTTTAGTAAATGGAATTGGGCATGAATATAAAAAGAAACGTCCCCTGACTTGGATACCTTCCAGAAAATCCCTTTCTGAGATAACTGAATTATTCCCAGCTGTTCTTATGATTAGGGAGTTGAGGCACATTAACTTTAAAGAGAACAGCTATTTACTCAGTTTTATCCTAAGAGATTATCAATATAAAATATAACTTAAATGGTTCCATATAGACCATTTATTATGTCTCGGACCCAACATTTCAAAAAAAAAAAAATTCAAAAACTACTTGTTATTCCTTGGCATCAAAAGTATATTAAATAACTATCTGTGTAGATCATCTAGCACTCTCATCATTTTCTCTACAAGAAAGGCTATTCACAAAGGCTTTATTTTGGGATTGGATATGGTATATATCAGAAATTACAGGGGTTACATATTTTGGAAGCAGGTGTCATTTTTCCAGTATTCCCCCCAATTTCCTCTGTATCTAATTTTAGTATTTATCTAGGAATGGAAATTAGTCTGCATGTCTCCTGGGTGAGCAGAAGTCTGTCAATCTTCCCAACATAAGTCAGTTTAGAATTAGGGGCTACAACTAAGGCTCTGTAAGCACTGCTTTGGGGCTGGTAAAGGAAGAGGTTTTGCTTTGTTCATTAAAAAAGAGAATATACCTAGAATTCTCTTTTTGTGGCAATGGATAGCTGTTTTTTTTTATTATTATTATCTCTTCATATATACTGGATTATAGTTACCTTTTATTTATATTTGCCTAAACCTTTCAACTTACACTTTCATTCTCCTGGATGGAGAAAACAAGAATGAAATAGAATTGAAGTAGTCCTGTATTTTCAGCTTCCTTAACATGGTTTCCATTAGACATTCACTTTAATAATTTTATTAAAGCTTATTAAATCCTAGTTTTCGTGCATCCAAAGAAGTTCCTTACATCCAATTCCATGTGACTGATATTACTTGGAAGTCATTCACTTTTGTTTTTCCAGAAACCCCACTTCGTTCATTTTGAAATGTGCCTTCTGACACTGTTTATTGTGTCTTCATCTTTGACCAAATCCCTCTTTTTGTATCTTTGCCTTTCATAGTCTATGATCCACAGGTATAATCATACCTAATTTTTGCTTCACTTTTAAAAAATTGTTCATTCCTTGTATGTCATATTCTCTCTTTGAGTCTGTGACTTTAAAATGGCAACTAAATTTCTGTAACTTTTTAAATCACTTTATTAAGTTCTAGGGAATATGACTGAGAATGGCCAGAGTTTCCTTCCTTTGCTCTTACGTCCCAGATTTTGAAAACGGTACTTTCTTCCCAGGTTTCTCTCATGTTACCTAACAGTTCCTCTATGCTGAATTGAATTAAGTCTAGGAAAGCCATTCCCCCTCACTGTTTCTTTTAATTCATGTAGATGAGCACAGAGTCTATAACTTCTCTGATTCCCAGTTTTTACAAGAAGAATGAAATTTTGGACAGAGATGCATATATTTTTTAATTTCTCTAATTTTTAAATGGTCCATAAATAATTGGACTTGGATTTTAGGAAAGTATTAGGTGCATTATTCATATGGCTATATATACTCTTAAAATAATTTTATTTCTTTCTTCCTTTATTTTCCAGAAAATGTCCTACACTATAATCATTTTTTTTGCTTCCTAGACTTCCACGTTGATATATGTATTTGTACTATTCAGTAGTGATAGAACCTTTTGATTAAATCTGTTCATTACAAGTAAATAAAACTAATTTAAATGTTGTTCCTTAAAAAAAATTAGTACATAGTAAAGCTGTAGTAATCAAGTGATAAATATATATACTTTTTATTCTTCCCCAGTAAACTGTAAAGTCCCAAATGGCAAGAGTTAAAAGTTTGAATCTGGATGCTCCCAAGTACTTAGCAAGAATTTTGATGTTAACAGAATTTTAAATGAATGATTTCACATGAGACAGCTGACACTTTTAAATAAAATTGATATAATTTGAAATGAACTGAACTCTGATCTGGTTATTTCTTAAAATTCTTATCTAGAAAGTTTTAAAGATCTAATGTTCATAATTATTTTTAGTAGTATTATTTGTGAGAGCAAAAAAATAGCATAAAGCCTCAACTGTTAGCTGTTACCTTTGCTAATAGAAATATACTACCATCATGTATTATATTAAAATTATATTATATGGGAAAGTAAACAAATGAGAAATATGGAGCTCAAAATAACACATATCCACTGTCATCATCCTGACACAAAATAGATAAGTAATCATATGTTTTTATGCTGACACATTCAGAAGGGGTCAGTAGAAATTTTAAAGTATTTTGATTCGAATATAGTAAATTTGTCTGTAATTATATTTAAGTATACCACTCTCTCTAGGAGAAAAGGTTATGAGCATTCTTTACCTTATGTTAGTGTGCCTAGCTTTTGTTATTGTTTTTGTTTGTTTTTAGTGTGCATGTACATTAATTTTATAACCACAAAAAGGAGGCTATGAAACAAGGACTTCCGTACATTAATACTGTAAAGTAAACTGTGCAAAGTAGTAAACTATATGACTTTAGGTATTATAGTCACTTAGGTATTATAGTCACTTAACTATTAAACTGCTTTATTTGGCAAAAATTAACATTATGTGATCTTTTCATTATGATATTAAAATTTCAAAAAGTAGATTCTTTTTTTTTTTAAAGATTTTTTAAAATGTTTTTATTTATTTCTAGGAAAGAGAGAGAGAGACAGCGTGAGCAAGGGAGGGTCAGAGAGAGAGGGAGTTACAGACTGAAACAGGCTCCAGGCTCTGAGCTGGCAGTCAGCACAGAGCCCCACGCGGGGCTCGAACCCACGAACCGCGAGATCATGACCTAAGCGAAAGTCGGACGCTCAACCGACTAAGCCACCCAGGCGCCCCTCAAAAAGTAGATTCTTTAGTCTGTAATATCTACCAAGCATCACTTCCTTTCAAATCTCCATCATCATAATCATCATCATTACCATCAGCGTAAACAACCATATAAACAGATACTCTTTTGTACCTAATAGAGAGCAATTAGAATATGTCCATGTACTTAATGCAGCATGTCATGTTTTATGGTTTTAGCATCCCCTCACTTTTTATCAGGAAATAATTTTCATTGGTTATTTGGGTACCCGTACACTTTGAAATTATTCACCCATGTTCAACTGGATTTTTTGCTGTAGTGTCTTATTAATTCTTGTTTTTTAAAATAACTCATATTTATTCTTAGTTATTGGTCTTATAGGACAAAATGAAAATAACTCTATTTTACTTACTTGGAGTTTATGTGGAAATGCCTGTTTTATATTTGGTGCCATCTCCAGATAAATTCACACATCTAAGGACTACATTTCATTATGACAATAGCTATCTTCTAATACAGACCCATGTCTCCATAACCTGATTTTCCTGTCACTTAGCTATTTAAATTTTAAGTTATAAATAAGCTGTGACCATTTTACTTCATAAAACAAGTCCAAAGGCAAATGTTTATACCCCAATTCATCTATCATACTAGGAACAAACCCCTTTTGGAATTTATATTTGCAAACGTTGATGAAAAAAGAGGTATTTCCGGAAGAATGTGATTAAATTAAAAAGGAAATGGAAAGATTCTGGAACATTTCACTTCTCTGTATAACTAAGAGATTCTGAAGTTAACAGATAACAGCAGACTGTTACTGTTTCAGGACACACAGTCTGTGTGCTAATTAGAAAGCCTTGATTATTTAAGGGCTCCAACTTCCTAATTATGCTTGGACTGATATAGCAAATCAGTTAAAAGTTATTCACTCAGGGAAAAAAAAAAAAACAAATAATTGACGCTGCAGGGGTTTTTTGAATTTAAAGAAAAATTCCCTCAAAGTTATACATCTAAGAATGCAGTACACTTGATACATTTTTAGTAACATTTATAAATATAATTCACTTGGAGGAAGAGTTAAAAACATACTGATATTAAACTGCTGTGAAGAACAAAACTGGCAATATGACACAGTGATGCTAATTTAACTGTTTCTAACAAAACAATATTTTATATAATTTGAAATCAGTCTATGAGACTGACAAAAGTATGAATTTATGTGACAGGTAGAGTCAAAACCCAAACATTTTAGTTGGAGTTCAGTGGAATTGCCACGAACATTTTCACACTTAGAAAAAAAGCTTGCAGATCCTATCATTTAAAGGAAAATATAGTCAGTATATCTGTCATGTGATTTTTACACTCTAAAATATACTTATGTTTTACAACTATAATTACCTATAGTATATTGCATATTTTAATTTTTGAGGCATTTTCCATAAATTATTTTGGTTGACTGTCATAACAATTCTGTGACATCAGAATGGACAGGTTGTAACGTAGAGAGAAAGTTATTTTTGTGGATTTAAATAGTTAAGTGGTAATAAATCATTCAACAAAAAAAATTTATTCATTTTTGTTTTCTATTTTTATTTTTTTAAGCTTATTTATTTATTTTGAGAGAGAGTGAGAAAGAATGTGCATGCGAGGGAGAGAGGAGCAGAAAGAGGGAAAAAGAGAATCCCAAGCAGGCTCTGCACTGCTAGCACAGAGCCCAACATGGGGCTCAATCTCATGAACTGAGAGATCATGTCCTGAGCTGAAATCAAGAGTTGGACGCTTAACCAAATGAGCCACCCAGGGGCCCCTCAACAAAAGAGTTTAAATCATTTCAAAATCTGAGACTTATGGGAAATTCCTTTGAGATACTTGAATTTACTTAAGGTTGTTAATGCAGAATAAAAGAATTAAGGAGAGAAAATGATCTTTGCAATCACTTGAGTCTCTAGGCCAGCACCATGAAATCCCGATGTCAGTGCTCATCTCTGTCCAGTACTGCAACACTCTCTCTTAAGTCTCCTCGCATCCAGTTTTGTTTCACTCTGAGCCATAAAAGCCAAAGTGACCTTTCTAAAAGGCAAATCTGATAAATATTGTCACTTCCCTGATGAAAATTCAATGGCCTTTCCTATTTCCCTTAGAATGAAAAATAAAAGACTTGTACTACGACACCCTCTTCAGCATAGTGTGGTTCAGGTCAAACGGCAGCAAAATAGGGCACCTTGGTGTTTGAATATTTTAGGCTGAAGGAGTCAGAGACTATGGCAGAGGCAGGAAGGTCACTTTGATCTTCCATAACCCTTATCCCCTGGTGCAGGTGATAAAACCCTCATATGAGAGGTGCTCTCCTTGTAGCTAGAAGAAAGGAAGGTCCTTATCAAAGGAAAGGAACATAGAGAAGACACCTAACAAACAGCTCTTGTCAAGTTTCCCCCAGTTTATTATACACACCTCATACTCCTTAATCTACCATGTTTCTACATGACTGCCCACCCTGCAGCAGACCTAGCATAAAATACTCACGTCTGCTTCTTAGACTCTATGTCCTTAGGGAGGCTTCTGTGTCACAAAGAACTCACATTAAATCAGTTTGTATGCTTTTCTCCTGTCAATTTATCTCTGTCACTTTAATTTCAGACCCAGGTAGGGACCCTCAGAGGGTTCAGGAAAACATTTTCCTCCTCTACAAACCTCATTTTTCAACTCAACATGACCTCTGCTTCTCCAACCTCCAGAAAAGAGCCTCAGTTATTTGAACATGTTCTCACACTTCTAGGATTTTCTGCATGTATTTTTTCTGACTGGAACTCTTTCTCACATTTTTATCCACCTACTTCTTACTCATCATTCAGGTCTCAACTTAACCACATCCTCTGCAGAACTTTCCTCATTCCTTTTAGATTAGGTTAGATGCCCTTGTAATGTCTTTCTGTGCTAGAATGTATTAAACCTTATTATAATCTTTTGTATTAACTGGCTGTTTCCCTTGGTGACTCTGCCTACATAGGAAAGGCACTGTGATTATCCTGCATGCTATGGTCTCTGCAGGGCCCAGCACAGTGTCTGTTGGAAGCAGAGGCTTAAGTAACTCTTACTTAATGAAAATAGTTAATCTTTTCAAAATATACAATATTTTATAGCATTAAAAAGGCATGCACTATAGACTATTGAGCATAAATGTATCAATTTCATACAGTCATTAATTTAGCCAGAGATAAAGTTAAAGATGTTGAAAATGTACCTGCTAGGAAAAGTATGTTTAGAATAAGCTAGATTAAAAAAAAAAAAAAAAAAAAAAGGATAGTATAAAATTCATTTAAAATGACAACTACCTTGGGGAACTGTTAGTTGTGAAAAAAAAAAGATAAAAAACAATCATTTGAAAAGCAAAAGGATGACTAGGTCCTATTTTGAACTTAAAAATAAAGGAGAATAGCATGCTCTTTGTTGAGGTTTGAACAGCTATAGAAGTCAAGGTGGAAATGGCAGGGAAATTAGTAATGTACAGGACCTGATTTGATTTTCTGCTCACTTAAACCTCTGGTACTTTTCTCACGCTGTAAATACTTTATAACATAAGAAAGGGAGAGGACGAGGGAAGATAGGCGATTCAGTGGCAAGCATTGTAAGATGCTTTAAAAAATTCAAATCCTTCCAAAATAAGAAACTGTGGGGAAAACAAACAAAACAAAATGGTAGCATAATTCTTCCCCACATCAAGGCTCAAATTAGGCACCTGGGGCATGCTGTGTAAGAAGGAGACTCTCCATCCTTCCTCCACATAAACACATTTGTTTCAGTGGGGGGGTTCAGCATTACTCAATTAACTGGCAACTCCATTGGCTCCTCCACCAAGGAGGCTTTTGAATGTGATACGTGGTTCTTTAACAGACTTTCAACAAAGGACAGATAGAAAGTAAAAGAGAGGATAACTTTCATAAAATGAAGCAATATTACATACCACTAATTACCTGTTCATAATAGTGGATGTTCTCCTCAGCCATATCCGTAAATGCTGACTTGATATCATTTTGCATATTATGTCTCCATCTTTCCCAATCTGCTTTCAGGGCATTATTAGCGCATTCCACTTTATCTTCAAGTTTTCCAATCTCTTCTGTAAGCTGAATTAGATCACAAAGAGAGATAAATTGATCTATGTATTCCTGTTACTAAATGAATTCATCAAATCTAAGCTGAACATTATATTAAAACGTCTTAAGAATAATTCTTTGGAAAGTCACTAGCACTTACCATGTGTAATAATCAGTTATAGTAAAAAGAAAACTGGATTCAGCCAGAGATGCTGAGTGGAGTTCTAAGATCAACCAGCAATTAGCATTTGACCTTGGCTAAGTCCGTCAAACCTTGGGCTTAGATGTCACTATTTATAAAACAGAGGAACTTGAACTATAAGTTACCTTAAAATTCTTTTGCACTAACTCTCACTACCACTACTGTTTACGGTGATAATATTTATGTTAAAAGGTATGGTTTCATTCACCCACTTCCTATTCCTGGGCTTCATTTTTCAATTGTTTTTACTAGAAAGATCAATTAACTGACCGGTTACTAAATTCATTCAGATTATGCAGTCCAACCTGGAGGCTCAGGGGATTAACTTGACAAATTTCACCAAAGTAATAACAGAAGCAGGTTTGGATTTCAAGATGCTTAACACTTAGTCCATACGTCATTAGACAGGCTTAGCGTGATAGTTACACCTCCTCACCGCCTCACCCACCAACCTTCGAGCATGTAATTCATCAATTTATTGTTTTGTATTTTGTGTATTTATAAATTATATATTTATACATATTTACATATATATTTATTCATATATTCAGCATATATTTATTAAGTGCCTTCTCTGCACCAGGCATTCTTCTAGGACTTGGAGATACAGTAGGAAGACAACAGACAAAAATCCCTGCTTTTACCAGAGCTTATACTCAAATGGGGAGAGACAAACAAAAAGCAAGATAAATGAAATAGGGACAATTAATTGAAAATTTAGGCTAAAAATAAAAATGAAGCAGAAAGGTAGACAGGGAAACATGACGATGCAATTTCACAAGATGACAGGCGAAAGCCTAAATAAGAAAGTATCATTTGATTAAATATCTTCAGTCAACAAGAGAGTGAACCATAGGGGTTCTCAGTAGAAAAATCATTCCTGGCAGAAGAAATAACAAGGGCAACAGACGGGAGGTGGAAGCATGCCTGGATGGTCCAAGAATAACATGGAGACTCGCATGGCTGTAGCATTCAGTGGAGTGAACAAAAAAGAGAAGGGTCTAGGAGATGAAGTCACATAAGGAACAGGTGACCAGATCTTACTGAGCCATGTAGTTTTTGGTGAGGGCTCTTGGATTTTACTGAGTGGGATCTAAAGCCAGGAAATTTCATGCAGAAATGATGCCATCTCTCTCAAGTCTTAAAAGGGGCATCATCATTACCGTTGTGGTGTGACTGAAAGTATTTGAAAGAGACCATTATTAAAGAAGACCCACATTTCAGAGATGTTGAAATCAAAAAATGTCTTAGAATAAAAATGTTATTTTGCTTCTAATGCTTATGTGAATTATTACTCTAATATCATCATCATCATTATTATTATTGCTATGGAATTTCACTTTTCTGCCTTTATTTCATTGCAGCCATATTTGTTTTTATTTCCTAAGAATAGATATTTGGTATTATATAAATCTTTGATTATGGGAGATCTATTTCAGTAGTTAGGTTGACTTCTGTGGGTTTTTTTTTTGGGGGGGGGCGATATTATTTTACATTGTTTTGTTTGTAAACTATCCCAAGGAGGCCATTTATTACTTTGTAAGTATGTGTATTCTTTGGGGTGATTATTTTGTTAAATCTTAAAGAATCTACCTAATGAGTTGTTAACGGGATGTTAACATGATGTCTGATGGTGGATGTTAGGGGATAAGCAAAGAGTAAAACTACTGAAAGGCCAAACCCAAACGGGATCTTGGTCTGCTGGAAAAAACTTAGGGGCTGGTTAGAGAACTTCAGTCCTCTGGGTTGTTGGATGGAATCATGTCATTTTCATAATCAGATAAAAATTAGTAGCATAATGTCTCTCTTACATAGGATCAGGAGGTACCTACACCAACTGTGAGTGCACTATTATTCTCCTCTACTTAGCTTTTGCAGTCTAAAATCGTTATGCACTGGAATGGGATTGCTGGCAGACTGCTCTACTAAAATTGGCTTTAGGAAACAGAGTATCTGAATCATATATTATATCTGTCTTCCCTTCCTAACAGTTTAACATGATGTCCCTGCCATAAGGGGTTTACAACATAGTTTTCCGTTTGTGAATCTGCAACTCCCCCTCATAAAAACCCATGGAAGTGGTGGTCTGGCTGGCTGGTGCTTCTGCTGTGACTGAAAGCTACTAGAGAAGTTCTGTCCTGTTCTCTGACCTCACTCTCACCTACAGAAACAGTAGCCTTATCAGCCTTATCAGCACAGCACTGGGATTAAGAAGACTGATGATAGGTCAGACAGAATTCAGTTTAAGTTCCACTTCCGTCTTTACACGCTATGTGCCCTTGGATAAGACTAGCTCTTGAAGCCCTAGTTTCTTCAACTGTAAAATGAATATGAAAATACCTATGACATAGGGATTTTAGATCCATGGAATATTGAACACTAATTGACTTACACAGTGCCTGACAATTTGCCTATTAAATGTCATGTATTACCATCACCACCATCACCACCACCACTATGACCACCACCATCACCACCACCATCATCATCAACTGGTGAAAATGAAGTTGATTCCCTCTCCTATTCCAGTATTTTAATCTCTGGAAGTATTGTTTCCTCTGCCAGGGTCTAGGTCTTAGGTTAATTTCGAGTGCTAGTTCTCAATCTATTCTTACCATTATGGAAGATGATGCATATGCTTTAAATAAATATGATCAATTCTTATCATTTTTCATAACTATATATGAGTAATTTTTCTTTCTTTGATTATTTCATCATTACTTTAGTTGAAAAAGGAGAAAAGAGACATTAGGTATTTCCCCACACTGAATCATCTTCCCATAATTTCAATTCTAGGAAACTCTAATTAATAATAAACACAAAACATCTAATTCAAATGGAGAATGAGCTGGACTATATCTTTCCTAATAATTTACAAAAGCATAATATATCTTTTCTCCTAGATGACTTCAATTTTAGCTAGTTTCTTGGTATAAGGAACTACGGATTCAGATGGTGTCATCCAGGCTTTGGACTTATACAGTCAATGAAAGTTAACCTAAGTGGGAGGGTAAGATGTGTTAGAACCCCGCAGGCCAAAGAAGCCCCTCTAGCACCTCATTGTCTCTCTAGCCCCACAGCAGGTTCCAATAACTCAAGAAGTAAGAAATTCAATTCACTTTCTCTACTATAAAATAGCACAGAAAAGATTGAATTAAAAAGGATTAAAGCTTAAATAATTGTTTTTACAAATCCTAGAAGCGATGTGGCCCTCTGTTAGTGGAAAAGCTCAAGAAGCAAGCAACCCTTTTTGCCAGGAAAATCCTGTAATACCAGAATAAGTAATACAAGATTGTAAGATATTGGGGGGTGGGGGGAGGGAAGATTTATATTTAACAGCAAGGCTAATGGGTAATTTCTAGCTTCAGTTATATTCAGCTAGAAATTAGCCATGCAATTAAATGAAAACCATTAATACTAAGAGCTCAGGCAAACAAAACAAAATCTTTCTCCAAAAGTGACTTCCTACTATAGTACCAGTAACAACAACAACAACAATAACCATTTACTCCATTTCTGCCATGGGCCATTGCATTAAGCTATATACTTTACATGTATTATTTCATTTAATCTGCATAATAGTGTTGCAAATTTGGTAGTATTATCTTCCTTTTACAAGTTAGGAAAGTAGAAGAAAAAAATGAGAGATCTCATAGCTTTTTGTGGCATAACAGAGATTCAAACAAAAGTCAGCCTAAGTCAAAGCCCATGCGTTTTCCACACTGATTAAATAGCACCAAGCTAGTTTGCCTTTGTATTTCAAGGTTTAAATGATTCACATTTAACTCAAGGAGTCTATAATCTATTAGAATACACACATGCAGGGGCACCTGGGTGGCCCAATAGGCTGAGTGTCCAACTCTTGATTTTGCCTCAGGTCATTATCTCATGGTTGGTGAGTTCAAGCCCCACATTGGGCTCCTCAAACTGATGGTGCAGAGCCTACTTGGGATTTGCTTTCTCTCTCTCTCCCTCTTTGTCCCTCTCTCACTCATGCACTCTCTTTAGCGCGCTCTCTCTCTCAAAATAAATAAATAAACTTAAAAAAATAAAGAATACACATATGCAAAAATGGAATAAAAACTAAAGCTATAATACAAAGCAGAACGTGATATATACCACAATGGAGGAAAAATTAAAGTGGTATAGAAAGATACAGAATGAAGGATTAATTCTGATTGGGATAGGGGACATTTTGAATGCCAATTTAGTAGGCAGGGGCTGGGGAAGAAATGCCTGGATGAAGGTAAGGCATAAACAAAACCACAGAGGTGGCATGCTATGGACTGCGACAACAGAATGGATAAGAGGTAGGTTTGGAGTCTGAAGGTGGGCAAGCAGAAACAAGAAATACTGCAGGGCAGGCTGATTGAACATTCACTGCTTACAGGGCTTAAATGATATTGAGCATGAAATGGGTTCTGCAGGAAATGAATGGTAAGTCACTAAAAGTTTTTGACCAGAACAGAGCCGTATTTCCTAAGTCAGAAATATACAGGGATGGCTAAAGGAGAAAGGAAGGAGGAGAGGCAAAAGGAAACCAGTTAATCTGCACTGGCATCATGAAGACACAATGAAAAATACTAAGGAGGACCTGGTTCATCCCTACTCCTTCACTCATCCAGCAGCATTCACTTCGCATCCATCTAGGTTGTGTTAGGAACTAAGATAACAGGCAGTGCAGGCGGACCATGAACTCGCCTCCTCCTACAGACATACTGAGTCTATATCTATATACAGAGCAGTTCCTCCTGAGGAACTGACAGCTGACTGAACAGCTGGGCAAAAATACCAGAAAAAAAGAAAATTACAGGCCAATATCCCTGATGAATATAGATGTAAAATCCTTCACAAAATATTAGTAAAACAAATTCAAAAACACATTAAAAAAAGGATCATATCCCATGATCAGGTGGGGTTTACTCCAGAGATGAAAGAATGGTTGCATCAATCAATGTGATATACTACATTAAAAAGACAAAGGATTAAAAATCATGTAATGATCTCAATAGATGCAGAAAAAGCATTAGACAAAATCCAACATCTATTTATGATAACAACTCTCAACAAAGTAGATATGGAAGGAATGTACCTCAACATAATAAATGCCATATATGACAAACCCACAGTTAACATCACACTGAGTGGTGAAAAATTGAAGGCTTTTCCTCTAATATCAGAAACAAGACAAAACTGCATACTGTATCATTTTATTCATTCTATTCCTTTAAAAAAGACAAGTGAAATAACTGAGGAGGGCTTAGGAAAGGAAAGGACCTGGGGACAGTAGTAACAAAGTCAGATTTCTGATACAGGGGTCCTTCAGGAGAAAATGTAAATGCTGGGAGAGAGAATCAGCAGGGTTTCTCAAATGACAATATGTGGGCACGGGAGAAAAGTCTGTTTTGCTACAATTAACTGGAAGAACAGGTGGGGTATCACACTTAAGCTCTGAAACTTCCAAAGTGACTTTGCTCTAGTAATTTGGGTAATTTGGGCAAGCAGGGCGGGGAGAAGGACACACCAATTATATACAAACACAGCTAACTACTTTCAATAATGAAAACTTAGAACTATGTTTGTGGAGGAGAAATAAAACTATAAGAAAAATACCCAGAGAAGTGCTCTGCATCTAAGTGCAGCTGATGTATATTCCCTATCTTTTGGGCAAGACCTTTATTACCAAAGGTTTTGGCTTTATATTTTAATGATGCTTACATTGCCTTAGAATTCTAGAACAAAAAACAGTGATGTGGTTCATTTGAAAACTGCTAAAAATTATTGCTCCTGCAAAATAAATGCCTAATCTTACTCATTAAAACACATAAATATATAAACCTGGTTCTATTTTTCCCCCATATCCTCCTTTGATAAAATCAATTGTTTTATAGCACTATGCTTTCAAGATTTTCAGAAAACCATAAAACATTTTACTGGTTTAAAGTAAGTAATTCAAATGTCACTGAAGCTGAATTAAACAGAAACTTTAGGTTAGTGTACCTATAGAAGAATCAAGTTTCGGGGCACCTGGGTGGCTCAGCTGGTTAAGCATCTGACTCTTGTTCTCAGCTCAGGTCATGATCTCATGGTTTGTGAGTTTGAGTCCCACATCCGGCTCCACACTGACAATATGGAGCCTCCTTGGGATTCTCTCTCTCCTCTCTCTGCCCCTTCTTTGCTCGCTTGCTCTCTCTCTCTTTCTCAAAATCAGTAAGTAAACTTAAAAAAGAAAAAGAATCAAGTCTTCAGGAAATGTCACATGTATAGTGACTGAACTATGAGACATTTGATATGAAAAATAGCAAAAGATTCCCGTTAGGAAAGGAAGGTCGTTCAGAAGTGGTTCAACATCAAGAAACACCTTCTGAGAGTTACATACTGAAAAGATGACAGTCTTTATTTGCTAAGTTCATAATTGTTTGTTTCTTGCCTACTATGGTTAAGGTACATGGTAGATGTTTGAAGAGTAGAAACCATCTACTGAGCACATACTTTCTTGAGGTACTTGCAGCTAAAGAAATTTTACAAAAAGCAGGATTCCTACATTTGGACTTTTCCTTTGTTCTAGAAAGAAGTTAAAATTAAATCTTTAATTGTTTTCTAGTTAAAAACTATTTTTCCGGAAAGGGGAACATGACCAAACATTGGCAACTTTGTGACATGTTTCACTAAGAATTCTTACAAAGTGAAAGAAAAATGTGCTGATCCCTGAGACAAAGTCACAGAGGAAAAAATTAAAGGGAATAACAAAGAAGAAAAAGAAAAAAATATAGTAATCACAGTAAAAATAGTAAGTCTACCATTAACATCAACATATTGTGTGTTAAAGTGATATTTAATTACTCTTTCAATATTGAATTCTCTTTCATGAAAAGTACAGTCTGTGTCAAGTAGAAGAATAAAAGATGCATAAGGTTCATATCATATCCCATCAACTTGGAGGTATTCTAGATTCAGCTGAAGGGAGCTTTCTTCTGTTAGGTTGGCCTTGTTCTGTTTCTTTGATGTTGTTCAAGGTTATCTAGAGACTAGTCTAATGGTAAAAACAACCATGAATGGATGCACTGGGTTCCATCAACACCAGCTACAGCTTGAACCCTGGTCATCATATTCTGAGTGTTTGTCACAGGGCATGTGGGAAAGTAGGTAAAATAATCTGGATGAATCTATGTGCATCATTCATTATGATAGAAAAGAAAACCTACATTTTACTGACATAGGCCTATGGACCATTTTTACAACTGTAGACTATTACACTATTTTTAAGTTACTCAATTTTTGACACATATATCTGCTAATGCAACCATAGGTGCACTCAATTCCTCAAACTCACTTAACGACATTGGAGGTTTCTTTCCTCATTCCTTCATAGCTGACTTCAGGTGAAACCAATCCAGAAACCCTTTAGTATTTTAATTATATTTATATTAATAAATATTTACATTTATAGATGTTATAGATTTTAATTTTCTATTGCTTTTATAAATTTAAATTTGCAAGTAAATACCATTAATTACAACCATCAGAAATGGATCTACCATTAGAGAAGTTATAGAAATCCATGAAATAAGGTCTGTTAGCAATTTTTTAACCAAATTATTGAGTGAAATAGGAAAGGAAAAAAAATTAATTCTATAAAATAGTATTTTGGTAATTTTATAAAAAATACAACTGGGTACGTTTTAGAATTCTGTAATAATTTTTTCCTTGTAACAAAATATGATCGTGGAAATTATATTTTAATATAAAGAAATATTTCTTTATAAAGAAAATATTATAGATGTGGAACATATTCTCACAAAGTTAGGGTAGCAAATAAGATATTAAAAATATAAAAATAATGTTGGGGCACCTCAGTTGGTTAAGCTCTAAGAGTTGATAAAACTCTTGGTTTTGGCTCAGGTCATGATCTCACAGTTTGTGAGCTGAGCCCTGAATTGGGCTCTACATAGACAGCACAGAGCCTGCCTGAGATCCTCTCTCTCCCTCTCTCTCTGCTCCTCTCTCGCTTGTGTTCTCTCTCTCTCCAAAAATAAATAAATTTTTAAATTTTAAAAAGCTATATAGCTTTAAAAAATATGTTGTTGAACATAACATACCCCATAAATATTTTACAATAAATAAAATTTGGAAATAAATTTATAAAATGGCATTACTTGTATACTCATCAAATATAAACATTTGAAAATAAGTGGGCTTTTCTTTTTAGAAATTAAAGTGTATTTAAAGATGACTGGGTAGGCTTTTTGCTCTTAAGACTTAAATTTGATCTCTTGATGCTGTTTCTCTCAATACATTTCCATTACTGAGGCAAGAACTTTTAAGTTTACTAACAGAAATAACCATTATTCCATTGAATTTGCTTAGCTAGCCTATGTTCTCCCACAAATGGATTTTGAGAGCTTCTTTGGACTTTCTGGCAGGAAAGTACAGCTATTTAGGAATTACTTTAGAATAGCTCTGGGTTTGGCAAGGGCTATGAAAAAGAGCAATTAGCTTTTAGAGGGATGGACACAAAAAATGGAGACTATCTCCCCAGCAAGCTGAGTGAAATCACCATTGTTATCAAGGAGATGACAGAGTCCTAACTCCTTTACAGTAGTGAAAGCCTTTAGACCATCTTTCTTCTCTTTGTCTCAAACACTATCAAGGATGGCCTGGTAGTAAGAAAAGGAGGCGAATTCACGAGAGGTGTCTTCAAGTCACAATGAAGAGTGCAGTTAGGAAAGGGAGCTGTGTACTTGCATGTACCTAGCACATAGCAGATTCCTAGTGTGTGCCATCTAACTTAACATTTCTGAGTACCTACTCCCATCAGGTCCTGTGCTGACATACGGCACCTCATTTCATTTTCTCTATAAGTGTTAGGGGTAGCTTTCTTTAGCCCAAATCTAGCTGGCCTAAGTTTCTGGTAATTTAACAAAAATAGAATTTGTATATAATGTGGATCCTTGAAACACTATACTCTCAATAGCCTTGGACCAATTCTCAATAATTTTTTTTTCCTCCTGAATTGTTTGGCAAACTCAATCTAAGTTGTTTTTTTTTTTTTTTTTAATATTCCTGTCCCCTAAATTTTATTTATCTGTGCTCCTTAAACTTTTATTCTCTTATAAAATGCAGTTTTTTATTGTCCTCAATAAGATAGAAGGACAAATAAAGTATTAAAGTAAACATTCATTCAAAAAATGTTTAAGTGCTTACTATGTGGCAGCCATTGGCTCAGCACATGACCAATGGCACAGGCATGAATACAAGAGGGAAGATCCCTGTCATTGGGAGTTTATGATATAGTAGGGGTTTAAGACCCACAATGCACTAGGCATCCCCTCTTATTTTATTTTACCAATTGTCTTACAGTCTATCAATAAGTTTGTTCTATTTTATAAAATAAGAAAGTACTTTCCAAACTAAAGTTTAAGAAATCAAGGACATCTAAATTCAAAAATTCCTTTAAAAAATGAAATGTCTTTACATCCAGTAACTATCCTTACTGTACTAAATATCCACTTGATGGAGTTAAGCTAAGCATTGATATAGAGAAGTAAACTATCAAATTGTTATCAACCCAGATAGGGTAATAACCTCATTTCCAGAACATTTCTGTATGTCCAGTCCTCTGCTGCATGTGGGAGGCAAGACAGGTACTTGCTACAAGGGAGAGCGACCTGCCTTAGTGACAGGTTCCCTGCTTCCTAACAACAAGATACGCTTTTGCATCTAGATTGACCTGGATGCCACATGTACTGTCTACTTAGGCAGTTTCACTCTGAAGAAGTAACATTTCATCTTTCTTGGTTGCCTCAGGGTATTAATACATTGGTTTGGGCTCTTCCCATTTTCTTGTCCTGAATTTTAAAAACTTCATAATCACACACATGTATAATAGGCTCCTTAATAATAATTCTACAGTTTGCTCATCTGTAATATGAGGAGGAAGAGAATACCTACCTAATAGGATTTTTTTAAATACTATGTTAGCAAAGAACCTGGGACCTAAGCATTTAGCACATGTTAGGGTTAGAGTGGCACTCTGAAAGGATTAGTCTCAGTGTTTCAGAAATATGATGAATGAATCTGCTGGGCTCACTCACGTGTACTGTATTAGAGAATATTTACTGAGAACCTGCATAAAAAAAGAAACAACAATCATAAGAAAAACAAAGAGGCACTCTGTTAATGGCTCAGAAAGCTCATTCCAAAACCCAATATATCTGAGAGTGCCATGGCCGGAATGTACAACGTAGCAGGCCAAAAATTCTAAGTAAGGCCATTCTATCAGGCCCTCCTCCAAATCAGATGGGTGGGGCCAAGAAGCATCCAAAAATTACCTACATTTTAAGGAAATAGGTTGCCATGTCACATTAATAAATTATCCCACTTTAACCAAGGAATATTAGTATCTTGGTAATTATGAAATGGTAAAACCCTAAAACAAAAGATGCAAACAGACCTTTTTCTCCCCTGACCCTGAAGACACTTTAGAGTATACTTCCTAGTAACTAAAAATACCTTTTCAGCAACTTAAGAGGATCCATCATATTTCCAAACATTTTCTTCCCTCCCCCTCCCTGTATACCCCAAACATTTTCTTAGGCCTTTAGTTTTTCTTATCTATCAGATAGTGGTTATTAGTTTTTAGGAAACGTATTACTCCAGTCAACAGCTATTTGTTGAACACTTACTATACACCAACTACCATGTTAGGTCTAGTGCCCCTGTGAGAACTATTTTCCTTCTTTTCTCACTCAGTTTTTGACATACTGATTTCATAGAGACAATCTACCTAAAATCAGAAAATTCTCTCAATTCTGATACAGTTTCATGATGAGACCGATATGGAATGCCTTAATCTATGTTTCTCAAATTGGGATTCCTATATCCACATTAACACTCAAGGATGGTCCAGGGAATTGCTTCTCTGAATAGTCATGAATAAACATGGCATAATCTTTTATGATATTTTACGTGGATAGTTATTTTATGGAGATCATATAAAGACATTCTTAAATTAACACAAACATAACATGGAGTAGTGATATGCAAATAAAACTTCAAATCAGAAGAGCTTAAAAAAATTTGAGCTTACGTTGCTCATTAATGGGTCTCTCTCAGATGACTGGGGTATATGTTCCACCTTTCCTACATCAAAGAAAGTAACTCTTTTGGTAAAAATGTTTGAATTACATACTACATTAAAATGCATGTTAGAAGCAAATCTGCTTAACTGTTGAACTATATATTTAATAAATAATTAATATACTTTGGCATGATAATTCTAGGGGAGTTAATTGCCATGATTACCAACAATTTTGTCAAAGTATCATTTATAAAAATTACAGATTGAGAAAGCAGCTTCCTCACAGCCTATTTCTCCAGGAGTAGCTGCCAGGATGATGGAAGAAACTGCCAGTCAAACTTTTCTCAATCACTGTGATCTATCACTGCTAAGGAACAGTCTAGGGGAGATTTCACTTACGTCTCTAAGAATCACCCTCACTGACTATTCAGCCATCCATCTTTCATCACTTATGCCTTACATTATAATCTAGCACTAGTGGCAAGTAAGCATCCTTTTCCTCACCCCCTCACTGTCTCCACGTGCAAGTACACTAGTAAGGACATACAGACAGCACAATTAAAATTTAGAATCTCCAGTACATGACTAAGCCCCTAACATCGAAACAGCTAGTGAGGGTCTACTCCAAAAGCACTGTTAGAATAATTTTTTCTTTATTAACAAATAATGGCAATCTCACAAAATTTAGTCCAATCTGGAAAATTTTATGAGATTAGCAAGACCCTGATATAGAAACTGATATTCCTGGTATAAGCAACAGTATTACAAATCATTCTTTTTTTCTCCAGCTTTACTGAGATATAATTGACAAATAAAATTGTGTATGTTTGAAGTGTATAAGAATGAATCGTTCTTATTCAGAAATATTGATACAAAAGTCCTAAAACACTGAGCACCCCAAATCCAGGAATGGCCAGGCTGAATTTTCCCAGGGATCCAAGGATGCTTCTGATGAGAAAATCACTTAGTATAAATCACCGTATTAAGTACATACTGGAGAAATATCATAGAATTATGTGAGTAGGTACTAGGCAACTCTTTAATAAATTGACCACCCACTTTTGAGTCAACCTCTCATCACAGAGGATAAGAACTGTCTTAACCTGATTAAAAATATAGCAGGGGGAAAAGTTACAGCAAACAGCATTAATAATGAAAAAAACTTTGAAAGCATTTATTTTAAAATCAGGAATAATACAAGGATGTCCCATCACTAATAACATTATAGTGCATTTTTTAGCCTGCTCAGTAAGAAATGAAAAAAAGAAATATAAAGTATAATGAATGAATAAATATCAAATATATAAACAAAACTATCAATATCCACCCATGACAGGATTTTCTACATAGTAAATCCCAGAGAGTCTACAAATTATTAAAAATTAAAACAAATTTAGAAGATTGCTGGATATCAGATAAATATGCTCAAGTGAATTATATTTCTATACACTCATGCTGAAAAAAGGTATACAAAATAAATTTTTTGATTTATAATTTATGATAAATACAAACAAAAAATAAAGTTCTTGGGAACAAGTTTATCAAAAAATGTAGAAGAACTTTTTGGAAAAGACATTTTTGAACTTTACTGAGCGATATCCAAGAAGACTAAATAAATGGTGAGCATTTAAAATATCATTCTCTCTGTTTTACATCTTCTAGTTAGTTCTCTTTCCTTTCATTTCAGTTTAAATATGTTTCTCAGATAATCCTTTTCAGAAGAGCATTAGTACAAAGTAGGTTCTCTTGCTATTCTCTAATTCAGTCCACTGTTCATTTCCTTAACATTCGTTAGAACTGGCAATTATTTTTATTTGCCTATGTTAAAATGTAAGTTGTACCATGAAAGCCATGTGTCTATCTTTTGACCATTACACCCCCCTGTACTTACACTATGTGGGAATTTGATATTTGCAGAATAGATGAGTGATTTTAGAAAAGTGAAATATTAGCAATGAATATAGGCTTGTGTCCTTACTGCCTTTCCAATGATCATTTCTTTATACTTTTAAATACTACACAAAACTAAAATGTGCCCATACCAAACCCCAATGTCATATTATCACCAAAATTTTGAACAAAAAAATACAATTTGAGAATAATAGCTATTCTTTCTTAAAAATATCTTCATTGTTTTCCTTTTAAAATGGCTTCTCTATTATTTCCTTTTATGGGGAAAAAATCAACCATTCAATCTATTTATTCAAATGCTAAAAATTTCTCTTCATCATCAGAAAAGCTGGGAAATTATCATTTCCAAAAGTTCTTGAAAATAATATACCTAAATAAAAAGATTTAGATTGCCACTCCATCACAAGACAATAGAAAATTCAAAAATCTAATTCTAATCTGACAGCTATGTCTTCTTAACAAGTGTTAATTAAATTGCAGGGGAGAGATAAGAGGGCTCTTAACAATAAAATTATATTATTTTCTGATTCGTGAGAGAGGTAAGATGTGTCTGGAGAAATTAGATGCTTGATTATATTATGCTGCTCAGGCATACATGTGATTACTAAGTAGTACCTTTTTTATATATTTTACAATATACACATTTTTTAAAAAGTAGAAACCTTTCTCCCTGAAACCCATTGCCAATTTTGTTACACAAATGTAACATGTTCAGGAAGATACAGTGCATTTTCTAAAAATGACAATTTGAGTCACAAACACCCACAAATGTAGTTGACACATCACCTTTCAAGTCAGCATCTCCAGGACCACTAATATCCTTCAAATAAGGAATATGATTCCTGTCACATTAGAGGCAAACAAAGCCACTTATTTAAATATTCTTATTTTTAAAAATGTAGTGATCTCCTTTGAATCTTCTGCACAGTAGAGGCATAGTAAATACAGGTTGGACTGAGGAAGATTTATTTCGAGGTGCTTCCATGAGTCTTGTTAATATAAATCTTTTAAAAAGGAACGACATGTATCCTTAAAAATTAAAAAGGAGGTCAAGGTCTTTGACTCTTTAGATCTAATAATTTCTTGTAATTTGTTTCTGAAAAACATAATGTAAGCTTAGATAAGCAATATGCTAGGGATGCTTGTGTGCATCAGTCAGTTAAGTGTCCAACTCTTGATTTCTTCTCAGGTCATGATCTCTGATGTGTGGGATCAATCCCCACGTTGGGCTCTGCACTGATAGCACAGAGCCTGCTTAGGATTCTCTCTCTGCCTCTATACCCTCTCAAAATAAATAAATAAACTTAAAAAAATAAGAAAAGTAATTTGCTATATTATCATTAGATTTTACTGAAGTTAAATGCTATTTCAATACCAAAATCTAAGCTTATGTCTTTTACAGACCTTCACAGACTCCCCAAATTTCTGTCAAGAAATACTTTTACTTTATTCACTGCTTAACCAAACAGTATCTCACATATTATCTCATTAACAAGCAAAAGTAATGCTTTCGAGGTTTTGGTGACTTTTTTGTAACTTCTACCTGGGTTCTCTAACTCCAGCCCCCAACATACTACTAAATTCCATTTTGGAGTTTACACGCTCATGAACTTCAGAGCATGTAAAACTAGCTTACAGAGCTACCTACACACAGGAACTTCCGTTTATACATAACTCTTTTTTTTTTTTAATTGATCTGTAACATTACTTTAGTTTCAAGTGTACAACATAATGATTCAATATTTGTGCATATGGAGAAATGATCACCACAATAATAAATCTGGTTAAAGTCCATCATCATTCATAGTTATATATTTACATAGTTAACATTTTTTTCTTATAATGAGAACTTTTAAGATCTACTCTCTTAGCAACTTTCAAACATACTCTACAAAATCATTAACTAAGCTACTGTCCTGCACATCATATCCCCATGACTTATTTATTTTATAACTGAAAGTTTGTACATTTGACAACCTTATATTTAACTCTTATTCAATGTTTTTAAATTATGTGCATAGTTTATAATATAAATAAATATATCTAGTCTATAGATATATTTAGTAGTATAAGTTGATAATCTGTGAATTTAAAATGTATATATAGTGGGTGGTGAGCTCAGAAAAATTTAAGTGATGAAGCATGTGATCAAAATGTCTGGTAACTAGAAGTTATCTTTGCTGAAGTACTGGGTACATTAATTATGCTTCTACTCAAGTGAATTCTCCTGATATTTCTTGGAGACATTCATCTCTTTTCTATCTGAATTCCTACCAAAGCTAAAACTTCCATTAGATATGACCTTTCCTCCTTGACCCAATCAACAAAACTACCATATATAAAAAACAGCTCTCATAATTGCAACATATTCTAAAACTGAGCTAGCCAACAGAGTTTTCTGTGATGATAGAAATGTTCTGTTCTGGAGTGTCCAGAATAGTAGCAATAGCCATACATGACTACTGAAGTACAGCCAGTTCAACTGAAGAATTTTAAATTGTATTTGATTTTAAGTAATTCCACTGTAAATGTAAAGAGCCACATGTGACTGGATGCTATATTGTACACAACACCTCTAGAAAGCTGTGATTAATATAGCTGGAATGGCATTTATGCTCAAGTATGTAAGTTAGAGGTTCTCTCCCCAAAAGATATCCTTTAATAAGGTTTTCACTTGTTTTCCTAAAAAGCCTCTCATATTATTTAATATTTATTGTATCACTTCATTCTTTTTAAAAATTCTATTTATTTATTTTGAAAAAGAGAGAGAGTGTGAGCAGAGGAGGGGCAGAGAAAGGGAGACAGAATCCCAAGCAGGCTCTGCACTGTCAGCACAGAGCCAGATGTGGGGCTCAAACTCACAAACTGTGAGATCATGACCTGAGCTGAAATCAAGAGCTATACACTTAACCAACTGAGCTACCCAGGCACCCCACATTTTTTTTCAAAGGTGACAACACAATAATTATTTCTAAAAAATGATTCATAATTCAAGTGTTTGGTTATCATCATAAGTAAGTATTTTAAAGTCTAATTTTAAAAACACTGCAAACAAACAAAAAGAGCAACGAGTGAAGACAGACAATTCCCATCATATGTAAAATATATTCTAAAACCCTTTTATTATTGAGACAGTGCGGGTCTGGAGCTTAACCAACAGGCAGATCAAAGGAACATACAAAAAAGTATTAAAATAGGTGCATATGAAAACAAAAACTTCCAGAGGTAGTATATTTCACAGGAAGCATCACAAATTACTGGGAAAAACATTACTATTCAATAGTTCTGGCACAACTGGATAGTTATTTAGGAAAAATACATAGTTGAATCCACACTTCACACTCATAACCAGAATCAATTCCAATGGCTGATAGATTCAAATATTAAAAAAAAAAAAAGAAAACCAGAAAAATTAATAAAAGAAACATAAGACAATTCTTTTATTATCCTGAAGTAGGGGAGGACTTTGTCTCATGTTCTTAAAACTAAAGTTCTTTAGAAAAAGACAGATAAATTTGACTTTACAAAATCTAAACATCTCTGCATAACAGAAATCACTATAAAGAAAATTAAAATATAAATGACAAAAAAGGATTAAGAAGATTTCCTAATAAGAATCTTCCAAAAATCTGAGAAAGGCCAAGAATAGAGAAAATCTAATGATCAAAAATAGACAATCACAAAAAAGAAATAAAATTTTACATAAATAAAATTTTAAAAATTTAATAAAATTAAACATAAAAATGCTTAATCTCGCTCATTATCATAGAAATGCAAATTGAAACTAGTACTTTCCATTTGTCAAATGGAACATTGTCATTTACCGATGACAAGCCCAGGGTGGAGGGTACAGGAGTAAACAAGCAATCAAAAACATCTTGGAGAGGGGCACCTGTGAGGCTTGGTTGATTAAGTATTGCATTCTTGGTTTCGGCTCAGGTCATGATCTCATGGTTTCATGGGGTTGAGCCATGTCAGGCTCTGTGCTGATGGTGCAGAGCCTGCTTGGGATTTTCTATCTCCCTCTCTGCCCCTCTGTCACTCATGCTATCTCTGTCTCTCTCAAAATAAATAAATAAACTTAAAAAAAAAATAACCTGGAGAGAATGTAAATAGTTCTCCCAGTGGAAAGGAGTTGCTAGTAATAATAATATCAACAACAATAACAAATTCTTTTAACCCTTCCTGTGTACCAGACACTATTTTAAACACCTTATTATATACATTAATGCATTTGGCCTTCAGAATTAAGTACTTTTCTTTCTATTCTACAAACTAAGAAACTAAATCAAGGAAAAGAAGTTGACGAACTTGTCTAAGATTCCACACTTAGTAATGAAGTATCAGTATTGACTAGCCTCTGATTCAGCAATTTAACTTCTAGGTATTTATTCCACAGATCTACTGGTACACTTACAAAATAGTATTTGTACAAGGTTATTCACAGAAGCATTGTTTACAGCAGCAAAAGATTAGAAGTACAGGGTCACCAGTAGGAGTCAGATTAAATAAATGCTGATAATTCCATACAATAGAATACAATGTCGCTGTAAAAGGTCAGCACTTGTAATGATGTCCAAGATATATTAAGAAAGCAACGTGCTGCAAACTTTATAGCATATCACTGCATTCATTAAGAAAAGGGACATCAGAATTCATTTTTGTATTTGTTGTACATCCATGAAGAAACATGGAAGGTTAGAAAAGTGGCTAACAAGTATAGTAGGTACTTGTAACATGTGTGGCAAGAGTTGGGAGTCATAGGATATGAGGATGGGAAGAAGGCATTTCATTAAATGTGTGTTTTAAGACTTAATAACTATGTGAAGTATTACCTATTCAAATAAATCCTTTTAGTTTTTTTTTTTAAACAACATGCTAATTTCTTATGTTTAGAGATAAAAACATACATGTTTGGGAGAAATGTAATGTTGAAGTTCCTTGCGTATTGTAGACAGTTGGAGACGATACTGGTAGGGACATATCACATAAGGATTCAAAAGTAAGGCACAGAAATAGAGACTCTGAGCTTCTTTTTCCTAATCGTTGGACTGTATCAATATCCAACCACCTCTCAATGAAAAGGAATGCTAGATGATGCAAAAGAAATGTTAAAGATGCATGTGAGAGTGGAAAAAGGTGATATTTCTATATTAATATACTAGTTAATTTATTAATTCCAATATTATGTAATATTAGAAAACCACACATTCATATATGTACGTGATCTTAAATGTGTATAAATAAGTTAATTTAAATGTTAAAACTACAAATTTGACATTGGACAAAAACCGTGCCTTTTAGTGAGTGGTCTTCATTGGGAAACTTGTGTCAGGGTAGCCTTACATTTGCATTTCTACACGTGTTAGCGATGATCGTAGCTGGTGTGTGTGCACGCCCATTTGTATCCTCATTTATGGACTGCTCATAATGTGTCCAGCATTTTCCCTGCGAAAGGGTCTTTTAATACATTAAAAATTTGTTTAAATTTTTTTTTAATGTTTTATTTATTTCTGAGAGAGAGAGAGACAGCGTGAGCAGGGGAGGGTCAGAGAGAGAGGGAGATACAGAATCTGAAACAGGCTCCAGGATCTGAGCTAGCTGTCAGCACAGAGCTCGATGCGGGGCTTGAACCCACAAACTGTGAGATCATCACCTGAGCTGCAGTTGGACGCTTAACCAACTGAGCCACCCAGGCGCCCCTTAAAGATTTGTTTTGAATGAATTTCTCTGTCCTCTTTCTTACTCATTTTAGAAGAAATTGTGCCTCCTTAATTCATTTCATACCCTCTTTTTACTGAGAGATAAGCAAAGCAGGTCAATTTACTCTAAAATTAACACCATGAAAACTGCCAGTTCACTGTGACAGAATATTTCAAATCTCCGTTAACGTTTTGCAGCAGGAATGGCAAATAAAATTTATCACACATGCCAACTCTAACTGATTGATATTAGTTATCTAAAGCATGTTGATAAGCATCTTTTCAAATGTTGCCCTGGAATACAGTTTTATATCTAATATAATCTAACTGGAATACAGCTTCTAGCATACATTCTGGACTGCTGCTTTGTCAACTCCAACATGTGCAATATTGAGCCAGTAACTCTACCTCTCTGTGCCTCAGTTTTCAAATTTGTAAAATGAGGAAGTAATAGTACCTACCTCACTGTACTATGTGAGACTTAAGTGAGATAATACATCTACAGCACTTAGAAGCACAGTGAGTGCTTAAAAATGTTAACTATCATCATCATCATCACCATGATGTCTTAGTATAACATACTGATCTGGCTGAAATAAAATTCTATATAATAATTCCCTCAAAAAAGAAAAGAAAGAATTTCAACTTTCAGAGACCATCACAACTCTCTATGTTCCAAAGTGTTTTGAAGTTGCAATTTTCAATGTATTATGAACTCTAAATATGCTTTTTTGGATGAGATAAAAGGACAAAGCACTAAACTTAAAATACCTTTCTGTTTTTATTTTAGTAGAAAATGATTGTTATTCGTCTTTAAATTTTCTGGGCTTCTGGCCCACCCACCAGAAAGAAAAAAACAGTATTATTATTTTTTTAAAAAATTTGTTTAATGTTGTATTTATTTCTGAGAGAGAGTGTGTGAGCAGAGGAGGGTCAGAGAGATGGAGATACAGAATCTGAAGCAGGCTCCAGGCTCTCAGCTAGCTGTCAGCACAGAGCCCAATGTGGGGCTCGGACCCATGAAACATGAGATCATGACTTGAGCTGAAGTCGGATGCTTAACCGACTGAGCCACCCAGGCACCCCCCAAAAAATAGTATTTAGAAGAGACCAGGGCATGTGATGCCAAGTTATAAGTCTGGCTCTGCTATTTAACTAGCTATATAACTGAACAAATCACTTAACCTTTCTTACTCAATCTCCACTACTACCAGCTTAGTTTAGGACATCATCGTCTTCCTACTGTACTGGGCTCAGCAGGTCTTTTTGTTTCCCATGCAGGAAACAGAGTGAGCATTTGAAAGCACCTACAAGTTCTTCCTTTTTCCCTTTCTCTTCCTGAACAATTCTGTCCTTCTTGGGGGGTAGGATGGGAGGGGGTAGAGCAGAGCTGGTGTCCATGCTGGTGAAGGAAGGGAGGCAAAGTCATGATGGCCCAGAGCAGGATATCAAAGCATTTGCAAGATGATGAAGTAGTCCCTGCAAAAAGCAGCCTGGAATGGAAAGTAACAGCCCAGGCAGGTTGAGGAGTGTGCCTTATTGTGGGGGAAGAGGAGGGCTGGCATGAGGAAACAGAATCCTAGAGTGTAAAGATGCTCTTGCGGGGCGCGTGGGTGGCTCAGTCGGTTGAGCATCCAACTTCGGCTCAGGTCATGGTCTCCCGGTTCATGGGTTCGAGCCCCACATCGGGCTCTGTGCTGATAGCTCAAAGCCTGGAGCCTGTTTCAGATTCTGTGCCTCCCTCTCTCTCTGATCCTCCCCTGTTCATGCTGTCTCTATCTCTCTCTCAAAAATAAATAAAATATTTTTTAAAAAGAAAAAAAAAAAGATGCTCTTGCACGGGTGTGGCCCAGCATAGGGTGCAAAAACCCAAGGGGAGTGACACACTTAGGAAAAAAGATGCTGTGTGAGATCGGTTACCAACAAGGGATTGATCAAATAAGTAGATATCTGAAGGATAATGGGAACCTGTTTCTCATTGTCAGAAAGGGAAATACAAATAGGAAAGAAAGAAAACTAGAGTGAAACTTTATCATACTGCATTTTAACTGGAGGCATTGGTATGAACTGTTTTTAATATACATAATTAGACAAATTAATATAGATAAATAGTGTGCGTGTGGGATGCTTGGGTGGCTCAGTCAGTTAAGCATCTGACTTTGACTCATGTCATGATCTCATGGTTCATGGGTTCGAGCTCTGTGCTGACAGCTCAGAGCCTGGAGCCTGCTTCAGATTCTATGTCTTCCTCTCTTTCTGCCCTTCCTCCACTCACACTCTTTCTCTCTTTCTCAAAAATAAATGTTAAAATTTTTTTAAATGTGCATGCGTTTATCTTATAAAAAGATATATTCCCTATCTCTAGAATTATTGACATCTCAATAGCAACAAACATATCTAATGCCAAGATCCTGTATTCTAAATATAATTTTTTCCACTAAAAGTAACCAAAGCTTGTTAGAGAAAGGGCTGATTCCAGGGCTGGGGCAAGAAAAGTACATGAAGAGTCTGAAATGTCTTGTTGTATGAGAAAGAATGATGGGAATGTATCAAAAGGGAAAAAATAAAAACCAGCTTGAAGATTGTCATATTAGCCAAATTGGGGGCAGTCTGCATATCAAAATCCACAGTGACAGTAACAGACCCACTGACTAACACAGAATCCCACAAACACATGCACAACACACACACACACACACACACACACACAAATTAATTGTAAGTTTACAGTATAATAAGGAATAGTATAATAATAGAGTCTCAAAGTGGCTCTGCACAAAATGTTTATTACTTACAAAGGGAAAGGAGTGATCTTACAGTGCAGAGCCTGGGCAGACATCACCTTAATCTAGTGATCAAAGAGGACATCATCATTATTGGGCCAAATAAAAATCCTATGCTACCTGACAGAGATCAATGAAAAGGTCATAGCATCACTTGAGCAATATTCCCATCCAAGATTGGTAACTTAAATCTAATCCTAAAGAAAACTCAAATAAGTTGGTATTAGAGTGTAATGCTCATGAAAGTCAAGGAAAGATGAAAGATCTGCTCCAGACTGAAGACGACATGTAACTAAATGTTGTCAACAACATTATAAAACACTGGCAAAATATGAACGGGGTCTGAGAATTATATGCGAGTCATGTTTCAATGATAATTTGCTGATATTGCTAGTTGTATTATGGCTATGTAGAAAAATTTCCTTGTTTGTAAGAAAGATGCACCATCACACCATCAACGAGTCATGAGTATCAGGACTGCAATGTACTTTTCCATGGTTCAATGCGAAAAAAAAAAGTCTTTGAGCTGTACTTGCAACCTTTCTTTAAGTCTGTCAAATCAAGATTTAAAAAATACCAAATTTATGAGCACAGCGCATTTCACGTTATAAGTATTCTCTTGGAACTTCTCAGTGACTCCCACGGCAACTAGAATGAAACCCAAGACTTAAGTTTTCTTACCCTGCTTTCTCAGTCCTCATTTCCAGCCATCCTCTATGTTCCAGCTACACTAGCTGTAACTGTGCTCCTGGAACATGCAGGGTTCATTCCCACTTCAGAGCTTTGCATGGACTCTTCTTCTTGGAACACTTGTGCCCAGATCTTGGAATGACTGGTCCTTTCCAGCATCTAGCTGTCCTCTCAACGTTAGCTTTCAGAAAGACCTTCTCTTCCCTTCCTGATATTCTCTATCACATCACCCGGTTTTATTCTCTTCATAATTTATTAAGTTGTTTAATTTAAATTTGTTATTATTAAATTTAATTTATTTATTTATTAAATTATTAAAGTCATTTATTTATTATTGTTTCCTTTATTTTCAGTATCCCCCAACGAGACCATAATTATCTTAGGATAAGGGGCTTTGTCAGTCTCTGTCACTGCAATTTCCCCATAGCCAAGTATTTGGACAGAGAGGCAGCTAATGACTCTTGGCTGACTGGCAATCTAGTTCTTGATTTTTCTTATGAAGTGGGAATAAACTACTACCTACCTTATCGTGTTGTACATTGGATAATATATGCAAATGATTAACACAGTGCCTGGCACATAATAGGTACCATATAGATGTGAAATATACTTATACAAGGGAAAACACCAGTTTGGATCTAGAACCTCTCTGAAAGTTCAACATGTATCTCCCCCTAAATTTACTGCTGTACTGATTATGATTTAATAGAGAGAAACACTTACTTTTCAAAGCCTAGCCAAAATGCATTTAATTTAGTGATACAGTACTGTGCTGAGAGAAAACAAAAAACAAAAAAATACTGGTCCTATTCTTTGTGGAAACATATTTTTTTTATTTTTAGAAGTGCTATTTAAATGATTCATACTTTAAATAATATGTTTTATGATACCATTATATATTCCCTAACATATTATTCTTTTATACTTTCTTCCTCTAACTTATCAAAATTTTTACTGACACAAGCTCTAGATTTATAAACATTATTCATCTTCAAAAAATTTTTCTTCAAAGTAAGCATTATTTCTGCATGTTCATGGATAAAGCATAATTAATGTCTGATTAAGGTCACAAGTTAAGTAAAAGTGAATCAAAGCCCTCTCCAGGCTTCAGACTCCCAGTGTGTTATTGCTCTAAGCATAATCGAATATTTATTGAATGCCCCGGCAGGGCCAGGAGTGAAAGAGATACATAAGACAGACCCTTAGGACACATTTCTTATTAACAAAAAGTGTAAATTAAAAGGAAATTGAATCTATTTTGAGTTTCTATATGGGACAGCTGTTTAAACTATTATATCTATGGTGGGCAGAACTCCACAAACCAAACCACAAATCCACAAGGGCACCATAAGCAGAATTTCTTAAATCCTGAGAACAAATGACTAGAATATTAAACTACTTCTTTCACTAACCCATTTGTTACTTTTTCAGTTGCGGTTAAGACAGTGGGGGAAACAATGTTTCCAGGGAAAGACACAGAGCTAACAATCTTCCTTTAGAAAATCATCTGCAACAATGTTACACTGCCTCTGTTTTTCTACAGTCTTCCATTGTCTCCTCCCTCCTTACACTCTCACCCACCACAAACACACATAAGCCTTATTCATCAAGACTATAAGTTTATGTGTTCTTTTTTCAAATCAGTAAACATTAATATGCAATGTATTACTTAAGCAAATTTCATAGGTAAAAATTCTGGAAGTAATACAAGTTTTTCACTTCACCTTTAAATATCTCCTAATTTTCTGAGTAACAGTTCACGTGAGTCAGTCAGTGATGAAGCCTGTTGAAAACAGACATGCTGGTGTTTGTGGATTCCCCTGAAAATGACTAAAACATGGTTTTTTTTTTTTTTTTTTGGTTGCAAATATGTTATACAAATGCTCTGATCTTTGAGGTGATTTGGAATATTGTACCTCTAGTTCTTATTTATTAATATGCCTCTCACTGGTGCCATGTTAGATTTGAGATGTCTTCAAAATTTATTCCCTACAATTAGCTTAAACACAGTAAGATAAAGGCATTAGTGCAAAGGGACAGTAAGACTAAGGGAAAAAAAAAATAAAAAACATGGTAAAGCCTGGGGTGAGGTTGACAAATAAAAGGTACAGTTACTTGCCAGAGAGAAGTGGATCTGAACTGGGGCTGTCAATAGCCTATGGTAAAAAGTGGATGGGATCAGGTATAAAACCCAAGACGTATATATGCTAAAAACAAGCTAATGGCTCAGGAGAAATTAGATCCTCTTTTGATGATGCTGAGACATAAATGAAACTTTTCTCAATAGTCCTCATAAATGGAAAATAAAGTGTAGTTAGTGCTATTGACATTTATCATAAAGGAAATTTGTGATTCTCCTTAGAATGTCCCTCATTATAAACCAATGGCATAATACCAAGTATAGGTTAGTTAAAATAATTATATGGAGTCCAAAATACAACTTATTGATAGTCTGTACAAATTTAGATACATTTTAAAGTATCTATTCTATTACCTAGAGTGGGGTCAGTGGGAGCGGTCACTTTTCAGCCCGAGCTAATTGCTGCCTCTTCTAAAAACAATTTTTTTAATGTTTATTTGTTTTTGAGTGGGGGAGGGGGAGGGGTAGAGAGAGAGGGAAACACAGAATCTGAAGCAGGCTCCAGGCTCTGAGCTTCATCACAGTGCCCGATGTGCAGCTCGAACTCAAACCATGAGATCATGACCTGAGCTGAAGTCAGACACTTAACCGACTGAGCCACCCAGGCACTCCCTTTAGAAAAAATATATATGTATATGTGTATATATAGATATATGTATGTATCTAAGAAGCAAAATTGTAACTACTACTTACACTTTGATTTAGAAGAATGAAACACACAATGTAAACTTCAAAGAAAGTTTGAATATAATGTAAAATTGCTTATAAAATTATTTACAGTCTAACACTTGTTAGGCACTGGGCTGAGAGTTTTCAGATGTGGATTTAAGAACACTCGAGGGAAGATATTCTCCACAACTGTTACAATTGAGGAAATTGAAGCAAGGAGAGTGTAAGTAACTTGCCTAAAACTAAAAAACACACAATGTGTGGTTGAAATCACATGGAACTCTGCAACTGGGTTTAAGACGACCTTGTATTAAATACTTTGCAGAGACTGCTCTACTTAAAAGTACCAGGATCATAAAAAGAAATCATAGAGGGGAAAAGTAATATAGTAGAATTTCAAATGGAGATCCCAAGGTCAACAGACTCTTATTGATAGGGTAGATATCCCACCCCACTCAAACCAATGATGCCCTGAATGAGTGGCCTGCCAATGAAGGTACAGAAGGAAAGGGATGCTAGGCACTGCCTGATTCTTTGTTCTGGGAGGAGAGGCTGCTGAGGCCTTCTTGATCATTTAGCCTCACCTATTCTCCCATCCCTAACCCCCACCCAGCTGTGGAGCACTACTCCAACATGTGCTACACTGTGTATTTGTGGCACATATTTATTGGTTGTTTATCCAGAATCAATGTTGCACTCCTCTTCTTACTACCCAAAAGAGCCCCAGTTTTTTTCAGGTATTTGCATCAGGAGGAATCATTGTTGCTTATCTAAGTCGATTCTGATGGCCACATTCCAAGTAACTTGATCATGGATTTTTCACAACTCTGGCCAGTGAGAAATTAGGAAAAGTCTGTTGGATGCCTTCTAGAATAAACGATAAAAGGAAATTTCCTTCCACTGGACAGTGTCGTGTCTTTTACCACTGGAGAAGTGTGGTATGTGTGCATGTGTGTTCCTGCATGTATGTGACAGATACACACACAGAGGCAAACAGACAAAAAAGGAGACAGAGGGAATGAGACACTAAGAAATGAGGCATCTAGAAAGGAATAAATTGGTAAAAAGGTCAGGGGAGAGAGGTAAGACAATAAATATCAGAGAAAGGGAGAGGTGACCTCTGTCCCCCCCCCCACAATAAAAAAAAAATTGTGTCAATACTGTCACCTCCCAGAAGCTCAGAGGAAAGCCATTCTTGCTCTGTACAGCATTTAGTACACTATCAAAAACATGTGAAAATTAATTGCCACTATTTGGGGATAAGAGTGAAATACCAGCTCAAAAATAGCAAGTCATACAGAGAAAGGACCAGCTTGAATACATTTGGTATCTGTTTGCATCTCCTGAATGTGGCTATATGCAAATCCAGATCATAATGATCTTATGAAAATGCATTTTTTTGCTCACATAAATATACTGCTAAACAGCTATGCCATCATATCTAGATCCAACTTTCAGATTCAATGCACATATTGCTAAATGTCAAATGTATTCATATTCATTTATATTTGAATGCTGCTTTGAGTGGAAAACTATAAATCATCCATTCAAAAATAAAAACAAAAATAAAATGGAAATGCAGCATTATTTAGCACCACAGATGAACCCTTATTTATCTTGCAGTTAAGCAGCGAAGTGAATAAGCATTTTCAAACAGAAGCTCTGACTCTGAAATCTTAATAACTAAACTGCAAAAACCACAAGTTCTGCCAAATATTTGAGTTTTCCTCAAATCTCAGTTATTGTTATACTTTTATCTCCATAGTCAGAAATTCTTACTTTGACTGAACAATATCTATTTCACTGAGTATCTTCTGTATTGGATCACATAATACAACTCTCAATTTCTCTTGAAATATTTTATTATCTACACTTATCTTAATTATTCTCTATCAGGTTGTTTTTATTAATGCCTCATAAATGGAGAAGCAGTTTAAAAAGTTGAATAATCCTAAATAAATCTGTTGAGTTCATCTTGTTGACTCCCTCATTTACCACCAGCCAAAGCTATATAAATGCCCTTTCCTTCTCACCAGCTATTCCTTCTCTGGTTTTTAATACTGGAATGCGCCAAGGCTCAACCCCCTTAAATCCTAGGACCTCTTTTTCCCCTTCCATTAGTGACTTCAACAAATCTCATGCTGTAACTACTATCTATCTGCTAACAACTCCCAAATACATATCTCCAGTTGGATCCCTGCTCTGACCTCCGGATTTTTATAAAGATTTTTCTATGTAAATCCTTATTCATAATCTCCACTTGGGTATCTGTTAGGCACATCAATCTTAAACGTCCAAATCTGATTTCTTCATCTTCCCCATTAAATCCGTCCCTTCTAAAGTCTTCCTTGTTTAATTAATGCCAATTCTTACCTTCCAATTGCTCAGTCCCCAAACCTTGGTATCACTCTTGTGCATTCACAAGCCACAGTTTTCCAAATAACAAAGAGCTATACCTTCAGAGTATACTTGGAATCTGACTTCACACCACTTGCACCCTGGTCCAAGCTATCATGTCTCACTGGGATTTGAAGAGCTAGTCTCCAGCTTGGGTGTTCTATCCTGTGCGCACATCACATATACATCATCTCCTATCTTTCCCAAGCACAGTAATTGTTTTATAGCTTATGTCTGATTGTGTTACTCCTCAGTTCAACTGTTCTCTTCCTATTTCACTGAGACCAAACCTCATGATCTAACCCCTCTGACCTCATTTCCTACAACTCTTTCAGTTGCTCATACTGTTCCAGCAACACTAGTCTCCAGGCTTTTCCTGAAAAGTACGAGCATATTTATACTTTGCACTTACTGACTCTGCCTGAAATACTCTTCTCCCAGTTCAACACCTCACCTCTTTCAGGTCTTACTTACTCAGCTTCTTGGTAAGACATTCCCTGACCCCCAGTATTAAATTGCACTGCTCCCAAACACTCCCTCTTCTCTACAACTTACCACTATAGGACAGTCAACTTAAATTTTAATTAATTAGTTATTTAATATTGTCTCCATCCTCTAGAATGAGGGTCTGTTTTCATGACTGCTATTTCCCCAATGTTTGCATGCTGTCTCTCTTATAGTAGATAACCACATTTGCTGACAGCTTTCATTGAATATCTCTACCTTAAAGTTCATCTTATCATGACATAAAGTTGTACATTTCTAATTTCCTTCTCCCTTTTATATGCTATAGTTCAATCTATAGCACCATTATCTGCCCTCCTTTTCTTATTTAAAAAAAGAAATTAAAGTAATCTCTCTATGCAGTGTGGGGTCTCAAACTCACAACCTTAAGATCAAGAGTTGCATGCTCTCTACATACTGAGCCAGCCAGGCGCCTCTGCCCTCCTTGCAAGCTAGAAATGTGAAGAGTCACTAACAACTTGAAACATTGGCTTCCCTTCATTCCTTAGGTGCTATGAATTCGATCTTTCACCTACATCTCTCTCAAATTTATTCTTGTCTGCAACTCCACTACTACCTCTTCCATTCAGGCTCTTGTTGGATCCGCACTGCCCAAAGGATAAAGTCCACATTCCTCCTCCTGACATAAACAAGTCTCTCTTCCTATCTGACTGTGCCCTTCTTTTACAGCTACATCTCATCTCCCCTATATCTGTTCTCTATATATCTAGTTTTCTCAGTGTGGCATGCTTTTTGAGCTTTTACTACTTTTCATAATACCAATTCTACATGAAATACGCTCCTTGCTCTCCAAGGAACAATTCTGACATCATTTTACAGGAGCTACCTCAAATGTGACTTCTACAAAGTCATCAGAATAACAGCAGCTAACACCCACTGAGTGCTTACTATAATTTACATAATTTACTTCCATCATATCATTTAATCCTTAAACAAATCTATTAGAAAGGTACTGATAATTTCCCCAAATTACACATGATAAAATAAGGCTACAAGAAGGTAGGAAACACGTTGTAGGTGACGGACTTAATAAGCAGATGAGCTAGGATTGGATCCTAGGTCTAATTCCAAAGCCTAAATGTCAAAACTCTAAATAAACAGCTGATTGACCTTCAAATAGGTATTCTGAAAGTCTTTATTGAGTTTAAGTCATTTTGCAACCATTAATTTTATTGTTGTGTGAAAAAAGAAGTAAAACTACAAACTCTGGGGTGCCTGGGTGGCTCAGTTGGTTTAGTGTCTGACTCTAGATTTTGGCTCAGGTCATGATCTCGTGGTTTGTGAGTTCAAGCCTCACATCAGGATCCACTGTGGCAATGTAGATGCTGCTTGGGATTCTCCTTCTCTCTCTCTCTCTCATTCTGCCCCTCTCTAGCTCACTCTCTCTCAAAGTAAATAAATTAAAAAAAAAAAAAAACCTCATAAACTGTAAGTTGCCACTTTACAACTACCCAGATAATGAATAAAGAAATTCACTCTAAAACATTGTTTTAGTATACAAGAAGACACATAATTTTTGTAGGTATATTTTCATGATGAGAAGGAGTAACAATAATACCATTATTGTCAATTTACAGCATTTATAAAATTACAGGCAGAGTAAAAGACCAGAACCTTGTTTTTGTATCCCACAAAGCCCACATAAAGATCACCTGATATGTCCAAAAGGACCTCTGGAATGTTACATCACTACTAATTTCTACCCAATATTTACAATCGCCCTGCTTGGTAATGCTTCATTTCACTGACCTTTTCATTATAAGGTGCTTTGCTGGGTTTGCATATAGCATCCCACCCAAAGGTGACTTTGAGGGAGCCTCTAAAGGCAGCTCCAGCAGGTCTCCATAGAAATGGCCCCAGGGTTGTCTCCAAAGTGGTCCTGCTTGGGTTGCCATGGTAAACAACCAGGCTAGATTGCTATATTCAATTCTTGCCAGAGTCGCCATGGTGACTGCAAAGGATGGCTCCTTAGAAGGACCTCACAAGGGCGCGTTTCCATGGTGACCCTATCCTGCATATTTCTAAGCAACTTCCCTCTGGTTGCTCCGTGACCAACTGCAGCAGGTTCATTCTGAGAGTCACCCTGGAAGGTCTCTCCCATAGATACCATCGGAACACACAGGGATTTGGAAGTGAGGCCTGTAAACAAATAAACTGCTTGAAAATGTAAATGGTACCATTCATAAATCATTAAATTGGTCCTTATATGTTTTAGGAAGGATCTGTTTTGATGGGTAACAACAAAAAAAAATTTGTAACGTCTGTTAAATGTGCCTATTTCAAATCTTCATTTAAAATATCTTACAGAATATAATGCAGATAATTAAAGTTTCAAATTTCTCCGATCTTACAACGTAGTGGATAACTAGGTAAAAAATACTTTATAGTGGATATGACACATACACATAAAATCAAATCATAAATACAGATGGACCATTAGGTTATAATGAGATATCAAGGAAATTTTTATAGAGCAAAAGACAAAATATTTGCAAGTCAAATGAAAAAAAAAATGTGTTTTTTTAGTGGAGTTGGGAAAGCCTAGCCATATTTGGGCCCAAGCTATTTTTTCCTGTATTTTTGTGGTTGGAACCATCTCAACTACTCTTCCTTTCAATTTAAAATGTGAATATAAACCATTCTGAACAGATGCTTGGTTTTTAAACCATTTAACTATTCTCCTGAAACTTTAAAATACTGTACTTTTTCTAGTATTTAGTCAAGGATAAATTTTATCTAATTGCTAATTTCAGTATCTTTAAAATTTACTGAACAAATACAAAGAATCCACCGTTCAAAAGGTACACTGATAATTTCTGTACATGTGCCCACTCTTTTTTGTACTTGCCAAGTGACTCTTTAAATTTACACACACACACAGACACACACACACACACACACACACACAAAGACACACCTTATTGTGAAGAAAAGGTTACTTATTGTGAAGAAAAGGTTAACCTTGGGTTTCCTCTTTTTTCTCCTCACCTTGAGGTAAAGGCAAACAAGATTCTCCCCTCGAGCACTAGTTCCACTGGTTCTACATTTTCCATTATTTATTTTTTTCTCTCAGATTCCATTCTCCTATTCTGTTTACTACAGCCCACCACTGCCCAGTCACATTCCACTCAGGAGAATGAAACTGAGTTTGGAAAACAAAAATAGTCCAGAAAAATTAGGATAATTCATAGTCACTTCTTCACTTCTTAGTGAAGTCTCAATGTTTTACACAAAGCCTGAATTTGTAGAAACTTCTTACTTTAAGCCTTCAGTATGTTTTTGTGAACCAGAGTAGTCACTGCCATTTTCATCTATTCATTTATTCATTAAGTATTTATTGAGTGACTACCAAGTATTAGGCACTGTTTTAGGGGCTGAGAACACTTCAGGGAACAAATAAAAATTCCTGGGTTTAAGGTGCTTAGATAATGGACTGGGGGAGAGAGAAAGAAAGATGGTACAAAGAAAACCAGTAAGTACAAAATCTTATCTTCTGTTAGAAAATGATTAAAGTCAGGGAGAAAATTAAAGCAGAGAAGAGGGAGGCTGAGTTCCAAGTCAGGCTGAGATGGGGGCTGGGATACTACAGATTAATGGGGGGAGGGCGGTCAAGAACTCACCACTCACCTGCCAGAAGTACACTCAATATTGTACTCATTACTAATAAAAATCCTTAAATTAAAAATAAGATTGAGTAAGAAGGTCTGCTTCATAGAGAACTCAAGAGAAATTAATCAAAGTAATACTCAGTTTCCCCCACTTTTATACTTGTTTTCTGGGAGGCAGCAAAGTAGATGTTAAGTGATACCTCCAGTCTAATTTCTGCTTCAAGAACTACGTGAGCTTGGGTGAGTTACTCCACCTTGAAAGCCTCTTTCTCAATTTTAAAGTGAGAAAAATAATTCCAAGCTGAAAGGAGTACTCTGAAGACATGCAAAGACAAAAAATATATATATAAATACTAAAATATGGTGGGTCATAATATAATGTCTGGAATTTACATGGGAACATTTCAGAAAAAAGAGGTGAGGAAAGAAACAGATGAAGAAAGTTGGATAACACGTTGGAAATTAATGAAGCCCAGTGATAGGTATATAAGTCCATCGTAGCACTTTTTATGTTTGAAATTCTCCATTAGAACGCATTGCAAGGAAAAGATGAAACTTGAAAGCAAAGACACTTCCTCTCTAAAGGATTTTACGGTAACTAGAAAAAAATGGATAGGAACACTGACCTATTTTGTATAAAAAATCTTATAAAAATTTTTTTTTCTTATATAAAATAGGCAAAAAGTGGATTTATTTACTGAGTGCTCACTAACCTGGAATAATGCTAGGTGCTTTCCATACCTTCTTCTAACTCTAATTAAAAACAATTAACTTCAGGGGTGCCTGGGTGGCTCAGTTGGTTAAATGTCTGCTTCGGTTGAGGTCATGATCTCACAGTTTGTGAGCTCGAGCCCCATGTTGGACTCTGTGTCAGGCTCAGAGGCTGGAGCCTGCTTCAGATTCTGTGTCTGCCCCCTCCACCCCTCCCATGCTCATGCTCTGTCTCTCTCTCTCTGTTTCTCAATAATAAATAAATGTTAAAAAATTTTTTTAAATTAACTTCATGCTTTACTCATCATAAGAGACAATATAAGACAGAAAGGCAGAAAAGCATCATTGTTAAGCTTGCAGATTCACTGGGTACTCAATGTATAATGGGTTTTTTAGAAGAAAGTTTAGTATCATCTACCGAATCTTTAAAAGCAAGCATGCAATGGAGCTCTACACAGCTAATAGAAGTTTTCGACAATGAATTCTGTATGATTATATTGAGAAACTTAAAAACTTACCAGATCCGTATCTGCCTTTTTATTGGTCAAAGCTTCCACTTTGGAATCCAGTTCTGCTTGTATTTGGTCTCTCCTTTTCATAACACCCTTCATATCAAAACACAGGGATGGAATAAGTTGCACTTTGGTTTAACAATATTTGTATAAAAAATACACATTTTAGAATATAAATAGCCTCTCTTCCCCAAGTCATCAGTCATTTGGGGATACAACGACTTAAACAAATTTGTTTAACCTCTAAAAGCTAAAACTGAAAGCAGGTATTTAAGATAATTTTCTTCATAAATCTTTTATTAGTTTTCCCAATGAACATCTTACTGGTGTAAGTATTTTATGTACAACTCTTGACGGAGCACTCTCGACATATTCAGTTCTTCAAAAAGAGCAAAAAACAAAACAAATAATTATTCAAAAAAACCAGTGGGAGCACTGAAAATATATGCTACGATATAACCTGGTGCAGTTGAGAGGTCACACAGGACACTCACCTAAAAATGTCTATAATAATTGGCAGCCCACTTATCCAAATCCAAAGGCATGGTTAATTAAAGAGTTAATTACAGTGGGGAATCAGAAAACTGAAGTGTGAACTCACGTTTTGAGATTTTACTTTAGCTTAACATATATAAGTATTAATCAATTAGCCAAGCTTTTGATGAGAAATCACAGCCTTTTCTCTGCCTGAGAGGAGTTCCATCTTGTTTTCTTGAATAACCATTGATTTCATGTTTTGGTACCCTTAAACTTTAAAACACCCTTATGAAGGAATCTGAGTGCAGAATTCACCTGCATCTTTTATAATTTCTGCCAGTCTTTTACAGTGTGTTTCCCTTTGTGGCCCATTTTTCTTCCAAGACCTGCTACTTAGGCTTTATAGACACAAGGGCTCTTTTTATTTGTACTCATCTTTTACTGGTTTTCAAAATATTAGTTTAAATGATAAAATTGTGATAATGAACACAAGAGGCCCAAAGAGGTTAACAAAAAATTAAGCTAACTCCAGGTAAGTAAAAAATTCAACCAGAAAGAGTGGAAGTGCAGGATATACGAGAAGAGCCTTAATGAGGCATAAGTTTTTCAGGTGTTTTCCGAGGAAGGGAAGAACCTACCCATAAACCAGTTAAATGGAGGCAAGATAATTTGAAATAGTATTTGGGAACTGAGAGGCATTAAGGATAAAGAGCATCCTGAAAATTACTCAGTCTAATTTTGTGTCTGGCGGAATTACTCTTAACACACTCAAAAGAGATAAACATTTCTCCTGTGTTCAAAGAAATCAATAGAAAATTCAGGTAATTACTACACATCTTTTATATTTATTTCAGTGTTTCATTGCCATTAATATCAGGAACCCTTTTTTATGTCTAACCCAAATGACACATACTGCAATTTAGTCTCACTTATTTAAGGTATGTTTTCATAACTATGAAGTACTATGCTTCACATAGGTAGAAATATTTTAAGTTAAGAGTTTGCATCAGATGACAACTAGTAAACTTACACAAATTTAATCATTTTGTCAAGGTCTAAACTTTATTATTTTAGCTCACATTGAAGAAAACATTCTAATATTAAACAGAACCAGAACTGCAATATAAATGCTACTGATTATACCCTAGGAGTCTACAAAATAATATAATCAAATGAGAACCTATAAAATAATTCTTCTGGTTGCTATTATAATTTTTCCACACCTTTAGTGATATATGACTTAAATTACATAATTTTCATCTTGGCATAATAAAGAGAAAAACACATCTAATTGAGGGAGAAGAATATACTATTTTTAATTATACAAATCAAATCTCTTTGAATAACCACACAAAGCAGATATCAATAATGAAGTAAAGCAATGAAATGTAGCCAAGGAAATTGATGGAGACTAGGAGGAGACTCCTCAGCAGTGAAACATTAGAGGCCTTTGGGAAGCAAGAAGCATTTGTTTATAGAAGACCCCAATAAAGTCGAGTAATAGCAGCAACCTGAAATACCTACAAAATATTTAATGACTGTGAAATAAAAACCTAAGCGTGATAAAAGAGACAGATCTCATGCTGCAAGGCTAAGAGAGCTTTTCTTACCAAGACAGAAGCAAAATTAAAAAAAAAAAAATTTAAAAAGTCCTCCCAAACCAAGAGTACATAAAAACAGACACAGCTCCACTTACACACAGCAGAAGAAATGGACTATATATGAATGTAAGTGGGCTCCTTCTCCCACTGCCACGCTATAACACCAGAGCCCTGAGGGTATCAGTTTGTTCAAGGTACTGTGAGCAGAGCATAATACAGGATGAAAAACATTAGCTTTGCAGATAGCATTGCTAAATCCCAAATATCTGGAAACCGTAACTTGAACTGAGGAGGTTAAATACAAAACTTTGATGTAAAAGGAATAAAAGCCTTTGCAAATAGTGAAAGAAAAACATTTTAACTTGAAGGATTTCTTTTTAGAAGCATCCAGAAGACAGAACAAACATCAAAAATCCTACTCAAGTACTTTGTACATAATGATACTAAATACATTGCTAAATCAAATGTACCTAGAAGGGAGAAAGGAACTCTTTCATGAAAAGAAATCTCTAAAGCACTAAAAGCTTTTTAAGTAAAATTTTATTTTTAAAAAATTTTTTCATGTTTTTTATTTATTTCTGAGAGAGAGAGAGAAAGCATGAACAGGGGAGAGTCAGAGAGGGAGACACAGAATCTGAAACAGGATACAGGCTCTGAGCTCTGAGCTAGCTGTCAGCACAGAGCCCGACACAGGGCTTGAACCCACGAACCATGAGATCATGACCGGAGTTGAAGTCGGACGCTTAACCAACTGAGCCACCCAGGTGCCCCCACAATTTTTTAAGTAAAATTTTAAAGGGTTGGAAAAACTAATCATATTGTCTATGTAAATCTTGACTGAGGATGTTTACTGTGGCTATTGAGTATTCCTACAGGATAGGAAAACAGTGGTGAAAAAAATAGAAATAGAAACTGCCTTTATAAAGCTTATAATCAGGTCAGAGACTAAGGTACAAGGATGGGGTGTTCTTACCATTAACATTTCACTATAAAGTACATACTCATGTACTACAGGAAGTAGGGCCTCTGAGAGTCCAGACATCCGTTTTTCAGTGGCCTTACAGCATTTGTCAATGCAGCTGGCAATCCCTTTTAGAGTATCAACCAAATCTTCTTCTGACGCTGACCACAGAATGTGAATTGGGCCATATTCTTTCATTTCATCAGAATATTCTAAAAACAAAAATTAAGCTCTTCAATTTACAGAAGTTTTAAAAATCTGTGTATCATAGACAGTAAGAAGAGACCTTATTTTTCTCATTGTGTATATGTTCTTCTAAGTGAACATAAGAAGATGGCTACCATCTTTCATTAAGTTGGCAGCCATTCCAATCCACTCAGGTCAGTCCTTAAATGACTAGTGTCCACATGTAATTAGCAATAACATCCTTTTTCATTCTCTTAAGTATCCTGACTTGGAAAACAAATTATAAGTTTGTCTTCTTTCTCCCCTTTTCCTGATTACATATCCTACTTAACAGTAATTGTTTCCAGTGATCTCAAAGCAAACAATGGGTATCATTCTATAATCATACCTGCACAGAGCCAATTACCAATTTCAATATTTCTTAATATTTATCTCTCTACCCATTGTCTATCCATCGATTCATCCATCTTTTTATCTACCTATCTACCTCCTATCTATCCTCACTTCCATTGTCATCTGCTCATCAGCATCTGTAACCTGTAGTTCTGCAAGGGAATCCTAACTATTCTCCCTCTTTCAATTTTTGTCACGGTATATAACATTGAAATTTCTGAGCTGAATTAGAAAGTCCCTACATGGCCTCTCCGGGTCCAACTCTTGAGATTCTTTCCCAAATATAGTTTAATTCAGGCCATAATAATTACTTATTTATGAATATCTCATGATTTCTCATTTAAACATGACACATATCCCTTTGCCTTGCCCTTTACCATTTCTACCATTTGACAAATTACTTCTAATCCCTCTGATTAGATTCCTTCAAAAAAATTCCTTCTGATTCTGTTCCAAAACATTTGTAGATGCTTTGGCCTCAATGAGCTGATCATAATTTTATACTTCTATTAAAGACTATCATAATTTTATGCTTGTATTATCCTATTCTATTATAATTGCTTGCATAAATCATATTCTCCTAGGCCATATGCTCCTTAAAACAGGGGCTGAGTTTCATTATTTTCTTTTATCTCAAAGCCTGATACATAATGTGTTCAATAAATATTTTTATAAGAGTGAATGAAAGAACAACAAAAGACTATTCAATGTTTGATAAGCCATTAATTCAAAAATTTGTATTTCATTTCAAAATCTGAATATTTTTACATTCTTCATTTTATAGTATCATATTTCTTTTTTTTTTAAGTGTATTTATTTTGAGAGAGAGAGAGAGAGCACGTGTATGTGCATGGGGAAGAACAGAGAGAGGGCAAGAATCCAAACAGGTCAGTGCAGAGCCCAACACAGGGCTTGATGCCAAAAACCATGAGATCATGACCTGAGCCAAAATAGAGTCAGACGCTTAACCAATTGAGCCACCAAGGCACCCTGATACGCTACCATCTTTAATGATAGCCTTTTATGATAGAGAATGTATAAGTAGTGAACATTTTTTTGTTTAATATCCATCAAATAAAATAAACTTCTCTATATTTAATCATCTTACTACTATTAGAGTTAGCTGAAATATGGCATACTACCCTAGATTATTCTGTTAAAATGTCAAAAGTTTGTATGATCAAATAAACTGAAAAAGATTAAAAAAATAAAACATTGGAAATATCAGTTGTCACCAAATAAAGTATTAGGTTTAATGACCACTAGAGCCTTTCCAATTGGACCCTCCTAATCTAGGCCTATCCTTTGTTTTAAATAATGGCCACACTACACTAGCATTTCTAGAAAAGAAAAATGTTCTCCTTTATCTCATTTTCTCAATTTGTGTATACATCAGTGTGTACCATTCTCTGTTTTTATTTATTTATTTATTTATTTATTTATTTATTTATTAAGACAGAGTTAAAGCAGGAGAGGGGCACAGAGAGAGGGAGACAGAGAATCCCAAGCAGGCTCTGTGTTGTCAGCACAGAACTTGATGCGGAGCTTGATTCATGAAATCATGAAATCATGAAATCTTCACCTGAGCTGAGATCAAGAGTTGGATGCTTAACCAACTGAGCTACCTAGGTGCCCCTGTAATATTTATTCTTCCATAGTGAGCTTTTCAAAAATTCTAAACTGTGCTTACACAGCACTCAGAACATATTTGTATACAAACAGTTACTGAGTTTTACTGTAATTTGTCTATCCATATATCTGTCTCCCCAGCTAGACTCTGAGCTCAAGGACAGGTACCAACTTACTCCTCCTTCAACCTCTAGCACAGAGAAGAGGTACCGCCTGTGGTCAGTGCAAATGTGGCAAATAAACTGGGAAACACAAAACAAAACCAGATCAAAGGAAAACCTTGAACAAAAAACTTAAAAAAATAGAAACCACTAGTTATGATCACCAAATTTTCATGATTTGAATATGAATGAAATGCCCTATAAAGCTTAAGGCTTCCCAGCCTACCAAAGGAAACATTCCATTGTCTTGAATGGTGTCTGACAAGTGGGCTTCACACTCAAAAGAATAAGAAATCCCTCAAGTTTGGGCCAGTGGCAATCATTCCCTGAAAATCAGAACTCAAATTTATAAAGTCTATCATAAAATCCAGTTTTCCTTCTGATCATTTCACAAAATGTAAAGCAGAATACTGATGCTCTACAAAACTCATAGGTCTTAAAAAGTTTCTAGGGGTTTCTCTGAATTCCTATTCCACTTAACCGTGCATCAAGAATATTCTTAACAGAACTGGAATCACAGACCCCGGTTAAAACAATTAGTCTCTTGAGATTTAAAAAAAAAAAAAAAGACAAATGATAAATAACAAGGGCAGACCAGTAAGTTCTAAAAGAAATTATTAAACTATATTCAGTCACCACAATGACATCACCAAGCATCAACGCATGAAAAAAAAAAAAGATAAAAGTAAATTCAGTGATGACAGCTTTGTCTATATTTCTTTTAATAACCAATCAACTAATGATAAAGCAAATTCTCCTACCACCAACTCATATGTTCATTCATTTTTTTCAATCATTGAACAGGTTTTCATTGAGCACTTACTGTGTGTTAAGCACTATCTGGAAACTAGAAATTAAACAAATCTTCTCCCTTTTTGTCCTGATAGAATTTACTATTTAATGGGAGACATAGAAAATGAAGAAATAAGTCTCAATACAGAGACAAAGTAGTTCATCTCTGAAACCAATTTATATTAGGAAGTATATTCTTTGATTGGCCACCTAGTTTTAATGTAGCTAAATGCAATTAGAATATCAGCAGAAAGTCATCATGGAATTAGAAAAAAAAATCATTATGGAATACAGTCTAACTTCTAAACTAAAATAAAAATAAAAAATTGAAAAAGGAAATGGTGCCATGCTTGAACAGGCCTAACATAGAGTACTTGTTCCAAAAAAAAATCACAGAAAATGTGGAAACCCTATTTTCTGATACACTGCTTCTTTGAATTTAAGCTATGATCCATGTTGTACATTTGAGACCAACTTCATACAACTACATTCAAAATCTTAAGCTCAGGGCTTACTTTACCATTATTACTTATAAATGGGAACAAGAACAGCTAGTGATTGATTAAAACAAATGGGGCTGGCCATGCCAACTTCAAAATCATATAGAAATCAAAAATATTTTGTCAGTATATCTGGGCATAAGCCACACATAAAGGTGAAATTCTAACTTAATGTTATGTGATACCTCATGTAAGGAGCTTGCAAATCACTACTCTGTCTTAACAAGGAAAATGCTGAATAGACTGAAAAATGAATAGCTTTTCTTGGCTCTGCAACACAGGGGAGAACACAGGACCGACCACTGTCCTCAAGATTGTAAGGGCAGAGAATAGAAGGAATCGCAGGGTACTGTGCACACACTAAAAAGCTGAAACCACCTCTAACCACCCACTGCTGGGATAGGGAGCCTGGACCTGTAATTGGTAAACTGCTGGAGGTGCAGTGTAGACAACGTGAAGAGTTAAAAGCTCCAGGGGACCCAGTCGTGGGGTCAATATTGTGAGATTTACCTCAGGAGCTCAACTAGGTTCACTGTAAATATTGAATAAAAACTACTCATGCTTCTTGCAGAGGAAAATTTTGAAATAGCCAGAGCACTCTGCTCTTCTTAACAATGGCCTGCCCTCAGAGGACACTAGTTAACCAGAGCCTAACCTGCTCAGGTATTATCAGAGCCTAACTAACTTAGAGAACGGGAAATACTCAACTCCAGTCCACTCTGGTCATTCTGTCCCAACTAAGCAGGGAGAGAAAAACTGAGAAACTCTTGTGAAGTTCACAGTCCAGAGGCACAAGCTCACTAAAACTGAGACCAGATCACAAAACCATAGAGTGCTTCAGGTACAAAAGGTTCTTTTTTTTTTTTTTTCTTTTTTTCTATATTTAGATCTACTTAAGTTTTCTATATTTGAAACTATAAAACCCTTCTCCTTTCCCTTACCACATTACTACAGGCTTGTTTATAGCAGTTCCTTTCACCCAGTATCATGTCTGGCTATTAAGAAGAAAAGCATAATAAAAGGCAAAAAAGACCATTTAAAGAGACAGAGCCAGCATCAGAATCAGACATGACAGGGGCACTGAAATGATCAGACCAGGAATTTAAAGCAGTGATGATTGATATGCTGAGGGCTCTAATGGACAAAGGAAACATCACACAAAACAAGATAGGGACTGTGAGCAGCGAGATGGAAACCTTAAGAAAGAGCCAGAAAGAAATGCTGACAACACTGCTTTACTACACCAGCAAATGTGAAGATCAGTCAGAAATTGAACAACTTGGTAATCACATTCCAGTGATTCTACATACCCCTCTCTTCCTTGTAAATTCTCTGAGATATTTTGTCTATCAAATTTATTTTCTGGCTAAACACTTCAATAAAGTTATTCATTTCCATGAACTCCTCTGGGCGGCTTTTTACTCCTCTCATTGACAGTGCGACAGCCCTGACTGTCTGTCCCATCCTGCTGAGTAATCCAGGCCCTTGCTTCTTGTGAGAAGAGAGCTCCTAGAAACAAAAAAACAAACAATGAAATGTTTGTGGTGAAGCAAATATTTCAATATTCCCAACAATAGGAAATGTAATTGGAAGGAAAAGATGATAAAAATGTTTCATAGACTTTTTTCATGAGTTTTATTGGGGTATAGTTCTTCCTCTAAGTCTGTGTCCTTGATAATATTCCATTACAAAGTACTCATGTAAAACATGTATACAGGTTTCCTCTCAGCATGGATCTTTAAAAGAATAAGGTTTAACAGAGGGAACTGTGCTTAAGGAGACATTGAGGAAGATATATATATATATATATATATATATATATATATAAACTCACCATAGCACTATGAGGTAGGTTCTACTATTATCCTCATTTTACAGCAGAAAATACAAGCACACTAAGGTTAAGAAGCTTGCTCCAAGTCCAAGGGAGATAAAGTGGTGGACAAGGATTGATCTGACTCCAGAGGCTAAGCACTAACCACCTTTGTCTTCTTGATGTCACTATAAAAGTTTGTAAATGATACTCCCTGACCATAACTCTCCAACCAAGTGAAGAAGCTAAACTGTGACACTACCTCCCCTGTCTAGCTGGCTGTAGAGAGATTTTTAACAATATATGTAAGTAGTTCTTTCATAGTTAATCTGGGAGGGAGGAGTAAAGACATGCAAAACAAGAAGAAAGGTTATAAAAGGATATACCACACAAAAGCAACCCTTTAGAAGTGCAGCGTGTTAAAAAAAGAACAGCAAGAAGAAGACCACGGGATTCTGGAGATGGTTCTAGCACTCATTGAAATATAGATTTGGCATCAAATAAGTCAATCAAATAAAAGATTACCACAAGAAACCAAAAAAAGATCTATAAATAATAATGCTGACTACCAAATCCTCAGACAAAAATATGATATATTATTTATCTAAATATTAAGTAATATATTATCTTCTTCCAGATTTTCTTTCTTGCAGGTCTTAGACAAAATGATACATATAAAGTAAACTTGTTTATTTCCAAGGCAGCATGATTTTATGTGTATAGTAACAGATGCTGCCCTTGACCAAGTAACGCATGTATCTGGAGGTGCTACAGCATTACTTGATAGAGTAAACATTATCAGAGAGAGCATAAGTCACAACTGGCAAGCTATTACTGAGAACTGACTACAGAGAATGTTTCTAGCAGCTTCTAAGGTTCTGGAGTCAGGCCACAAATTCATTTCATGTAAGTCTCAAAGGACTTCCAAATAGCAGTACTATCTGTCAAGACTGAGATGAACCACTTTCTAGATTCTATCACTTTGGTAACAACTGAGAGATACAAAACTCAATATGGGTCAGTAATCGTTTAATATTGACCAGGTTTCCTATCCATTTTCTTTCTTGGTGAGTTATATTTTCATAGGTGAAAAGAAAAAAGAAGAAGAACATATAAAGTTTCTGCATTAGAAACAGATACACAGTAGGTAACTGAAAGAAAAATACGAAAATTGTATTATCTACTGGCTATCCATCCAACCATCTATCCATTTAATAAAGATTTTTATACTAACTTCCAACCATCTATCCATTTATCCTATCTTGAATAGCCCTAACCCAATATAGAAGTATATTGTATATGTTCAGTATTGGCTAAATACGCAAGGAGTACCCTGACATTAAAAAAATTCAGCTACCAAGAGAAATACGAATATGTATATGTGAGGAAGATATAAGATGTCTGTAATGTTTATATGTAGATTTGACACAGAGTAAATTTTAAATCTGAAGACTATCTCTCCAGTGTTTGATACCCCATCTTAATTCAAGGACATTGCTGCCTGATTCATAAATGAAAACAAGAGGAAGCATACAATCTACTATAAATACAGATGCTAAAGAATTATATGAGTATAAATCAAAATTCTTTACCCAAGCTTGTGCAGTAAGAAACACTTTGAAGTCTTCATTAAATGTTAGAGTTGGGTGATCAGCAATTCGGTTCAGGAACTTATGTAGTGCTTTCCTTCGTGTCTCAATGAAGTCATCATTAAAGCGTTCTACCATACCTTTCATGATAAACTTCTCAGGCAATGGCTGAGACAAAAAAAAGTGTTAAGAAGGATCTGAGCATTACGTGGCATGGAATTATAAGGAATTCTACACTTTTCCTTTTTAGGAGACTATTTGAGCTTGCAATCATTTCTTATAAAAATAATGTTTCAAAATTCACAACGCTAGGACTAAAAACCTGCAAAATCTTAACATATTAGAATAGTTTAGAAAAACAAATCTGGGAGTGCTTAGGTGACTCAGTCGGTTAAGCATCCCACTCTTGATTTTGGCTCAGGTCATAAACCTATGGTTCATGAGATGGATCCCCATGTCCGGCTGGCTCTGTGCTGAGTGAGCCTCTCTCTTCTTCTGCCCCTCCCTGGCTCACTCTTTCTCAAAATAAATAAACATTAAAAAAAGAAAAAAGAAAGAAAGATAAATCTGTACATAGATTGAAAGTTTAAAAGCAAAGATTTCTGGATAAATGAATTACACTGATTTAAAAGTCTGATATTAGTTATAGACATCCTAATGATTCATAAGACAAAATGGCAGCTACTCTATGGGGAAAAATGTAGACTTACTGGAATAATCAGAGTGGGGTGTGCTTCTTCAAGTTTTCCTTTCAACCAAAGGAAATCTTGATAACGTCTCCTAACTTCAAATTCGCTGGAGTCAAATTCCCCACGAGATGTCTGAAGAAGGTAGGAAAAAATAACAGCACATGCAGTATAAGACAGAAGACATTTGCCTAATGTTATTTTAGACATGCTGAAATAAATGGGTCTCTAAGAAAAATTAACAAATTCTAATTATTCAGTGTTTGTCAGCCTGTACTTTTTTTGCAGTCATCAATTCATACAGCAGATGAAACAAAGCAAACTTTCCAGTATTTCCAGAAAGAAAGCAAACATCATGCTCAAATTTAAAATCCAAACTGAAAAATCTGTCTTAGAGCAGCCATCTGCCTTCCACAAGATTTTAACTACTATTATATTTGGCATGACTTTCTTGCTAACAAGAAAGTGTGTTCTGAATTTAGGTTTCAAATATATTTTTTCTCAAGATGATTAGAATTCAGAATTTGAGGAAAGTCCTATTTTTGTAATTTGGAAAATAACCTGAACATAACTGAGAAAAAATGTTTTCCTGGAATCTGCTCAAATGAATTGCTTTGCTAAAATTTGCTTTTAGTATATGAAAATTCTAACATTTTACAGAGTGATTTTACCACTGTTTAAAAAATGTTATTAATGAAGATTTGATGTGAAAAGAAAATCATTTCTCAAGGGATTCTGAGTTATATGCCTAACTCCTAAAAATTAAGCAAATAAATTAAAATATCTGTTCTCAACAAACCAAAAATCTATGCCAACACATATGACAAGAAGAACATGGGTACAATATCAACCTCATTTCCACTGCCTGAATCTCAAGCCAAATTTAAAAAAAACAAAAACAAAAACACACATTATCTGATGCACACTCACTCCTACCAATATCTTATTAAGTAAATTTTTGGATATTAAAAATTATACAGAGTGAATTTAGGTTGAAATTTTCCTGGAGGAGTAACGATGGAATAACACATTACATGCATATTTTGCTCTCACCCAAAATATCAATCATCCACACAGATGAATGCAACTGTAAAGTTAAGTAGTTCAAGTCATAGATGTAATCTTAACTGTCATGAAATAAGGTTCATAAAAGTTATTCTTTCCAAGGTTTATTCTTTTAAAATCAATGCTTATAATATCATACAATGTATTTTATCAAAACATTTCCTTTTTAGTGGGAAAAAGTTGAGGTAAATGAGATGCAGATGTCTAAGGAACTAAATGTTCATAAAACACTATGAAATGTTAACTATGGGTACAAGTTATGGAAATGGTAAAAATAGGAAAACTATATCTAGCAGAAACACAGTTTAACAGCATATATACGAGTTGGTATGTGTACACATATATGCAAATACACACACATGCATACATATATAAGTACACAAAACATGGTTTACAGTCACTCACTAAAAATCACTTATTGAACAACACCTCCTTGTACCAGACACATATGTATAGTACCAATTTCCAAAAGTAAAAACTGGTATAACCAATACTAAAATACTCAAATATTGGGCAGTTCAGAGATATTTATGTCCTCAAGAAATTTCAACACTTTAAGTAGAACAATCTGATCACATTTCCAGCAAGAGGAAGATGTAAAATCAAGTCAAATAATTGGTTGATTCTGTCCCCATCACTCTGTCATTGACTTAAAAGTTTTCTACTCTTTCATGCTGCAGTAACACAGGAATAAAACAGAAGATGCATAAATAATGCTCCTAATACAGAATACAGTATTCCATGGAAGCTATATCACAAATTGTCTTTAATTTTTCATGTCTGACCATAAAATCTTGGTACTTGAAGTTTTGGACTAATGGCCTCATGCGATCTACAACCCAACATGCACTCATTCAACAAACACTGACCTTTGGTCAAGGGCAGTTACTCTAGGCTCTGAGGCTTTAGAAAACTGTTTTTGAGGGAAAATGAATTTTAGAATCAAGAATATACTTTAAATCCTACTCCACACTGACAGGCATTTATGAGTTTGTCTTCATGATGAGGATGTGAGAGGGAAGAGCCTCGTTAAATCTCAAAGCTCTTGTTTCTATATGTAGTAAAGGTAAGCACATCTCTGATTCCAAAAGCAAAAGTACTTCTTTAGAACAGTCACTTTGAATATTCTAAACTAGAGAATAAAGGGCAATTTCCCATAAAGAGGACAGATGCTAGGGATGTGGGCTTCCTGATACTCAAAATTATTTACAGTCAGGTCATTCTGAATATTCCTAAATAGGAGAGTGTCAGTGTACATATGTGCACACATATATGTGCATTTATCCTTATAATATTAATGTCTATAAATGTTAATAAAACTAAAACTTTCTCAGGGAAGCCACCTCTGAACCTCCACATTAGATGGGGTGCCCATACTCATAAAATCCTTTATTTTTCTTTCACAGCATTTATAACTATAATTAAATAATTTAGCACGTAATTATTTAATATCCATCACTCCCCTAGATTGAGAGCTCCAAGAAGGCAGAGAGTATATCTGTCTTGATTGCTGTTGTAGTCTCAGTATACACGCACAAGACCTGGGACATAATTAGCACTCAACAAAACTTCACTGAATATATGAGAAAGTGAATAAATGATAAAAAGTGATTAACAAATCAGGGTGCCTGGGTGGCTCAGCTGGTTAAGCAGCTGACTCCTGCTCAGGTCATGTTCTCACAGTCTGTGAGTTCAAGCCCCACACTGGGCTCTGTGCTGAGAGCTCAGAGCCTGGAGCCTGCTTTTGATTCTGTGTCCTCCTCTCTCTCTGCCCCTCTCCCACTTGTGCTCTGTCTGCCTGTCTCTCTCAAGAATGAATAAATATTTTTAAAAAAATTTTTAAGTGATTAACAAAGAAAAGACTATTTGAAAACATACATCTACCAAATGTTTACATATTTTTATCTGCAATGCATATTTTAGTATATGTAGGTATACTCTATATATCGGATGCAGTAAAAATAATCAAAACTAGAACAAAGAGACTTTTTCACAATAGTGAAACTGAAAGATAGTGTTCCATAACCATATAGAGACACACAAAAATATAACAGAAAACACATATAGTGTGAAAGTAAATGGTCTGGATTTAAATCCCAGCTCAGGTAATCACTATGGTGTGTAAACTTTGGCAAGTTACTGAGCTTCAGTGTCCTCATGAACAAAATAGGGGTAAATTGTAACATCTAGGTCCTAGGATCATTGTTGAACTTTAAACAATCTGTATAAAGTGGTTAGAACACTGCCTGGCCCAAAGTAATCACACAATAAATGTTAGTTAAACTAACACTGTAATATTATCGATATTTACTACTAATGCTGTTGCTGCTATAAGAGCCATGCATCATTTAAAATATGATGTAAATATGGATATTATATGTCTGTGATTAGAGTAAAATTCACACGGTAGCTTATAACACAGTGTCTTTCTAAGAGAAACAAATAATGATGGGGAAATAATTCAGTTGCACAAATTCTTTGTTAGGAGGGATGATGACAATGAATAGTTATAATTAAAATAGTAATACCAGGACAAATCTGGTCCTATTTTTAGCAATATGTCTGTATAAATACATTAAATATTCACAACAACCCTTCAAGCTTAGTACTGTTATCTTATTTACAACCGAGGAAACTAAGCATAGAGAGGTTAATTAAGTTGCCCAAAAGACATAGCAAGGAAGGGGAATAATCAAGATCGAATTCCATGCTATCTTGCTCTATAGCCTCTTGACAGAAGTATGATACTATAAATTTTTTCACTCATTCATTGACCAAAAAGTTAAATTGCTTACTCACTATATCCTAAGGATTGTGTTTGGAAATGTGGATAACTTAAGATATAATTACCTTCCTTGAGAAGCTCACAGACTTCTTGGGAATAAATACAAGTAAACACATAGTTATCTACTCACAAACAGGTTGGTGGCAATTACTGAACATTTATTATGTGTCAGGTGTTTTGCTAAGTGTTTTATGTTGATGAGCAATCCTAAATCAATTCTTACAGCAACTCAACAGAACCAGGTTTGCGTGTCATTTCCATTTTATAGATTAAAAAAAACCTTGAGGCTTAGAAGGATTAAATATAGGCTTAAAATTTCTTTGCTATACTGACTCCAGTGTTTTACATCCTTTAAGAATTCAATTAGAATAGCATGAGAAAATAGAAGAAAGAAAGAAGCTTCCAGCCTGCAGATGCAGGAGTAGGGCCAGGGCAGGCATCATCTTGAGTTGTGTCTTGAAAAATAAACATTAGTTCTTCTTTTTAGAAGAGGAAGGACAAAACAGAGAGAAGGAAAAGTATATACAAAGTCATGACAGAAAGAAATACTCTATGGTATTCAGATAACAAAAATAGTTTTAGATGAGTGGGGGGCAGGGGTATTAAAAATGGGGAGTTAAAGACAGTAGTCTTACAGAGTACGTTGGCATCAGACTGAGAAGCTCTTTACATGTCATACAAAGGAATTTGTACTTTGTTCTGTATGAAGTGAGGAACCTGGAAGAGCTTTAAGACTCTGAGTGAGGAGATCAGATATATACAATTTTATGACACATAACTAGAAGCAGTGTGGAATTTGCACTGGAAGAAGTGATTATAGGAAGATGGTCCAAAACCTTTTCAGCTGCAAAAGAGACATACTACAAAAGAGATGGAGGGTGTGACCTCAAAAAGAGAATAATATAACTTAAGAATATAATTCCTAAAGTTTGCTATTACATAAAGGATTTAAAAAAAAAAAAAACAGTTACATGACTTGGTTGTTTTTTTCTGGCAGAAATAAACTCTCTTTTTGCAGAACCTTGTCCTAGGATTAAGGAGATTTGGGTTCTAGATTTACTCTGCATTTGAATTATAGGACAACTAACAGTATCTTATACATACGATAAAATGGCCACTGGCTCTTATTTGGAAAGAAAATGAAATTATATTTTGTGATTTTCAGAAGAAATGCTACAATAAGATATTATATCATGCTGTTAACTAGTTTTATTTTATTAGCAAACAGAGGCTCTTCCAAAGACATTTCTTTATATTTTTTTAAACTAAAAACAAACTGTTCCTGTGTTTAAAAAAAAAAAAATTAATGCTTATTTACTTTTGAGAGACAGAGACAGAGACAAAGCCGGGAAGGACAAGGGGAGAGAGGGAGACACAGAATCTGAAGCAGACTCCAAGCTCCAAGTTGTCAGCACAGAGCCCAACACGGGGCTCAAACTCACGAGCTGTGAGATTATGACCTGAGCTGAAGTTGGATGTTCAACCGACTGAGCCACCCAGGTGCCCCTAATGTTCCTGTTTCAAGATGCACCACTGCTAAAAACAATGAGTGACTGGGGCACCTGGGTGGCTCAGTCGGTTGAGCATCGACTTTAGCTCAAGTCATGATCTCATGGCTTGTGAATTCAGGCTCTCAGCTGCCAGCTCAGGCCACTTCTGATCCTCTGTCCTCCTCTCCCTTACCTTACTCCACTTGATCTCATGTGCACTCATGCTCACTCTCTCTTAAAAATGAATAAACATTAAAAAAAATGAGTGACCATATGTGGAATTTGAGAAACTCAACAGATGAACACAGGGGAAGGGAAGAAAAAATGAGATAAAAACAGAGACGGAGGCAAACCATTAGAGACTCTTAAATAGAGAACAAACTGAAAGCTACTGGAAGGGAGGTGGGGGGGGATGGATTAAATGGGTGATAGGCTTTAAGGAAGGCACTTTTTGGGATGAGCACTGTCATATGTTAAGAGATGAATCACTGGGTTCTACTCCTAAAGCCAAGACTATACGGTATGTTAACTAACTTGAATTTAAATTAAAAAAAAAAAAAAAAAGGAGTGATTGTTGTAATTTGAATTTCACTGATTTCATCTAGAACAAGTGAAGGACAGATTAGATGCAACATCTTACCAAAATGGTTGAAAAACAAAACATAAGTCAGTTCGGTTAAGATTCTCTAATGTTGAGAGTCATAGAGAACAAAAAAACACTTCCAAACGTTCAGAGAGCAACTAATTCAAGAAGGTGTTCATTAAAGATTTACCTTAGTAATAATCCTATAAGTAATGAAAGTTTCAATTGTAGTAACATGGCTTTCAGGTTCATCAACTGTAATGAAAAGATCTTTCAAATCTGGCTCATCTTCAAACTTAACTTGGTTTATCATTGATAGAGGGGACGTTGGCATCATAGGGCTGAATGAATTCATGTCCATCAATGAGGCATCCTAAGAAATAAAACACATTCAAAAATTAACATCTATGGAAGAAACAGTTTAAAATTCTGTTTTTCTTAGACACAATAAATACTAATGAAATATGTCAAGAACAAAAAGGATGATTGGGCTCCTGGTTAAATATGGTATGTTGAACATGTATTTTTATCTCTGCTTCCTCTTAAAATTCCACTTTAAAAATGACTGCAAAGAAATAAACAAATTAAAACAAAACAAGGCATAAAAGGCATAAGCCCTTGAGGTAAAAATAGAGAGAGAGAGAGATGAAGCAAACAAAAGCAACTACTTTTTGGAAACTGGAAATCTTTGATTGTTGAGAGGTAACTGAAATAGCAGTGCAGAGAAAGCTGAATAGTTAACCCTAGGAGATAATGGTAAGCCTAGAAGGCACGTTTATAAGACAGAATCCCAGAGAGACTTAAGAATTTCAGGCACCAGAAACCTGTGGACACGAGTGCTGGTAGAGCTAAAACCAGAGGACTGGTTGAAAGCTAATAAAACAAAAAAGTTAGTACCTCAGATTCCCTCACCTACCCCAACCCATCAGGTGACATTTCTTCCCCAGTTTTGGAAAAAAGTGGAAGTTTACTTTCTGGAATGTCTCTGAACTCAAGCGTGCCAGGCAGAATGGAGGAAGAAATGGCAAAGGAAAGTCCTACATTTGAGATGGGAAGATAGCCAGCTCTCTCCCCTCACCTGGCCCTAAGGATTCCATCAGCAATTCCTCACGGCCCTCAAAATTCCATGCCGTGATCAGAGGCTTCCTCTCTTAGCTCACTATCCCAAGAAAAAAACTAACAGGTAGAGTCCCTGATGAGTGAGCCAGGTCTCTGCATAATCACCCTGCTCTGAAGCCCTTACCGTATATGTTGAATATCTACTCTGCTTTTTATTACCTGATGTAGAAACTACAAAATACCTAAATATGTGAAAAGCCTCTGATATGAAAGAAAGAATCACAGACGGAAGACAGGAAGCAGTTAGAGAACAGAATGCTTAAAAAAAATGGATGAAATCATCAGAGATAAGTATGATATCAAATTCATGAATAAAAACAGGAGTTATATTGTATGAAAAATTCAGAGAACAGCAGCAAGACAATAAAAAAGGAGGCTCATGAAAACTGAAATATGATTATAGGATAACAACTCAACAGGAAGTTTGAAAGATAGAACTCAAGAACTAAGTTGAATTAAAAAGGACAAAAGATTGAAAAGGAGAAGGAAGTGTTTTTAAAAATTAAAGGATCCAGGCAGGTAGTGCCTGAATAAAGCAAATTCCATAAAATGAAGAGGAAAATGTGCTTTGAACTGAAGTGTTTCCAGGTTGGTAACGCCTTTCCTGCCTCCTTAAAATGAATGGAGGCAGTGGTGGGATTGAAAGTGCTCCTGCAATTACCATGACATTGCATAATAGAGGTTAGCTTCCAGAGAGAATGTAAACAGGTAAAATACAACAGAAATCCCAGGAATCCGAATGGCTCCAGATTTCTCAATGGTAATATGGGAAACTAATTCACAATAAAATATCTTCCAAATTCTGAGAGAATATCTTCTACCTAGAACTCCATATAGCCAGATAAATTATCATTCAAGTATACAAGTAAAGTCATTTCAGATATAAAAGATTTCAAAAACTGACTTCCCATGCATCCATTCTTTGGAAGTTTCTTTAATTTTCCAAAATGAGGACATATAACAAGAGGAAATAGGATCTGAAAACAGGAGATTCAACAGAAAAGAGAACTACAGGAAATTCTTTGGATGATCATGAAACAATGTTACAGGTTAACAGCTTTGCAGCAGAACTAAAGAACAACCTATACAGACTGGGTCAGTAAGACAGAGTCACCAAGGAGGCAGGGAGATGAATAGGGAAAAAGAATAAGGGGAGAGACGGAAGAAGGGAGGCAGGAAAGAGGGAAAGAGACAGGGGAGTGAGCAAATGAAGAAGGAAAAGAAAAAAAAAGAGAGGAAAAGAAGGAAGAGGAGAGGAAGGAAGGAAGGAAGGAAGGAAGGAAGATGAATTGTGATGGGTGTAGGAAAAGCCAAGTGGAAAGCAAAAGAAAGGGATAGATAAAGAAATAAAGAAATGAAGGAAGGAAGGAATAATGAATGGTGAACTCTCAAGAAAACAAAAGGTGTGTAAGAATTAAAATGTAAATGGGGTGCTTGGTGGCTCAGTCAGTTGAGTGACCAACTTCGGGTCAGGTCATGATCTCAGTTTGTGGGTTTGAGCCTTGCATTGGGTTCCGTGCTGACAACTCAGAGCCTGGAGCCTGCTTCAGATTCTGTCTTCTTCTCTCTCTGCCCCTCCCCAACTTGTGCTCTCTCTCTCTCTCTCCCAAAAATAAATAAAACATTAAAAAAAAGAATTAAAATGTAATCATAGTTCACTATATGGCTTGACTTTGAATAAAAATAAATTGTTCCTAATCTTGAATTTAACTAAAAATGGTGATAGAAGAAAAAAAAAGTATGGTCAGAAGAAACAGTATATATACTGTATATATGTGAGGGGAAGAGATATTGCCTATAAAATAGCTTCAAAAATGCAATTACTATGATGGAAAAAAGGAAGATGAGCAACTGTTCCAGACTGAAGACCAAAGACATAATAGCTAAATACAACATGTGATCTTGAAATGGATTCTGTACCAAAAGAGGAGAAGCTTTGTTTTTTTTTTGTTTTGTTTTGTTTTCTAAACTTATTGGGACAACTGAAAAAATATGAAAGGGTCTGTGGATAGGTATGCAGTATTGTGTTAATTGGTTTCCTGATTTGTGTATGTATACTATGATTAGGTAGGAGAGTGTTTTGTTTTAAAAATACACACAGATCTATTTAGGAGTAATAAAACATCAAGTCTCCAATTTATTCAACTTACACACAGATAAAGCAAAAGTTGTGAAATGGCAATAATTGGGAAATCTAGATTCTTTGTGGTCTTTTTACAACTTTTCTCCCAGGCTGGGATTATTTCAAAATAAAAAAGTATATTTATAGTTTTTAAAAGTCAAATAATTCTATAAAACTTAAAACAAAACAAGACAAACTAAAAATTAAAAGCAGCTTCCTCTGCTCCAGAATTGCTCTTTTCAGAAGCAAATGCAGAACTCTATTAGCTGTTTTTGTTCCTTGTTACATTCCTTATTTCAAAATAACATACATACTGCTTTTTTTTTTTTTTCAATTTTGACATTATCAGTAGGTTTCCTACTAAGGAGACTAAGAAGTATTTATTAGTATTAGTATTAGTATTAGTACTAATTAATTATGTGAGTATAGACTCACAGATTCCTCTGTTACTCAATGGGTTGTAATCCATTAACCCCATAATTTATTTTGATGTTGTAAATGTTCAAAACTTGCCTACTGGGAGCTCTTTAATTCTGGCACCTCTGTGTGTTTGATATGTCTTCATTATTCCTTGAGCACTTTAAATAACATAACTTGGCAAAATTAGATATTTCAGGTTTACGTTCTATTTTCCCTGACCCTGTTCCCAGACATTTCTCCAAGGAGCTCTGGTTTCTTTGAGAGGAAACTGGAATTTGGAAATCAAGATATGAATGATAGGAAATGTATATAACACACACACACACACACACACACAGATACACATCTGGATGTAGATATATAGAAATCAATAGAAATACAAATAGATATAAATGCCATCAGTTCACACTGATACCTCCAATTACAATATGACATCATTCGACTTTTCCAGCTTGCCCTCTTTCCATATTTGTAACTCTTCTCCAGCAGAGAGAAGCCTGGCTCCCATTATCCTGAAGATATTTACTTATATGCTCAATCTTCCTACTTATAGCTAATCTATCCAAGTTAACTGTCTCCTCAGCCCTGACCACATAAGCCAGGGCATCCTATATCACTCACAACCACACAGGACCCCTCCTCATCCCTAATCTTACTGGCTATTTCCTTGGACATGCTGTTTGTCTCCTCAGGCACCATTTTTAAAGAAAGGGAAGGGAAGGCTGCATGTTATTTTTTTAATAAAAATTTTTAAGTGAAACCAAAGGGTAACACGCAGTAAATTTTAAATCCATCTTTTCATATGCAAAGATAAAACTAACAGTATCAATATGACATTTGAGTTATTTCTTCAGCAGTAATAATGATGTTTCCAACTCTATACTTTCTCTTTTAGATACCACTCTTTGCCCCCCAAATTAAGAATCCAGATGTTAGAATCAAAATTTTTGTCTGTTGTTATGTTATGAACAGACTAAAGTTAACCAACACTCTTAGAGACGAATGAAGCCCATCATAATTTAGCAGCAGAGTTGGCCAGTCCTAACTGGAAAACAAAAAAAAAATCATTATAGTACAAAGGAGGTCAAAGACTGGATTCAAGTCCTTTCTCTGCCACTGACTGAAAGCAGGTAACTCTGAACAATTAATTCAGCCTTTCAAGGTTAAATTAAGGAGATGGAGTTAAAAATCTGCAAAATCTCTCCCACCTCAAAGCCTAAAATAATAAAACTTCTAACTGCATTAATGTAGGAAAATGTAGGAAATCCAGACATTTTAAGAAAAGGAACTTTTTTGTAGTAGTAGGGATGAAAAAAGATTGAAATCATAATATGGATTTATTTTTCCCCTCAAAACAAACCAACCGAAATCCTTTGGAAGCATCTGTAACATCCAGAGCACTTTCTCAAGGCTCTTCCTATGCAAAAATTTAGTTGTGTGAACTATAATACAGCATTTGGTTAACCCCTCAATGCAATAATACAAGAGATATTAGGGTAAGACACACCAGCTGAAGAGATAAGAACAATGATTGTTCAAATTAAGAAGTTCAGATTCGGGGCACTTGGGTGGCTCAGTTGGTTAAGCTTTGGACTTCAGCTCAGGCCATGATCTTGCGGTTCAAGGCTTCCAGCCTCACACTGGGCTCTGTGCTGACAGCCTGGAACCCAGAGCCTGCTTGGGATTCTGTGTATCTCTCTCTCTGCCCCTCCTCAGTTCGCACTGTCTCTCTCTCCCTCTCAAAAATAAATAAGCATTAAAAATTTTTTTTGAAGGTTCAAGTTATTGTGATTACAAAATGATTTGTGAAAGGAAAAACATTTAGGCATGACTTAGACCAAGGAATAGAAGACAAATAAGACAATAATTGGATTAATCAGACAGAAAAACATAGAGACAATAAATGTTTTGCAACAAAAGTTTAGCAAAATTAATTATGGTATATCCCTATGATAGGCTACAATAAAGTCTATCCATGTGAAAGAATACAATAAAGTGATTAAGAGTAATGTTTTAGAAGTAACTTAGAATATAGTATGCTGGAGAAAGGTTCATAGAATGTTACTAAAGAAAATAACAGATTATAAAATTTGTGTACAGTTAGATTCTTATGTGTATATGTGTGTTTATATGTGTGTGACAGAGAGGGTAGGAGAAAGTGAGAGAGAGAGAACAAACTTACAAGCTATACCAAAAAAATTAACAGATGTTATTCCAGCTGTTGAGCTTAATATTTTTCTATGAGTTTCTATATTTCCAAATATTCTAAAATAAACATATCGAGAAAGATATTAAAATTGCTAGTGTCAACACTGTGCATAATCTGTTCAATGGCAGTAGGAACTACTGGAATAAGTTAAAACAGTTGTGTATGGCCACTGGGCAAAAAAACCTTGGATTACTTTTGACTTCTTTTCTTAACTCGTCAATGCTGCATACTTAAATAGGAAATTTAAAAATGTCTGGATTCACATGGAAATGGGTTTGTCAAAATAAATTATGGAATGCTAACACAATGGAACACTAAGCAGCCATTAAAAACATAATTTAGAGGTTTCAAATAAATGTGCAATCAGCATGCACAAAAATATCTCTCTATACAGTATATATTGTATACAGTATAGCCACTTCATTACTTAAGTACAGGTTTTTGCAATCCAAAGAGGATTTCGCTCATATGGAAAATGGCGAAAGCATAGTGTTCGCTAACTGTTCTTCAGCAAGCCCTTTTAGAGGCAGCGTGCACCCCAAGCAGTGAGGGTGGCATGACCTACCTCCTTCCCCAGGAACTACACTCAGCCTCCTGGCATCAAACTCCATAACTTGAACGTGTCTGTGCACATTTGTGCCATATCCCAATTTATTTCGTGCCCTCTTTAGCAAAATGTAGCCTAAGGTGTCGGAAAAGACTAAGAGAGGTTGTTTTTTGAGTCTTGGAATGCTCAAAAATTTTTCCCATAATAGATTAATGGAAATTGCTCCTTTGCTTTATACCATTTTCGCTAACAAAAGGTTTCACAGAAATGCTCTACTCTGAGATAGTGGGGTGTTGGGGTGGGGGTGGAAGCTGTAGTAGCTTTTAAAGCTGACAAATTTTCATGTGATGGGCAATCGTACTTTAAATTTCCCTGACACTGCACACAACCATGTGCTTTGGTATTCTTTGCAGTCACCCTCTTAACTCACCACAACCCACTTCTTCTACCTACTACATAATTTAGCATTCTATTTCTTTCTGCTTAAAATGCATCCTTTTGTAGAGTGGGAAAGTTCTGCATGAATTTACAAAGGCTCACAATTCCAGTGAGCATAGTGTGGTGTCAAAAATATGCTTCAATATCGAGCAAAGGAAGAAAATTACAGGCTGAAATTTAGCAACATCCAAGATTTCAGTAGAAGGATTTAAATTACTATGAATCACTCAAGAACATTCTTAAAACCTCAATAAAACTGACTATCCAAAGAGTTTTATATTCACTTCAAAAAAAAAAAAAAGGAAAGAAAATATAATGACAATACTTAAAAGATTTACATTTGGACATGAATAAGAGAAGAAAATAAGTGTTTGAGAAGATCCAAAGAAGCAATTAACCAAAAAAGCCCTCTATTTAACCTTTTGTAGCAGATGCTTTTCAAGAGAAATGGATCATTAAAACTTGTTCTTTATAAACAAAGATCTCACCCCCACAATAATGTGGGCTCCTTTCTCATAGCTATCTCTTTCTTCCTCCCCACCCCCACCCCTGAACTTTATTTACACATTCATCCATTCTTAGCATTTAGAGAGATGTCCATTACCTTAGGATCTTTTGGACAATGAAAGTACACCATTTCACTTTCTTTCCTCAAGAGATAAAAGCAGAAAGAAAGTTATCTGTGTGGTAATTCTCTACTTTTTAAATAATATTCAGTATCTTTCTTATAGCTAGCATAGTGAGAACACACATGTGCATGCACATACACCCCAAATATCTTGCCATTATTTCAGGCTGAGATGTGAACATGTATAATAGTGAAGCCAAATCATTGCCAAGAAGTCATTATCTTTTATCTTATTCCAAACCAACACATCCATCCAAAGAGGAACCACTTAAATGACTTTACTGAAACAAATGGACATTAGTTAGAGTTATGTCAACATGATATTGAAATGTATTGACACAATCACTTACCAATTAAGTGTAAGTTTTCCTTGTTGTTACTTCTGATTTATTTTTAAGTTTATTTATTTTTCAGGGAGAGAGAGAAGTGCATGCCCAGGAGTGAGTGGGGGGATGGGCAGAGAGAGGAAAGAGAGAATCCCAAGCAGGCTCTGCACTTGTCAGCAAAGAGCCTGACGGGGCTTCCAACCCATGAACTGTGAGATCTTAAGCTGAAACCAAGAGCTGGATGCTTAACTGACTAAGCCACCCAGGTGCCTCTTACTTTTGGTTTATTATGAGCATTTGTCATGAGTTAAATTGTGTCCTTCCAAAATGGATATGTTGAAAAGACCCAGCATCCCATACCTCAGAATGTGACCTTATTTGGAGACAGGGTCTTTATAAGGATTATCAAGTCAAAATATGGTCACTGGGGTGGGTACTAATGCAATATAACCAGTGTCTTTATAAGAAGGTCAAATCTGGACACAGAGATGTGTACAGAGGGAAGACAATGCTAAGGAACACAAGGAGAAGACAGCCATCTACAAGCCAGGTTGAGAGGCCTGGATCAGATCCTTTCCTCACTGCCTTCAGAAGGAACTAACCCCCCTGACATCTTGATTCCAGACTTCTAGATTCGAGAACTGTGAAAAAAATAAACGCCTCTTATTTCAGATACCTATGGTAGCCCTGGCAAACTGACGGCATTTCTATGTGTAGAGTTGTACACAATAAAGATTTAAGGAAGGAAGCAAGTGTAGAAAAGAAAAAAAGGAGTGATGATTACAGTACTTCATTTTCTTACAAGTTAACAAGCAACTCCAGTAATTACTGAGAAATGTTTTTGCCTCCCTCCTTTAGTGCTCTTAGATGGTTTCAAAGCTCCACTACTGAAATAAATAAAATACATAACTGAAATTTAAAATAAACAATGGCCTGTCAATATTTGAGTACTCAGGAGATGAATACCAAAAGAAACAGGTTAAAATGGGAGATATGACCTTTCTGAGAGGACTCCTTTCTGAGTACCTCTCAGTAAAAGGCTACTTGGGAACGTCTCATAAATATAACATGAATTACCCTGATAATACTAAATCGTATCCACCATCTGTGCACAAACAGCTATTTTCTTTTTACAAGTAGAGGGAAAAAAAATCAATGTGAGAAGTGTGATAAATCAGAATCATGGCATGAAAAGGCCATGCAAATAAAATTTGCTGATGCGCAAGAAACACGCACACCAAGAGACATCTGGTAAAAAAGCAACTTAAAGTGGAAGGAGTTTGAGAAACTGTGTTATAAGGGACACTCATTCTGATGGGCCTAAATTTAGACTTACCAGCTGTGTTTTGGTTTACAGCTCCTTCCAATCTGCCTGCTTATAATAATAATAAAAAATCAGAAAGGCCTTCTGTGGAACACTGTTGAAAATGAGACTGGGGGAAAAGCCAGCCTGTGTCATGTTCTATAAAGGGGCATACAACACTCTAATCTTGTTTGACATAATTTCCAGGACCATGTAGTATATATACCCTTGTATGCATATATCATAACTTATTTATCCATTTTTCTGTTTCTAGCATTTCTATTTTCTAACAGTGTTGCCTTGAATGTATTTGTACTTGTACTTCCTCGGGTTTTGTGCACTACAAAGCAATATTCTAACCACAGAAAATTTTTACATCATTTTATTTGACATAACAAATGATGTTATTTGTTATCAGTCCACCTCCCCTAAAATGTGTATTAAAAGAAAGAGTTTCTAGTAAGGCAGAAAGGTCATATTTCGCCTTGGATCACAGAGGATTAAGGAGAGGATTAAAAAAAGATGAATAAATGTGTTGTACACATCATCTGCTTGAAAGCTGTATATGAATTATCTTATGCAAACCTTACCACAATCCTTCAGAGTATGTTCCATTTCTTACCACCCCCCACCTATTTTTAACCAGATAGCAATACTTATGATTTTTAATTTTACAATGGTGAGAAAGTGATACATATTCAGTAAAAACCATACTTCGGTTTTGAATTTTGCTCTTTTCTTGGGCTTGAGATATGTGTGCAGTATGATACTGTCATAGTGGTGGACAGCAGCATCCCAGTCAGCCACAGCATCACAAAGATGAAGAGCCAATACACTTACACCCATGCTGTACCCATACAATCAATCTGTTTTTCACTTTCAAGACAGTATTCAACAAATTCATCATCTCAGGGCAATGAGATACTCACCACTTTATTATAAAATAGGCTTTGTGTTAGATGATTTTGCCTAACTGTAGGCTAAAGTAGATATTCTCAGCCGTTTAAAGTAGGTGAGGCTAGTTTGGTAGTTAGATGTATTCATTCAGTGCATTTTTGACTTAGAATATTTTCAGTTGACGATAGGTTTTCCATTTAACACCATCATAGTGAAGGAAGATCTGTATAGGTTTTTGCATGCATGAAAATACTCTATAGTGAAATTCATTTAAAAAGTTATAAAAGGTTTGTCTAAATAGAATAAGGATGTGTTCTTGATTAGTAAAACCTGTCTAGTAATTTTCTTTTAAAGTTTTCTCATAAAATGTAGAAATAAACTCCTCTTGACAATTCATAGGTAGGTAAAAGGTAAGTAAGTTCCAGAGTTTTAGCATCTGTATTCTTTTAAGGGCCTTTTTTTTAATATACTCAGACACACAGACAACTTACTGTTTTTATTCACCTCATAAAGATTACTGCATATGTAGGCAAGGGCAAATAAATAACATGTAAGATGTTAAGGCTAAGAGACAGGCAAGGCTCCCTCACTAAGTGTGTCCTCCAAACCACTGGTGAGCCTATATGTGTGCCCCACCAACATGTCATATTACTGCATGCTGAAGCCATTTAAAGCCATTAATGCTAAATCCACAAATGACAAGAGTCTACTAAACTTGTCTTAAAATAAGTTTGGTGTACTGGATATACATATTAAACACAGTATCGGGCAAATACCTATTATAGATTCATTGATGACTAAGAAAAAATGGAGCAAGCCAGGAAAAAGAATTATTCTAACCAGAACTCCAGAAGAAGTTGAAAATGTGTCGTATGGGTAGACAACACTGAAGATTCAACTCAGGAATGTAATTAAAAAAGTGGTTAAAAGGCACCACCAACTGACTGTGCACTTACTAGGCATGACTAAAAAGGATTCTGGAATACACTAAACTAAAACTACTCCCCTAAACCAAGTTTCCATCTTTATAGTTTCCAGGGAAAAGGCTGAGTGGCCTTGATATCTAGCCACACCAACAACCTCAAGGACATTCCTGAAGAGACTTAATCTATGCTTATAATGTATCAAGAAAACTAGCAAACAGTTAAAATAGCTGTACCAAGAATATTCTTATCCCCTAGAATAACATGACTAATACTACTTATCATGAATTACTCAAAGGCAGAGATATACGCACGGGCACACTTCAGAGATACTGAGGGTTTGGTTCCAGGCAACCACAATAAAGGGAGTATCACAATATAATGAGTCAAATGAATTCCCAGAGCATATCAAAGTTACGTTTACACGAGACTGGAGTCTATTAAGTGTGCAATAGCATTATGTCTAGAAAATGTGCAGTATATACTTTAATTACAAAACCCTTTCTTACTAAAACATGTTAACCATCATCAGAGCTTTTAGTGAATTATAATCTGTTTACTGGTGGAGAGTCTTGCCTTGATGTTAATGGCTGCTGAAGGCCAGGGTGGCTGAGGCAATTTCATAAAATAAGACAATAGTGAAGTTTGCTGCATCAATTGATTCTTCCTTTCATGAACAATTTCTCTGTAGCACGGGATGCTGTTTGATAGCATTTTACCCACAGTAGAACTTCTTTCAAAATGGGTGTCAGTCCTCTCAAACCCTGCTGCTGCTTTATTAACTAAGTTGATGTCACATCCTAAGTCCTTTACTGTCATTTCAACAATCTTCATAGCATCTTCCCCATGAGTAGGTTCCATCTCAAGTAACCACTTTCTTTGCTCATCCATAAGAAACAACTCCTCATCCCTGAAAGTTTGATCATGAGATTGCAGCCTTTCAGTCACATGTTCAGGCTCCACTTCCCATTCTAGTGCTCTTGTTTTTCTGCACACCTGCAGTTCCTTCCTCCATTGAAGTCCGGAGACCCTCCAAGTCATCCATGAGGGTGGGAATCAGCTTCTCCCAAACTCCTGCCCATGTTGATATCACGACCTCTTCCCATGAATACGAGTGTTCTTAATGGCATCTAGAACAGTGAATCCTTCCCAGAAGGTTTTTAATTTACTTTGCTACCAGGTCCATCAGAAAAATCACTATGGCAGCTATGGCCTTAGCAATTGTATTTCTTAAATGATAAGACTCAAGGAGTTGAAATTATTCCTTGATCCATGGGCTGCATAATGGATGCTGTGTTAACAGACATGAGAATATTAATCTCATTGTCTATCTCCATCAGAGCTCTTCAGTGACCAGGTGCACTGTCACTGAGCAGCAATGTTTTGAAAAGACTTTTTTTCTAAGCAGGAGGTCTCAACAGTGGACTTAAAATATTCTGTAAACCGTGTTGTAAACAGACATGCTATCATCCAGGCTTTGTTGTTCCGTTTATAGAGCACAGGCAGAGTAGATTTCTAATTCTTAAGGGCTCTAGGATTTTCAGAATGGTCAATGAGCACTGGCTTCAACTTCAACCAGCAGCACTAACCCCTAACAAGAGAGTCAACATGTCTTTTGAAGCTTTATAGCCAGGCATTGGGTTCTCCTCTCTAGCTATAAAGTTGTAGATGGCATCTTCTTCTAACAGAAAGTTGTCTGTCATACATTGAAGCTATCACCACCTTCGTTATCTTTGCTAGGTTTTCTGGATACTTTGCTGCAGCTTCATCATCAGCAGTTGTTGCTTCACCTTGCACTTTGGTGTTCGGGAGATCGGTTCTTTCCTTAAACCTCATGAACTTATCTCTGTTAGCTTCAAACTTTTCTTCTGTAGCTTCCTCATCTCTCTCAGCCTTCATAGAACTGAAGAGAATTAAAGCTTTGCTCTGGATTCGGATTTGGCATAAGGGAATATTGCAGCTGGTTTGCTTTTCTGTCCAGACCACTAGAACTTTCTCCATATGGGTAATAAAGCTGTTTCATTTTCTTATCATTGGTGTGATCACTGGAGTAGCACTTTTAACTTCCTTCAAGAACTTTTCCTTTGCATTCATTACTTGGCTATTTTGTGCAAAGGCATAGCTTTCAAATATCTCAACTTTCAACAGGCCTTCCCCACTAAGCTTAATCATTTGTAGCTTTTCATTTAAAGTGAGAGGCATGTGCCTCTTCCTTTCACTTGAACACTTAGAGGCTATTATAGGGTTATTAGTTGGCCTAATTTCAATATTGTTGCATCTCAGGAAATATGGAGACTCAAGGAGAGGGGAGAGCAACAGGGTAATGACTAGTCAGTGGAGCAGCCACAACACACACAGCATTTATATATTGTCTGCCATCTCATATGGCTGCAGTTTGTGGCACCCCAAAACAAACTGCAATAATAACATCAAAGATCACTGGTCACAGTCACTATAACAAATAAAATAATAGCTAAAAAGTTTGAAATTTTGCAAGAATTTCCAAAATGTGACACAGAGGCACAAAGTGAGCAAATAGTGTTGGGAAATGGTGCCAACAGACTTGCTTGACACAGGGTTACTACACACCTTCAATTTGTTAAAAAAAAAAAAAAAAAAAAAGCTCTATTTGCAAAGCCTGCAAGAAAGGAAAGAGCAGTAAGATGAGGAAGCCTGTAATATAGCATCTAAGAGACAATATCAGAATTCTGGTAGCACTCTCAATAGTAACTAAAAAACGTACAAGAACAAATATGTTTGTGAGTCTCTGAAGAAGATCTCATTACAAATGCAAAATAGTTGCTTATCAAACTTAGAAATATTAATCTTATACACCATAATAGCAAATACTGAAATTTTCTAAATAGAAAATACAGGACAGGGACTGTGCCTTTGTACCATATACTTATTCTATTTCGCTTCATCCTCTCAATAACATGATGAAAGTAAGTGCAATTATCATCATCTGCATTTTACAGATAAACTTGTGGTACAGGGATGATAATAATTCTCCTCAAATCACTGATCTCAACTAGCAGAGCCAAGACTCAACCATCACTACCATTGCCACCAGCCATATGCACACACAAAATAATACCCAGTATAGCAGTTTAATTTCGTTCTACAAATGTTCACTGAATGGCAAGCATGTGTCAGGCACTGGGTTGGGGCTCTAACAGTAGCCAAGCCTGGCATGCTTCTGGGGCTATTATGAAGCTTACAGTTTAATTAAGTGGGAGGGTTGGAGATAATAAGTACATAAAGAGAGAAAAAAAAAGAACAAGAAAATTCCAAATATGAATAAGTATTTATATATAAGGGAGTAATTCGAACAAAAAAGTAGCGTGAGTTGCTGGGGTTAAAGGGTGAAGGCAGGGAGCAAGAGGGATGTAGCTCTTGAGAGAGCTACAAGGGAAGGTGTCTTTAAAGGAGGTAATGCTGAAAAGGAGCCAATGATGAAAAACACTGAGGGAAAAGGATTCCAGTTTGGAGAACCAATGAAACCTATAACAAGAAAGAATTCAGAATGTGGGAGGTCCAGGAACGTGGCAAATGGCTGGAACACAGGCTTTGGTGAAGGTATAAGCAACAAAACTCATTTTAACATGTACTGCCTCAGAATTATTAAGTATTAACATTCTCATTCTATAGGTCTTCAAAAATGGGAGAGGAGAACTCCACAATAAATGAATTTTCCACATTCATTATCCAAAAGTGAGAAATTTGTTGCACAATTAGAGGATTTTAAGGATCTGTACGGTCTTGAGACTATCAGCATTAGCTGATTGGACTAATTATAGTCAGATAATTTCTTACCTAGAGGAAAATTTTCTTTTTTAATACCCTATAGAAAAAAATGGTTTTCCTTATTCAGAGAGGTCCAACATGTCGTCTGTCTATAACTTTCTTGCAAGACCACTGTGAGAGATGGTATGATAGTTCCCAGTGACTCTCTGTCTTCCTCTGAGAGGATTATATCTTAGTCAACTGCCAGGTACCTTTCAGTGCCTCCTTATGGAAGGAAAACAGTTTCCCACCACAATGGATTTGATCAGGGACTTATGTGGATAATGGTATGTTTGAAAACCACTGCCTGTTTCTACCAGTGCTCATATTCTGTTCCCTCTGCCAGAGGAATGACATGTCCCAGTTAGGAGTCTCTCCTTCAGTCTTCATCCCAGAATGAAGAAGACATGTGTAACAGACTCAAAATTTGGAACAGTCTCATAGCTCAGTTACAGTTGACAAGTTTATGAAAAAGAAATAAGCCTTTATTATAGGCAAGCCACTAAAATCTTGTGGCTTGTACTACAGCGTAACTAGTGAAAGCTGATGAAAGTAAGCATTCAATGTTCAATTTGATTAAATATATAAAAACGTATTTATGTACGCATGCATATATATGTATGTACGTACATACACACACACTTAACTTTTTCAGAGTTAGTACCAAAGAACAAATTAGGGATTCCCCCCCCCCCCCAATTCTGAAGGTTCTTATACCAAGAGTTTGCCATTTGCTTCTGATCACATGTAATAAGGTATTCATATCAATATTAAATAGAATTTCCATTCCTAAGGTTTTAATGTAAATGATTAACCTTTTTCATTTTAAAATAGAAACTGTATTTCTTGTACCAAAAAAGTAAAGCCATGACTAAAAAATAATTACAAGAAAAATGAGCCTAAAAGTATTATGCTAAATGAAAGAGAACAGAGACAAAAGACCACATATTGCCTGATTTAATTTATATGAAATTTCCTGAAAAGGCAAATCTGTAGAGACTTGCCTTTAGAAAATAGTAGATTAGTGGTTGTCCATGACCAGGAGTAAAAATAGAGATTAACTGTAAATGATATAATGGATTGGCGGGGGGGGGGGGGGGGGGGGGGGGGGGGGGCATATAAAAATGGTCTAAAACTGGTTTATAGTGATAGTTGTACAATTCATTAAATTTAATTTTAAAAAAATCATTCACCTCTGAAGTTTAAAGTATATCAATTATATCTCACTGAAGTTAATTTGAAAACAATCACAAAGAGTATGTTATACCAAAGTATTTCTCAAAGTCAAACAAACATATACACACACATACACATATATATATACATATAGTATATATATGTATGTAAATAATTATAGATGTATGTGTATTATATAATTGTTTTGATTTTTAAAACTACTGGTTTAACCTATTATTTTATCATAAGTGCATTTTACTGATTTTATTATGTCCGTATTTGCTAATAAATTAGATTTCCTGGCTCTATCCTTTTTTATTAACACTATAAGTAACAACATTGTGTTATCCAGCATGATTGGTATATGCAGTGCCAGAGTTAATAAAATATTCCATTTAAAACAGAAAATCCCATGGGGCGCCTGGGTGGCTTAGTCGGTCAAGCGTCCGACTTTCGCTTAGGTCATGATCTCGCGGGTCGTGGGTTCGAGCCCCGCGTCGGGCTCTGTGCTGACTGCCGGCTCAGAGCCTGGAGCCTGTTTCGGTCTGTGACTCCCTCTCTCTCTGACCCTCCTCTGCTCACGCTCTCTCTCTCTCTCTCTCCTAGAAATAAAAAAAAACAAACAAACAAACAGAAAATCCCTTAAGCATATAAGTTTTCACTTGGTTATCGAGAAAACTTTAACATATATTCCTAAAGTGAGTAACTGTAAAAGTTTATTTTAACTTCACAATTAGTCTTACAGCCTCTTATGTCCTCTTTGGAAAGTGTGGGATACAAATAAATACAAGAATAAAATAAATTTTGAACACTACAGCCAAAAGCTATTGAATCTGGTTCTTTTTTTTATCACACTTGCCATTTGTAAAACTGTAATACGTTATCAGTGAACAGTTACCCTAGAATATCCTTTCAGAACCTCAAGGATGCAGAAATAAAACTCTACCTTTAAAACTCAATGACACAGGGAAACCTGGCTGGCTCAGCTGGCATAGCAAGAGACTCTTGATCTCAGGATCATGATTGAGCCCCATGTTGGGTGTAGAGATTTATTAAAAATGTACAAATAAAAACTTTAAAAAAAGAACTCAATAAAGTATACTTTTTAGAGTATATTACATTCAAATCTGGAGTCTTTTGACATCATTTTCCAAAAATATTTTTAAGAATATTCCCATTGTCATGCATCAATAAATAAATACTGTTGACTGCATAAAAACCTTTCCTAAAGGTTCCCATGGACTTTTATCTTTTGGCTATATAACATCCAATCACCTTTCCTAATATAACATTGACTACAGTTTCTGCTAGTGACTATCCCTTTCTGCATCTGCTTTTCCAACCTTCAAATCTCTAGATTGTAAGCTAGCTAATATTCACCATTTCATTCCTTTTCTGCCATACTTAGTTTCCACTGCTTGCAAGTGAGCTTCCTGATTGAGATAGGTGCTATTGGCTTTAAAAAATTTATTTTTCCAAGTAAAACAAGGTTCCTATATAATTCCCTTGGGTTTTTCATTTTGTTTTGTTTACTTTGTGTTTATTTCTTCTAATACAATCCAAACAGGATATTTTGTCCAGTAGTGACACTTAACACAGCTCTGTATCATCCGGCAATAATATTTCCTCACCATTTATTAAGGCCAATTTGTTTTAATTTTATTTGGTTTAGTATCCTAATAGGAAAGACCAACATAATACAAACTGAATTTACTGAAAACAGATCATTGACAAATTACTGTAATAACTGGTCTATACACAGGGGGAAAAAAAAGTCACAGGCTGTATCATTCATTAACATATTTATCCCTTAAATATTTAAAGTTCTTATTCCCCGACCATCAAGAAGTTTAATTTATTGGAGACAGACAAGCAATCAAGATTTTACAGATGAGAAATAAATACCTATTCATAAGACAATGTAGTATGATGAGATTCAAAACAGTATTATGGGAAGCACAGAGTGATAAAATTAATTCTAGCTGGAGAATGAAGAAACTCTTAGGTAAGAGGTAACTTTACAATAAGCCATAAAAACCAGAAAGGAATTTGCTTTGTTGACCCAACAATAATTACACAGAGGTAGAAAACTACGGAGCAAGCTCATGGAGTAGCAAGTGAACCAACCTCGATTAGCGTGTCTAGATCAGTACTATTTAAATTGTAAGGTGCAAACAAATCACTAGGGAATCCTGGTAACCTATAGATTGATTCATTTGGCCTGGAAAGTGGAGTCTGAGACTGCATTTCTAAGGAGCCCCCTGGTGATGTGATAGATTCGTGGACTCTTGAGTCCTTATGCGGGAGAGGACAGAGTCTGCAGGCAGGAGAGCCAGCGTGCAGCCTGATCAAGCACCTCGAATGGCAAAATGTGTGCTCTGAAAACATCAGCATGTTTGTGAGCATGTGGGATAGACTAGAGGCAGAAGATGAGAAGATTCAGACTTTATAAAACTATATGAACAGTTCCTCTGCTTGTAGCAGTGTGAACAGAAAGAAGATTCCAGAGATACAAAAAGATAAAACTGATGGGGACTTTTTAGATGTGTCAGGAACATGGAGAATGAATGAAAGGGATAAGTAGAAAGTAAGCATAAGTATTTTATCTGGGCTATTTCAGAACTGTCACATTATTAGCAGATAATTAAATGGGAAAAATAACCAATGTGGGAAGAGAAATATAAATCTGGGTAACGGCAGAACATAGTTTGATTTGGGAATTAGGTTGAAGAGAGGAGTAGGCTCATCTAATTAAGACTTTTCCACTGCTCTTGTAGTTAAATTTAGTAAGTTAAAATTCCACTTGTAATAGCCTCTTAATAGTGGAAAGGACAGTCTGATTGTCACACCCTCCTCTCCATTGGGACAGTCATTCAGCTTGTGCTGAAACTTTTTTAAGGACAGAATTCGTGACCATGCTGAGAAATCCTTTCCCATTTTGGAAGCTTCGATTAGAAAATCCTTCCATTGGCGTGCCTCAGTGGCTCAGACAGATAAGCATCCAGCTTGGGCTCAGGTCATGATCCCATGGTTCCTGAGTTTGAGCCCTGTGTTGGGCTCTGTGCTGTCAGTGCATAGCCTGCTTGGAATTCTTCCTCCCCCCACTTTGCCCTCCCCCACTTGTGTGCTCTCTCTCTCAAAATAATAAAGAAACATTAAAAAAATAAAATTCTTCCATAAATGAATTGTCTCCTCATATTTTTGACCTAGCAGTTCTGGTTTCATCCTTCAAAACTACAAACATCTAACCAATGTAGAACACAACAACCCTTCATAAAGAATTAACCCAAGTCTTTCTAATCTAAGCTACTTTTTGTTCTTCCTCAGCCTTTCTTCATATGCCAAAACACATCATCAGTGAATCCCCTTTGTTTATTCTCCTTCACAATAGCACGGGTTTGGCAAGACTCTTGCTGGGGCAGCCTTCCCCACTGCTCATGCTACTAGAAGACAGTGTAGATGGACCCAAGCCCTCTTTCTGCTAAGCCCAGACAGATCTCAGGCTCAGTTTCAATACAGCATTCCAAAGAATCAATAATAGGGCGCTGGCATCTAGATAATCTCCCTCTGCCAATTTCTGATATACACATTGATTTCCCTTTAAAATACAGAGAATGGGATGAGACTTCAGAAGTGGCATAGACAATTCATACTACATATTACATCTAATACTCCATATGACCTTGAAAACATGGTGTCTAGATTCAATATCATGTCAGTTATGTAAAATGATTTTTCTTTCAGTCACTGAAAACCACTAGGAAGGTTTGTACCTAAAATGATCCTATACAAGGTCTCCCTAAACTTACTCTGGCATTTCTTTATTTATTTACATTCTATTGCTGACCATCTGTGCTCACACATAAGGAGAACTTGAGGATTTTCTGTAATGTTTATTTATTTTTGAGGGGGGGAAGGGGCAGAGAGAGAGGGAGACACAGAATCTGAAGCAGGCTCTAGGCTCTGAGCTGTCAGCACAGAGCCCAATGTGGGGCTCAAACTCATGAGCCATGAGATCATGACCTGAGCTGCAGTTGGGCATGTAACTGACTGAAGCGCCCAGGCTCCCCATAACTTAAAGGTTGTTTTTTTTTTAAACTCCTTTCTGCTTCACTCACCTTTCTTCCTCCTCTGGGAAGAACGTAAGAGTACTTAACGTATAAGAACGCGATGACGGTAAATGGTGGAACCTGGAGTGGTCGGGATATAAATGTCCCAGATCAGTCCTACTTTCTTTTGGTTTACAGGATCCTCTTTTTTTCAACCATCAAAATGGCTAAGACCCACTAAGGCAGGACTAGGATGTAGGCCAGGAAAGGAGAATACATGACCATCATGACTCCTGTAATCCTACATTCTAGATTTTAAGTGATTTGGACAGTTGAGAATGTACACACACATATACACAAATATTCACATACATTCATAGATGCTTGCACGTTATAAGCATACTCATAACCTATACATACAAATACATTCCTACATGCACACATTACACACATACGTATGCACCAAAGGAACTACTCATTCACTCCTTCATATTTCTGGAGTAACCATAAGTCAAGCCAGTAATGAAATAAGATTTGTTTAGGCTTCTGCTGAAACTGATAGTCACTAGCCATAGTCAGCAACTTCTATTTTTATTTTTAAACATTTTTTAAATGTTTACTTATTTTTGAAAGAGAGAGAGAGACAGAGCATGAGTGGGGGAGGGGTAGAGAGAGAGAGGGTGACACAGAATCCGAAGCAGGCTCCAGGCTCTGAGCTGTCAGCACAGAGGCCATTGCAGGGCTCTAACTCACAGACTGTGAGATCTCGACCTGAGCCGAAGTCAGACAACCGACTGAGCCACCCCTAGGTGCCCTTCTATTTTTAATGACTTTTAATTTACTTTTACTTACAATTACAATTAAAAGGTCGGTTCCTTAGATGTACTAGCCACATTTCAAGTGCTTAAAAGCCACATGTGGCTAGCGGCTGCCACATTAGACAGGCAGATATAGAATATGCCCATTATTGCAGTTCTTTTTGGACAACAGAATCCTATGGTGCCTGTGCATAGCTGATGAAGAGTCAAGAGTGCTGACCAAAGGCAGAAACTACTCACAAATTCTTTACACATAGTAACTCATTTAATTCTCATGTTTATTATCAGCCCTCACTTTACAGATGACGAATCTGTGGCATTGGGAAGCTAGGTAATTTGCCCAAGGAAACAAAGTTATTAAGCAATGGAACCAGGATTTCGACTACAGACATTTCTTGCCTATCAGATCCAAAAAGCACAGTATCCCAGTGGACAAAGCACAGCCTGCACCGCCTTTTTGCATGTGGCCTTGGAGGCTGCACAGGATCACTTCCAGCACAGCTTAGTGACCAGGCAGTCACAATCCCACCCAGATTCAGGGAGAGGGGCAGAGAGCCCACCTCTTGAGAGGAGGCGGCAGCTCACGTTACAGAAGAGCATATAGGACAGGAGACAGAGATGTGACTATCCTTTTCCATAGCTACTTGCCACATCTTTGTACTATGTCTTATGCTGGTTATTCTTTATTTTCACCCCCAATCTGCCAGCTCCCAGCATCTACTCCGTGCCTGGGAGGCCAGCCCCAATGGATAACACAGCCTGAGCTGCTTGCCCAGGGACGGTCAGGAGCAGGAGATCCAAGAGCAGGAGGGAGGAGCTCAGGGAGTACACTGCCTATTTCTTCCTTGCTTTAGCACCACGTTTCTGTAGGGCCGCGCTTCTGGCTACATCTCTCCGTAAATAAGCTCCTGTGGAAGTGGCCCATTTTCTACAGGCCCAGTTCTCACTGGATTTCAGCAACACTGTATCTATCCTCTTCCCATTAAACACTAGGTGCTAACGTTTTGTGGGTTGTTTTTTTGTTTGTTTGTTTGTTTGTTTTGTGTTTTTTGCCTTGACAAGTTTCGATCTACCTCAGTATCCCTAGTTTGTTCCTAACCCTGCCCCAAATTCTGTAAGTCATTCTTGTGTCAAACATTCTTCATTTAAGTTGCTGGAGAGAATTCCAATTCTTATCAGGGCCGTGACTGAGACAGACACACAATAGGAACTAAACAGAGACAGTTCAGGGAACAAATATGAAGAATTAATAACCAAACTTCCAATATCTTCTTCTATGTGTCTGACAGAATTGTTGAATAGCATAATTATGTCCCTCTATCATTACGTTGGGATTGACAGAGATCCAATATACATAGGAACTGGTTGTCTCAAAAACTACATTCTATTATTCTTTCAAAAAGAACCTTTTTCACAAAAATGAGTGATTCTTTCAAATGCATTGTTCAAATAAACATGCTCATTGTTGTATTTCTGATTTACCCTAAAAAACAATTTTCCATCCTTCTTTTAAAACCAGACCACCTCTCTCTTTTCAAAGTGTTTATGAACGAAATACTAAATAGTTCTATCACTCTCATAGCTTTGCTAAAGACTGATTAAGCCTACCTATACATTCCAGAGCTTCCTTTTTGCCCATTATATTACAAAAAGAATTTTTTTTTGGTTTTGGTGCACAAGCCTACAATCCGTGTCCCCTCAAAGATGACTAGTGGTGATGACAATAATTACATCTGTAAATTCCCTATTTATCTTAGATGATATAGATCTCATATTCTAGTCCTGAATACCTTTTAGAAAGACCAATAAACAAGATCTATCATTTACTGAGTACCAGATAAGCACCTGATGCTTCACTGTGACCTAGTTACCTTTGCTATGCTTCAGTTACTCCTTCTATACATAATATATATAATAAAAATAAAGGCTATATATTTTATTATCATGTTATTTCTGAAAAAAATAACTGTTAAAAAATATAGAACTGGACTCTTTTCTCTAAATTTTTTGCAAGCTGGAAGTCATTTTGGCCCAGCTCTAACACTATTCTTACACTATCATTATAATTTTTGTCCTTTTTCTGTTTTTGAATCATTCATCATGTTCCCCTGCCTTCCAACATCCTTCACATTCCCTATGGTCTCTTGAGATTTGGTATCATTTTCTCCTTGTTGGATTACTTTAAAACTCAGAACAATACTGTGTTTTGTTTTCCATCTCTCTTGATTTATATTGCCATTTAGAACTTCTGTCATATCTTCCACCTGGACTCCAAGATTGACAGCAAGAACTGAATCATGTATTTCTTTTTTCCAAATACTTAGCACAGTATCTTACACACACACACACAAATATTTAACATATATTTGTCATACACTTCCATTGCGGGAAGAAAAGAATTAATAATAAGCCAAAGACGCTATTCTTTAAAAAGCTTCTGGAGGGGAATGTGATATATCTTCACAAATAATCTAAGGGAAATGAACGCTAAATATGAAAGTAGTGGATCTCAAAGTACAGAAGGGTAACAACAGTATACTTCAGAAGTAATTGCTGAAAGCACCCTAGGGTAAACTGGTCAGTGGAAGAGTTCTATGGAGGCGCAGGCTCTAAGAAGGGAGTGGTACAGACAACAGGCCAAATGGAGACGACTTTCCCAAATCTGCTGTCTAACTAACTGGGGTTAACGGTTGTAAAATTCAACTTACTGAAATACAAGTAGGTAGCTAACTTAAAATTTTTTCAAGTATTGTTTTCAGTAACAAACATTGTATCTTTCTTTACCTTGATCTACGTGGCCAGTTTCTACAAAAGTGGTTCTTAACTTTTTCTAAGAGTTCAACACGGGTAGTTATACAACACTAAGAGGTAGGGTGGGTCCAGGTGTATGGAGCTGAAGCTTACATCCTTTTTAAAAAAATACAAACTTACAAAACAAAATTAGATAGCAACATAAGTGTTTATCTAGAAAGAGAAAAGAAATCTCAACAGCTCTTTGGAAGCCTTGGGGATCTAGATTCCTTTCTTCTGAGATAGCTTTAGGCAATTTACCAGGCATACTAACTTAGAAATGTTTCTGGTTGCAACCTGTCATGCCCTTCCCACCAAGAACATCTACAATTTTCAGTAACTCTCAACAGTTCCAGAGGCCTAAGCAAAGGAACATCTGAAGTTTAAATTCCAAATAGCTTCGCCTTAGATGTGCTTCTGACAAACGGGGCATTCTTAAGAGGGGGCTGGGAGACCTAGAATCTGGGGAAAGAGAAAGCACAGGAAAAAACAATCCTAGATGATTCTGATACACAGCTGCCCTACACCAATACGCCTAGACTAATAGTTTCTTAGAAGGCAATGCAAAGCACTGGCCAATTGTCCTTGATCTGAACATAAAGTATGTGTGCAATATAAAAAGGCAGTGTTAATATTTTTTTTACAAGTGACCATAAAATAATTCCACTGCTTTACGATTGAAACACATTGAAAGGTCAAATAACTTTCTCAAGAGCACAAAGCTGATACTGTCTGAACGTCTAGAATACAATCGTGCCTACCATTGCATTTAATCCTTAGGGGAGAAAGGAGTTTTGCATATTCCTCTCTGGGGCCAGAGTCTGCTTGTTCAATTTGGTAACTTGAGTTCACTCTCCCAGAATATAGCAGTGGTTAGGAATGTTGCTTTCCCTCCTACCTCAAGGTAACATTTAACTACTGCACAGACTTTCTATTAATTAATACACTGTTGTCATCGCACGTCTTCTACCAGCAGCAACGTTAGGAAACTGGGTTGGCATTCTAACAGCCCTGCAAGAAAGGTATTTTTCTTTTCCTAAAAGAAATTATAACCACCGGTCTACAAAAGCCACAAGCCTACCACTAACCAGAGTCAATTTCCCTGCAACTACACTGCAAGTTAAGACGGCCCTTTGGTCCTAGATTTCCCCGGGGAAAGGAAAAACGAAAGCGGCTGGCGGTGGGTTGGGTGGCTGTATCTGGCTTAAAAATGCTCAACTCCGCAACAGAGGAGCTTCCTGTGGGACACACGAACCGTTTTCTCCTGAAGACGGGATTCCCAGGCCACCTCTTCTCCCTGGGCTCGAGACTGACCTCGGGTGTCAATCACCCCGGCCTGAGACCCACAATCAGTAGCCCTAAATCAGGAATCATTTCTCTAGACTAGGGTGATCTCTCAGAGTTCGGGGCTGGTTGCGCCCGAAAAGAAGCTTCTAGGGAGGGGTACTTTTCGGGCCACTGCTTCCCGGGTTCGGACACTGTCCGGATGAGCTGTCCGCATCAGAGAAGAAAAGAGAAAAGGGGGGGGGGGGGAAATCACAACTTTGCAGACTCCACAAAGCCAAGGCCGTGGGGAAGGGAAGGTCAAAGTGCAGAGGAGGGAGCGGCTGCGGTTCGGGGCCCGGCCGGGAGGCAGCCCGGGGGAGGCCAGCTGCCGGCTGGGCTGGGCGGCCGGGGGAGACCCCACCCATCCGCAGCCCCGAGCCTCCGCCCGGACCCGGCGAGCTCGCGGGGCGGCCGCCGCACCACGGTGCCAACTCCTGGAGTTGACTTGGAACTTTCCCGGGACGCGCCGCCGCCTCCGCCCTCACCTTACTGAACACCTCCAGGTCGTCCTCGTCCTCGTCCAGATCCAGCACCTCGGCCTGGAGCAAGGCGGAGGAGCCGCTGCTGCCCAGGAGGGGGGCGTCGACCCCCGGGCTCTCCCCACCGGCGCCCCCAGCCGGGAGGCCGGAGGAGCGCGCCGGAGACGCCAGGCGCTCGCCCTCCATCCCGAGAGTGCGCGCCCGGCCCGCCGCCGCCGCCAGCCCGGCTCCCCCGAGCTTGCCCATTGGCTCCCGCGCATCCTGCGCCTCCCCGGCCGGCCCCGCTCCAGCCCCTCGCCCGCTGCGCAGACGCGGAACTGCCGGGGCGAGCGCGGGGCCGGCTCGTCCCCACCTGGCCTGGGGCCTGCGGGAGGCTCGCGCGTGCGGCTCGCGGGCCCTGGCGAGCGTGGGCAAAGGGCCGCTGTCCGCCGCACCGAAGCCCAGCACGCCCAAGTCGGACCGGGGCGTCCTCCCACTGCCCTGGCTCGGGGACTGCCTGGCGTGGGCTTCCGCGGGGGCAGGGGTCTGGGCTTGAGCGACCGACCCAGCAAACCGTCAACTTCAGGGAATCCGCACGGAGGCTGGAAGGCAGCCGACCCATCCGGCCCAGAGAAATAAGCCCATACTGTATTTCCTGTATTTTAAATGGTTGTCTTCTTCTCGGTTGTGGTTTTTGGATTCTGGTGGGTTTTGTTTTTGTTTCTGTTTTTCCTACTAAGGCTAATGCAAAAATAAAAGACCTGAAAAGCACCTCTATTTTTGTAATTGATTTTTGACCCAGTGACCGGACTGTGTGGTCATCTCGTTGTCAAGCCAGGGAAGTTGGATTTAAAAACTATTTTCAGTCACTTGCAAATGTGCCTTTACTTCTGCAAGTCTTCCTGAAGTTAATGAGCAGGAATGTTTCTAAGAGCTGAGGACAGCGAGCAGGACTGGACCTTGCCACCAAGAAATAATCTTCAATCTTTGTACTGCGAAGGCGACGCTATGATTATTTAGTTGTTCACTGCTGATTATTTTTTAAATCTAAGTTTCAGAAATAACGGAAAATTGAACAAAAATTGATGTATCTTGGGACTATCTCCACGTTTTATTATTTACTCCCCTCAGTCCCAGCCAGCTCTTTTCTCCATGGCCCTGGAAAGAATGTCTAATGAGTTTGCAGATAGGCAGGGAGGAGGCTAAGTCAGACTTGACTCCTGGCAAAATATTTGTCCCAATGTTTAGAATTTTTAACTTAATAAAGTTGAAAGATATATAAGATATTTGGGGGGAATAGAGATTGTTTTCTACTTCTTATTAGGGGACAGGGCTTTAATATGTGCCCTCTTAGCCATTCAAATGTACCTCCCTTTGCACTTCCTCAGTTAGGCTCGTCAGCTGCCCTGTGAATGTACAGTCTTCTTCCTACACTTTATGGTGCCTATGTCCATAATACCATCTCCTGCTCATCTTTCAGGAACTAACTAGAGCCCCATCTCTTTCAGGAAGACTTTCCAAATAACACAGCCTGTTCCCGAATTAGCATTTAAGTTTATGCCATCTTATAGACTGTCTTTATTTCATGTATTTATTTCACTTATATTCCTTAGTAAACGATAACATTTTAAGGGTAGGGATCACATTGTTTATTAATAAACCACAGTATCAGATATGCTCAAAAAGGCTCTATCCCAAGGTCTAAAAGGAATACAGTTATTAAAAGACTGTGTTTTCCTCTCTACGCTCATTCCAGCTAGTGAGAGATTCAAGTTTTTCTAATTGCAATCTGAATTAGAAAATTCTTAAGGATACTGTGACTCACACAATTGCCAGAAAGCATAGTGACAGGCTCAGAAAATGGGCAGAACAAACCAAGACCACACAGCCTGGATCACAACCAAAACCATGCCACAGAACTAATGTGAAGATACTGCTGCCACCATTGCTGATCACTGGATGCTACAGCAGCTGCACACACTGCCATGAACACTGATACCCCTAGACTTTGGGAACTGTCATCAATACGAGTACCAGAACTGCCTCTGAGAAGTACCTCCGCTGTTCCTGCCACAAAAATGCCCCCACAGTCCTCTTTCTTGTGTGAATAGTTCTAGTTTCAAAACCCTGGAGGACGGATCCTCTTGGCTCACCTGCCCAAGTCCCGCAGAGATTTCTAATATAGTTCAGCTATGTCTCAAGCACTCAGGAATATAGTCCTTAGCTCCCCAAACCTATTCATTACTGGTGCAGCTCCAAGTCTCATATGTCTATTCCTCCTGCACTTCTGCAATCCTGTTGATATTTTGCAACTTATGGACTAAACTTTTGAATTTAATCACCAACATGCCATGCCTGCTTATTCAATGGCATGATAAATCCTAAACTGATACATAACAGTCTAAGCTTCCCATTAAATGGGATCATCACTGGGCTCTATAATGGAAGAATTCTTATTTGGGTAATAAAGTCTCTGAACCAACATAATTCAAAACTTTAAGTACAGGTACAATACTAAGAGGAGGCCTATCCAGTCTGTCCCTTGGTTCCTGGACTCTTATTCTGATTATAGGAGAAATCGTATCATATATTAAATTTTGGTTCTGAGAATGTACATCTTGTGAGAAACCTTTGCCTCTCTCTCTCTCTCTCTCTCTCACCTCCTTCAGGTGGAATCTCCTGACACCATACCTGAGTCTTTAATATTACATTCAACCATCCATAAAGTCAGTTGGTTCTGATAATGGAATTCATGATAAGACAAGTCACGCCTAGGGCATTGCCCAGTGGTTTTGCTTCCTTTGCTGGGAGATGATTTAATTGATTCGAAGAAAAATGCTTTGTGCAAAATCTGATGGGAAAGCAACCAGTCAGTGAATTCATAGATGATCATGTTGGGAGAAACTGAGCAGGAAAAGCAGACCCAATGTATCCTTGCCACTATGGACGAATCATGGTATGTTTTAGAAAGGTAGCAGAGGAGTAGACCAGAAGCAGTTGCTGCTGTGGCGAGGTGAACACTTAGCCATGTAGGTAGCCAGGCTCTCCTTTAGCGGGTGGGAAATCCATGCTAGTAAGCTGGTGCATAGCATACATCCCTACCACCATGGCTACTTGGTATGTGAGGCCATGAAACGAGCATGGTAGTACCTGGAAAAGCAATAGTATTAGCATCCACAGAACAAGAATTCTTACCAAACATGCTGTTTGGTCATATAAATTCATCAAATGGGAGTTTTGAAAGACATCGCCATGGGCTGTATATACATGCTTTTATTCTGGGACCATTCTAAGAGGTCCATCCATATACATTTTCTCAAACCTCCTTGACTTCTGGTTCCTACCTTGTTCTTCTTAAGTCCCACCCAACAACCCTTTAGCCCGTGTCCTTGAGACAATAAAGAATCTTTATCCCAGCTTCTCTCCTTTGAAGATCACTGGCCATTGCTATGTACCATGGAGAGGATTTCTCTATTGCATTGCCCTTTTTCACAGGAGTACACTGATTCCAGAATATGATAAAGAACCATCTGTAACCCAGATTTGTAATTTTTACCCCCTAGTTAACTGTTCAAATGGAACTCCCTCTGAGATCCTAACAGTATCCCTGTTGGGAGCAAGAGCCAAGTGCTCATGCAATGTATACTTTTAGGACTAGTTTTATACATGCCATTTCTGCAAAAGTATGGTTTGCTGAAGGCTTATCTAATTTTATGATATTTTGGTTTAATATAGCACCTATTTCATGATAAGCTGCTCAGGTCACAGTCACACAATGTCCCAAAATCCCACAACAAGCCAAAGGCTGGTTTCCTACATGAAAAAAAGGAGGGCATATTTTGCCCTAAAACTTTAGTGTTTTTGATTCTCCTTCAGAACTTATCACAGGTGCCAGAGAGCATCCTTGTTTCCACAGGGTCATCAATAAAACTATTAATAGTAGTTAATTGGTACCTCTTTTGAGTCGGATACTGTTATTAGCACGTTATGTATGTTCATTTAATTCTCAAAAACATCTTATAAGAGGTGCTATTATTACCATCCCCATTTTATAGACAAGGAAATTGATGACCAGAGAGGTTTAGTAACTTACCCAAGGTAAGTAGTAAGTGGTAATTTACTCTCACTGAAAGACAGCATTATGTATGTTGCCTTAAAAAATATAGAAAAGAGGAATTATGGGGCGCCTGGGTGGCTTAGTCGGTTAAGCTTCCGACTTTCGCTCGGGTCATGATCTCGCGTTCGTGGGTTCGAGCCCCGCGTCGGGCTCTGTGCTGACTGCCAGCTCAGAGCCTGGAGTCTGTTTCAGAGTCTGTGACTCCCTCTCTCTCTGACCCTCCCCTGCTCACGCTGTCTCTCTCTCTCTCTCTCTCCTAGAAATAAAAACATTAAAAAAAAATTAAAAAAAAAAAAAAAGAAAAGAAAAGAGGAATTATAAGGGTATTTTGGGATTCTTGGTTCTTAAGAGAATGAGACTAAATATTTGAACTGACACTCTGCCTGCCCCCAGGGGGGTGGTAGGGCTGACCTCTATAATCTAAAAATTTGAATCATCATGAAAGAATAATGGAAGTGAAAATTTGTGAAATATGCACTCAATGACAAAACTTTTCTTCATTGGCCTGAACTCCAGGTGGGAAAGATATCTCCCCCCAAATCCTAACCATAGTTCAGCAAGTCACAATTCAAAAAATTACAAGTGTCCCTGGGTTGACGACATATACCTGGGACCTATGGTGTAAACAAACACAAAATCTCTCCCTTCAAACTACTTCGGACAGTGTTTCTACAGATAAAGCTGTTACTGCAGATGAGATCACAATTCAAGTTAAAAACATTCTTTAAAAAAACAATCTACCTTGTTCCAGAATCACTCTATAAAACTATTAAAAGGATTAGAGCCTAAAGAACACAAAAATAGAAATTATTTAATAAATAAAAAGAATAAAAATAACTATAAGATGCTATAAAAATAACTAAAAATTGAGAAATGAAAAATATAGTCGTTGTGCTGATGGTTAAATTTTTGCCTCTTCACTTCAAATCATCTCTTATTGCCTGCTCTGGAATAATGGCAATGGGGTTTATCAATATTTCTGCTTTGCCACCTGGCATGATGGTAAGCCTTATCAGTAGAGGGCTTGGAAGGGCACCAGAAAAGGAAGGATTTTCCTCTTTCTTTTTCTGGTGTGCTATCTTACCAATGTCCTGTGGACAGCCCTTTTTCCTCCTTTGTTTACCCCCTACAAAGTTTCTCTAGTGTTAAGTTTCCTGCAGGGCACAGTTTTCATGGCGTTTTGCCCACTATCAAACTCATACAGCTGTGGTGGCATCATCTAGAGACCCAGATTTCGTGAGCCTGCCCCTGGCCCAGGTTGCTAAGCCCCATCCTTCTCCTCAGTCCTCGGCATGGACAGCCCAGGGGACCTGGAGGTCTGCCATCCCCTAACCTTCATCTTGCACAGCCAGCCCAGAGCTGCCCCAGTCTGAGCTGAGCGTGGAAGTGCACTAGACTCCTCAAGAGAGGGACCTCTCAAACTCCAGACTACAACAGGGTCCAGCAGCTTCTCTTGGGGCCTAACTAGTTCCAAGGCTTAGCAGCTTCCCAGAGTATGGATTTCCAGCAGGTTCCACTAAGGTAGCACGTGGCTGACTTCCCCATTCAGGAAGCGAACATAGTATTCTTTCCAGTGATATATGGATCTTAACCCCAATAGTGTAAGACTTGTTCTTGAGTACTTATATCTGCCATAGCTACTTCTTTAGAATTCTTTTAAACACTCACTTCTTGCTCCAATCCCAGCTAAAAAATAAAGCTTTATGTTAAATTTCCCCTTTCAAATGACCATGTAGTCCTATCTCCTGCCTGGACCATGAACAATATAGAGCTGGTACTGGGAATGTTCCTAAGAGATAGACCTACAAAAATGGCCTTCTAAGAATCTCCTTACAACCAGCTGAATGAGGGGGGAGAACCCACAAAAAACCTTGGGCCTGGTCTACAGATGGGTCTTTATGATATGCTAGTACTACCTCAACGTAGCAGCTGCTGGAACTATATCCCCACTCAAGGGTAAACCTGAAGGACGGTGTTGAAGGAAAATTCTCCTAGTGAGAATATACCTACCTTGGTATATACCCTACCTCGGGTATGAAATTTGGTCATCTACTATGTCTGGAGTGAGAAACGTCCAGAAATATAAGTCTATATTAATTCATGGGTAGTTTGTAAATGGTTTGGTTGGCTGGGTAAGGACTTGGAAAGAACAAAAGTGGGAAACTGATGAAAGAGAGCTTAAGAAGAAGTATATAGTCAATGTATTTTTCATAATGGGCACAGATTGTGATGATACTAGTGAAAGTGAAATGTCCACCAAAGGACCTCTACTGCAGAGGAGATTCTTAACAATCAGATGGAAAAACTATAGACTCTAGAAATGTCAACTATCCTTTCTCCATAGCCATCACATTCCTTACTTAAGGAGCCTGTGAACTTAGTGGCTATGGTGGCAGGAATGGAATCTATGCATGCACTTGATAACATGGGCATTCCTTTACCAAAGCTGACCTGACTAGTCTTGCTGTTGGATATTAAATCTGCCAACAGCGCAAACCAATACTGAATCCTTAATATGGCACCATTCTTGGGATGTGTGAAGGCAAGCCAGCTATCTGGTGGCAGGCTGATTATACTGGATATATGCCATCATGGAGTAGGTAGAGATTTGTCCTCATTGAAACAAAAATTCTGGATTAGTTTTCCTTTCCTGCCATGTTTTTGCCAACACCACCATTGATGAATTCATAGAGTATCATTCACCATCATAGCAGTCCATATAGCATTCCATCTGATAAAAATTTAAAAACATTTCACAGCAAAGGAAATCATAAGCTCATTCACTTGGAATCAACTGTTCTTACCATGTACCCCATAACTTGTATGTTTTTCATCCCATCTCTTCTGGCCCCAAAGTGATTCATGTCTCTTTTGCTCACAACTAATTAGCCAAAACTGGTCACATGGCTCTGTCTAACCCCAAGGGGTCATGAAGTACAATCATATGTTCAATAGGCAGAGGGTCAAAGATATTTGATGAATGGCACAAATGACAGTCACAGCCTATATGTGGTTAATTCTAGGTAATTAACATGAGGCAAAGACAAGATGATGGAAAGCAATAACCCAAGTCTGTGATTAAACCCATTTATTCTGAAAGTGTACAGCTCTCTAAAAAGAATTCTTTAGTGGCTTAAAAACTCAAGCAAGTATTTTAAATTATTAGTTTCAATTTTCTCATCTACAAAGTGGGGTAATTAGTATATACTTCAAAGGCTATGAGGATCAAAGAAACTAATATATGTGAAACAAAGACATATACAAATCTTAATTGTTTCATTACTATTAATATTATTAATGTAAGCAGTAGCATATGATTGCCATATTTCCCCATAATTTCATTTAGACACTCAAGTAGTAATTTTTGGGTTAGCTCCTATAGTGTAACGTAATGTGTTGCAGTTTGATTAGAATATGTGGGTTTGGTTTTGTTTTTAAGGTTTCTCTTACTATTTAGGAGCACTGGCAGTTTCAAGTCCTCTGTCATTTATTATGACAAAGGAACAAATACATGTTTTGGAATAATAAGACAACATGATTTTAAACATCTTTATGAAAACCCACAGGATATGGAATATGTATGTAATTCCATGACCAATAATGGGCTGCTTTTCTCTTGAATGTAAAGCTATGATCCCACTATTAAAGGTGGGATTTCAAGTCAGGCAGAGAAGGACAAATATCATATGTGTGCACGTATAGGAGGACTAGGAGGAACTTAACAGAGGACTAACCGGGAGAAGAAGGGGGGAAATGGTGGGGGAAAGGGAGAGAGGCAAACCATGAGAGACTCTTGAATGGTGACAAAAACTGAGGACTGATGGATGTGGGGGGGAGGAGGGATGGGCATGGAGGAGGGCACTTGTGGGGATGAGCACTGGGTGTTATGTGGAAACTAATTTGACAATAAACTATTTGAAAAAAAAAAAGGTGGGATTTCATTGAAAACAAAAAGCAAATTTACTATCTAACATAACTAGGAATACAGAAGTAAGAGGCATACATAGTAAGGCAGGCATAGTAAGATAATTGTTCAATAATTGTTACCTAATTAGTTGGATGGATAAACTGATTTAAAAACAGATTGTTGCCAAATTTGTTTTTAAAATGTTGATGCTTTAATAAATGTTCAGTTTCGGGGCGGCTGGGTGGCTTAGTGGGTTAAGCGTCCGACTTTCGCTTAGGTCATGATCTCGCGGTTCAAGGGTTCGAGCCCCGCCTCGGGCTCTGTGCTGACTGCCAGCTCGGAGCCTGGAGCCTGTTTCAGTCTGTGACTCCCTCTCTCTCTGACCCTCCCCTGTTCACGCTGTCTCTCTCTCTCCTAGAAATAAATAAAACATTTAAAAAAAATAAATAAATGTTCAGTTTCTCAGATCTGCCATACTCCTTTTCTATGGACAAACACATTAGACAGATCACTGTTACCATAGAATTTAATTTAAGTGGTACCCAATATAATGGGAAGTTATCTCCAGCTCATTTCAATCCTAGAAGAAAAAGTTCATTTGAAGATATTTGCTTTAAAGAAACTTCAGAAAAAAAATGTTCCAATAAGTCATATGGACTTGGTATGCTTTTAAATGAAAGCGTTATGGAACATAGAGAAGCCGTATATTAAAAGTGAGACTCAGACATTTTCTTTCTCTTTTTTTAAATTAATACTTTTAGTGAGATATAATTCACATACCATACAATGCCCCCATTTAAATTAAAAAAGCCATGGGGACCCTGGGTGGCTCAGTTGGTTAAGCGTCTGACTTCAGCTCAGGTCATGATCTGGAGGTTTGAGTGTTCGAGCCCCGTCTTGGACTATGCTGACGGCTCAGAACCTGGAGCCTGCTTCACATTCTGTGTCTCCCTCTCTCTCTGTCCCTCCCCTGATCTCACTCCGTCTCTCTATCTCTCTCAAAAATAAACAGACGTTAAAAAAATAAATTTAAAAAGTCAATGGGCGTTATATATTTACATATAGGACATTTCCATCACCCCCAGATAAAAGCCCCTACCCCCATTAGCAGCCACTCCCATTTAGCCCAGCCCCTAGCCCATGGCAACAACTAATCTATTTTTTATCTCTATAGATTTGCCTAGTTCTGCTCATTTTTTCTAAGTGGAATCTTATAATAGTATTAAATCGTCTTTCCATGAACATGGAGTCTCTCTCCATTTACTTAAGTCTTCTTTAATTTTTTTATTATTAAACAATGTTTAATAGTTTTTAGCATGTACATTTTGAATTTCTTTCATCAAATTTACTCCTAGATATTTTATTGTTTATTATACTACTATAAATGGAATTGTAGTCTTAATTTTATTTACAGATATTTTATCACTATTATGTAGAATTGATTGAGTTTTTAATTTTGATATTGTACCTTATAACCTTGCTTAACTTGATTATTCAGTTTAATATTTTTTAGTGAATTCTTCAAGATTTTCAATATGCACAATCAAGTAATCCTCAAATAGAGATAGTTTCACATCTTCCTTTCCAATATGGTTGCCTTTTATTTCATTTGCTTGCTGTATTAGTCAGGGTTCTCCAGAGAAACAGAACCAATTATATAATGAGTAACTGGCTCACAAAATTATGGAAACTGACAAGTCTTAAGATCTGCAATCAATAAGGCGGAGTTGTAAGAGACCATGGTGTAGCTCCAGCCTGAAGAGCAGCAGACTCAAGACCCAGAGAGCGCCAGCAGTCCAATTCAAGTCCAAAAGCAGGAAAATGCCAATGTCCCAACTTGAAGGCAGTCAGGCAGGAGTTCCATCTTACTCAGCATTCCCCCTCCCCCCACCTGGTCCTTCAATTGATTGGATGAGACAGACTCCCATTAGGGAAAGCAATCTGCTTTACCCAGTATACCAATGCAAATGTTAATCTAATCTAGAAACACCCTCACAGAAACACCCAGAATAATGTTTAATCCAATATCTGGACATCCCATAGCACAGTCAGGTTGACACGTAAAATTAACCATCACAACTTCACCCCTTATGAATGCAGCATCCATTCATATCTCTTTAAGTGATATCTCATATCCACGTGAAGAAATACCAAGCTCGTAATTCCACCCAGCATGGTAAAACTATCTTCAATACAATCAAAATGCCTCTCCTCTCGAAGAGGAAGTAAAGTCCTTGAGTGATGTTTACTCTTTTCCTTGATGTTCTATAACCTAAATACTATAATGTTAAAATTAACAATGCTTAAATACTGTGATATAAAGTAAATACACCTTATAGTACATGATAAGGGAATAAGAGAGGAAAGAAATGGCAAACATCTTTGTGTCTTTTATATATGCATATATATGTGCACACATACACAAATATAATCATAACAAAACAAGGGATAAGTATAGAATACTCATGACAATTAGAGTCCTCATTTTTGTAGCAGGTCATGTGGTCATAGCTGATATTTATAACTACCCTCTTCTTTCACCCATTCTGTATTCCTTTTGTGTTCTCATTCCTGAGAAAGGACCCCTGTACATTGGTTGCACTTGCCTCAAATTTAACCTCTGGAACATGAGAAAGGGGAGGGGAGGAATGGAAATGCCAGTGGCATGTACCTTACAGGGAGTTACTGGAGCTCTTAACTGTAGCTGGGGAAAGAAGGATCCTTGTCTTCTCAGCTACATTCACCCAGAGTAGAGCTTCCATCATCACCATGAGCTGGGAGGGAGAAAAGAGAACACGTTGTGTCTCAAGTTCAACAACAGACTCTCCTGTTCCAACAGAGATTTAGGAGATTGTCTTGAATAAATGTTTCTGCATTTCCTACATGCCCTTAGGTCAGGTACCATTTATGGTTCTCTCGGGAGCTAAGAGAGCAGGTCTGTAGAGCTCCTCACTCAGCTATTATGCAAGTTGTCTCTAATGCTTACTTTCTCTGAATGACACAAAGTCAAAAAAATCACTCAGAGCAAGAGCAGTTTTCACTCTTCTTCATTTTGATGGAATTCATTATTTGGAAGACAAGTTTTGTACTGTGGCCTGATACCAGGGAAAACTTCTATTTCTTTGATTTTTCTTAATTAAACTTGCATTTCCATTTCAAAAAGGAACTTGTTAAGCAATTTCCTTAATATCAGAACTTAGTATCAACACTTTGGCCTGGAGAAATATTTTAAAAGATCTACATTAGATACTTAAGAAAATTAAAGTGTTCTTGTTTAAAAAAATCAACTCTTTAAAATTCCTACTGGGTTTATTTTGCATCAGCAAAATAAACATATAAAAAAGACATAAATAAGGCCATTAAAACTCCCACATTTAATATCTTCAGGAAAAAGAACATGTGCAGTGAATATTTAATGTACTTTGAGAACAGAGGCGACAGTGTTTAATGTTCTCAAGTATGAAACACGAGTTTTAACCTCCACCATCTCCTTTTGAAAAGGCTGCAGTCATTATTATAAGATGGAATATTGCTCCAAACATGTTATATAAAAGTCTGATCTTATAAAGTAAAGCTGTCTTGTTTTGTTTTAAAAAAAAAATGATAATTTTATATTTAGAAATCTAAAGCAAAAGTCTTTCTCTCTCTTTCAAATGGTTACATCCAAAGCATGATTTCTTTGGGACAATATGGGAGAACCAGCTGACCATACAATTTTGAGGTAGACACCCTAGCATATAGTCTTTCATAAAAATCTAAAGAGTATTTGTTAGCCACGTGATCTTGCATATCAAACTCCATCAAAGCCTTTGCCATTTGGATATAGCATACTCTCCCTATTCTTGGTAATGCCATCTATTTACTTCTCCATTTCTCCTTTTAATATAACACTTTTTGGCATCAGGTCCACTGCCTTTCTTTATACTCAAAATCCTACACTCATCCTGAGTAAATCTATTCCTTCTCTTCAACTCTAAAGGTTTTCTTGACCATTTTTAATCAATTATGCTTATCTACTGTCAGAAAAAAATAATATGTTACATTTTTATTATATATATAATATATATAACTTGATTTTTTAACTTAATTTTTTAATGTTTATTTTTTTGAAGGAGAGAGAGACAGAGTGTGAGTGTGGAAGGGGCAGAGAGAGAATGGGAGACACAGAATCTGAAGCAGGCTTCAAGGCTCTGAGCTGTCAGCCCAGAGCCCTATGCGGGGTTCGAACCCACAAGCTGTGAGATCATGACCTGAGCCAAGGTCAGATGCTCAACTGACTGAGCCACCCAGATGCCCTATATAACTTGATTTTAGGGATTAAAAAAAAAAAAAAAAAGACACCCAAACCCAAAGCTAGAAGATATAGATAAAATTCACAGTAAGTTCCAGTTTTTTATCTATACGATTGTGCAAGATCTCAAAGTTTGCTTTTTCGAATTTTATTGCTTGGAGAATTTGATGAATTTGATAAGGCTTCTTTACAAAGAAATTTGGTGATATTTATTAAGTGAAAATTGTACATAGATTTCATCACTAAATTGTGTCCTTTCTCTAACCCCTATGTGACTGTATTTGAATATAGGGCCTATCAAGATGTAACAAAGATTAAATGAGGTCACAAGGGTGGGGCCCTACCCTGATAAGACGGATGTCCTTACAATAGTATGAAAAGACTCTAGAGCATTCTCTATCTCCACATGTGAACAGAAGAAAGACTCTTTAGGATATAATGAGAAAGAGGCCATCTATCTACAAGCCAGGAAGAGATCTCACAAGAAACCACAAGCCTTACAGCACCTTCACCTTGGACTTCTGACCTCTGGAATGCTGAGAAAATAAATTTCCGTTAAGATTCTCTCTGTGGTCTTTTTGTGGTAGCCTGAGCTAACCAACACAATACCTTTTGACTCAGAAATTCCAGGTACAGGTCTTTTCTCAAGGTAAAGACCTAGAGACACAAAGGAGGATGCTCATTACAACATTTTTCTAATTGCAAAGAATTGGAAATAATTCCAGTGCCACCTTTCTGTGTTAAATATTGTGAATCTGCTCATTCAAATTTCATTTTACCACCTATTCTTCAAATTTGGAACACTAGGAACTTTATTTTCCAGAGATGACAGCAGCTAAGATTCTGTGTACAAATCAGGTCAATTGCTTAGATGCATTCATGTGGCATTTGGAAGTGAGATGGATACTGTCTTCTTGTTTTTACGTGGTGATTTCCAAAGTTCAGCAAGGAGGTAGATGTACAATCATTTTGCTCTTGCTGTGGTTGGTTTATTGACTGTTTCCAGAGCAGTAGCATTTCAGGATCCATTTCCCAGCTTCCTGGATGTTAAAAGGAGGTTGTTAGGGAAGTAACAGAAGCCGTGTTGGCAACTTGACTTGGGTACAGCTTCAGAAGTGGTCTTGAAGGTAATAGCTACTTTAGTTGGTCAATTCCATGTTGTTTTGGAAGATACTCTTGAAGGGCCTGCTGAGAACCCTCTCTTTGTAGACTTTCTAGTGATTTTGTAAGCCTTAATTCCCTATACGTTATCTCTACTTGCTTCTCAAGCCCAACACTGAGTGATGTACCTCCAATAAGGAAATGACAAAATTAAGAATAATATATCCAAATAATGAAGCGATCGATGTCAGTTGAAGGAATGAACAGCTCCATGTATCAATAAACTCAGATATGATTGTTGAACATTATTAAATGAAAAACAAGTAGCAGAATGAAGTGTATATACAACAAATACGTAGCCTTATAGCGACATATATACCCACAAACCAATAATATATATTCTGTGGATATGTATGTTTGTACAAGAAACACACATCAAACTGTTACTGTGGTTTACCTTTGCAGAAAGGGAGAGAGGATGTGGGTAGCCAAAAATGGCTTTAGCTTTTACTCAAATATGTTGAGGAACTTTGGTTTTTCTCTAAAATTTAAAGGGGAATGCCTTCCTGTTTCCATGCTTTATGAAGACTTAATTTTTAAAAAGCTCCTCTGCCGCCAAAACACTAGCTCAAGCAATGTGTTTCCTGAGTACGGTCTTCTATTATTCTACCTTATTCTTTCAACTGTTCCCTCTGTGATCATTCTTGGGTCTCACTGGGCCCTCAGGTCATTGTTCTCACTACCTCTCTAATACATCACCATTCAGTTGAGATTTCCTGCTCTTTCATTTCAGTCATCCTAGTACTTATACCTCTCACCCCTGTTTTCTTCTTTTGCATGGGCCTCTAATGCCCTCAACCTGGATAATTACAGCTATTTATTTTCCCAATATTTACACACGAGTAGCTGAGTGAGAATTACTGAACATGACACATTGTTCTCAGTGTAACTTCATAATGACCTATCTCATCTGGGTCCTCACTGAGGCCCAGTTATTCTACTGTTTCTTTGTTCAACTCCCATTCTTACTCCCTATGACAACTATTTCAAAAATTGGATAGAACTCAAAAGTTCAGAGAAGACTCTGAATCTTGCTTGCACAACCTCCCTCCTTCTCAGCAGGCAACTTTATCTCTTACTTTATAAAGAAAATAGAGTGTCAAACATACAGACTCACTCACTTGTGCCTACATGCAATCCTCCTTCCCTTTCCATTGGAATACTTGTCCTACTATTGAAGCCTTGGAAGTTAACAGGTCTGGATTTGACATCTGGAAATGTTGAGCCCACTTTGGGACTAAAGGAGGATATACCCTGAAAACAATACCAACATTATAAAGCTAAAAGACAGATATGGGAAAATATTTGGATCCATAATGACAGTATTAAGTTTTTATCAAGCAAATTTGGAAGTTCCTTATCAAAGATTCCATGGTTGTACATTCAGATTGTAATAATAGATGTCAAACTGCTTCAGTTATTTGACTCATTCTTTTTCTCTTGTGATTTAGATTCCAAAGCTCTCTATCTTCTGAAAAAATACCGAGTTCAAGTTGACTTGAAAATGGCTACGTGCAGTCTACTCTTACCCACACAATTATTATGGAATGTGAGCTACATGAGATGGGTGCTCCTGTTAAACACTCCATATTATATAGGACATGAGATTTCTTATCTGCTCCTATGAGACTGGAAAGACTAAAATTATGTTTTTCTGGGTTGCCAAATGCATCCGAGACAACAGCACATTTTGGGGCACTTGGGAGGCTCAGTTGGTTAGGCATTTCATTCTTGATTTTGGCTCAAATCATGATCTCATGGTTCATGAGTTTGAGCCCTACAATGGGTTCTGTACTGGCAGCGTGGAGTCTGCTAGGGATTCTGTCTCTCCTGCCCCTTCTCCTCTAGTGCTCTCTTTCTCCCAAAAGAAATAAGTAAGCGTAAAAAAAGGGGAAAAAAAAGCACATTTCATGTTTTGAATACTTAATTCAGTATTTTTTCTGATTCAAAAGTGATCTGAAACACTAATCTACTATTACGGGATATAGATGATACCATAGCTTTTTAAAATTTGAATCAGCTTTACTAAGGTATAATTTGTAGTCAGCAAATTTCACCAAATATAAATGTACAACTTGACAAATTTTGACAATTATATATAATAGTGTAATCACAACCAAATCATGATATAGAGTGCTTTCATCGGTTAAAATGGTTTGTTGGTAGCCATTTGTCATACATAAAACTTGGGTTCACAAAGTTTGACTTAAAACCACAATACATTCTTCATATGTATGTAATCTTTAAATTTATTATATTTGTGAATAATTTTAAACAGACAACAGACAACAAGAGATTAGACAGGAAGCCAGGTGATGCTGAAATGGAAACAAATGAGCAGTACTGGACTTAACATACCAAAGAAAACAAGTTTTTGGGAGTTGAGGGAAAAGTAAGAAATGTAACCTAATTTCTATTGAATTGAAGGCCCCAAGTATGTTTGACTGCAAATGTGTGGGCTAAGGAACAGTAAGATATGCAGATCCTTTTCTCAGGCCCTGGAGCCAGATGACTCCTCCCAAAAGACTGGAAATTAATCAGACTTGCTGCTGTTGTGGGTACAGGTAGAAACTACTCTCCTAAATACCAGAGGATAGATAAACTATTGCACCTCTTTTGAAAGCATTCTCATGATATATACTAAAATATAAAACATATCTATTGAAATAGCTATTAAATTTTATTTTGTTTTTAATGTTTATTTATTTATTTTTGAGGGAGAGAGATCAGAAGAGGCAAAGGGAGAGGGAGACAGAGAATCCCAAACAGGCTCTGCACTGTCAGCGCAGAGCCTGATGCGAAGCTTGAACTCACAAACAATGAGATCCTGACCTGAGCCAAAATCAAGAGTCGACTGCTTAACCAACTGAGCGACCCAGGTGCCCCAGAAATATATATTAAATTTTAAAAACTGACTTCTTAGTCCTGAAAAGTAAGAATCAGTCGATAACAATTTTTCGTTATAGCAGTTATACAGTGGCTGAAACTGGAAAGGATTTGAATATCTATCCATAAATGATTAGGTAAATAAATTATGAAATTTATTCTGAAATATCATGCAGCCAATATAAGTAAGGAATTCTAGCCATAAATGTTGACTTAGCAGGGTTTTCCAAAGTATTATTATGTCTTTAAGTAAACATATGACTACAGACAAAAATATGATTTTATAAAGGAATGATTTTTAAAACCTGTATTTCTATATGCATATGTATTTACATTTAATCTTAACATTTGGATATGATCATAAAATGTTTGAAACTGAATTTAGGGAACTAAAAGGACAAAGTGATTTGCAGAGAAATGATTGGAAGTTGATGGAAACAGCTTTGCAAATGTGAATAGAAATTATAAGTGTGTCAGATACTGGGCTAGGATGTCATCATTCCAAATATTCTGTCAAGATAGAATACTAAGGAAAGAAAAAAACAAGACTTCGTGTGCAGGAAATGAAGTCAGACACCTGAAGACTGAGGAAGCTCCTACAGTCCCTGAGAGAGACGGCAAATGAGACATCTCAGGGATCCAGGCAAAAGAAGCCTGCGAGATAGCCCAGTTGTCCTGAAGGAGTCTGGGTGGGAAACTGCCTTGATTATGTTGTTTAAGCTTTATTTAGATTGTGGATCAGAAAGAGGGACGGCAATTTCCAATCTCTGCTGGTTTGTGGGGCAGCATTATTAGGCTGAGCAGCTGCTTTGTGATTGACCTTAGAAGAAGAAAAGGTAGCTGAGAATCACTTGATAGGGTTTGATTTAAAGGTCAACATACTGGACAGATAAAGTGAACTAATTTTATTCTCATGCCCTTTAAAACCAATTTTTAAAGTTTTTCCCATCAACATATTCCAAATATGACAGTTTCCATTATGACTATTAATCCTTTATCAAAAACATTTTCATGACTTACATGGTTACTTAATGCAATTATTAGGCAAACGTTTATATTTCAAAAAGAACTTTTCTATAAATGTTTTATTAGTTTCAAAACATCAATTTAGACTGCAAAAGCAGTGACATATTCTACCTTGATTTTATTTGCCTTTGACAATTGAACATGTTTTAAAAAGTAATTAATGTTAGTTCTTTAGGAATTGAAATATTGTGGACAGATCATGTGAGAGAAAGTGAAGTGGCCTTGGCCTTTCATTAGTGCCTATAAATGGGGGGGAAAAGGAGCATACAAGGGTGGTACAGACTCTCATAGATAAATATATAATAATATCATAGTCTTTGAATAATATTAGCAGTCTTTTCAACAAAGGTAACTTTTGAACATGGGATCATATTTTAAATTTATAAAAGAAAAATATCATTCAAAAAATTATGAAAGTTTATGTATCCACTTCAGTAATTAATTCAGTAATTAATATGTAGGCAATTTCAATTTTCTATTGTTAGTAAGTTTGATAATACTTCAGTAAAAATAGGTTCAGTTTAGTGTTATAATGCAATTGTTTCTTCCAACTTTAAGATGTTCTATTATAACAGTTCATTTTGTTTCAAACTTACAGTGACATGCAAGTTTCATTCCATGAAACTTCCATTCATTTCAACTCATAATATAAAAATGTTTATTCATTCATGCATTCAAATTGAAAATGCGCTTCCCCACAGGATTATTTAAGACTACCTCTTTATAGGAGATATTGGAGTATAGTGATTAAGCATGTGGGCTCTGGATTCAGAATGCCTGCTATAAAATTCTGACTTTGTCCCTTACCAACTATGTTATAATTATTTAACACCTTCAAGCCCTAGTTTTTTCATCTCTAAAGTAGAATAATAGTTGTGAGAACTGAATGAAATAGCCCTTAAGAAACACTTTGTAAAATGCCTTGCAAATAGTAGGTACCAAAGGAATATTAGTTCTCACTATGAAAAAGGATGTCATGCCTATGTGTAGAGGGTCCTCTGGGAGCATGCTATGATTTGACAAGGATACAAACCCTTTCTGCCTCCAAATAGCTTTTGTCTGCTATTAAAGGCCATGTGGTGTATGAACAATACACTGACTTTAGGTCAGGAAATGCAGATGTTAATGGAATCTGTCTCTTACAAACTATATGACTAGATGACTTTGTCTCTTACAAACTATTTAAAATATCTACACAGGTTAATTTACAGTGTCATTGAAAAGATCAAAGTGGGTCATATATGTGAACCACAAAGGATTTTATTATTAATAAGGTTGGATATAATGGTCATAGATATGTTCCCCATCAGGTTCATTCATATCTTTGGATTAGGGCATTACTTCTCAAACTTATCTTCTTTTAGGCTGAAGAGTTTCCAGTTCAAGTGAATTTTTTAAAAACTACAGTTAGAAGTAGATCACTGTAAGTCATCAGTCACTTGATTAAAATGGGTTGTTTTAGCTCATTTTTGCTTTTCAAGGTCCCTAAAGTTTTCTCTAGTTTTCCTACATATCCTTTAAAAATTAGCTCCAATAGCACTTTTTCTGTAAGGTCTTTCCATACTGTCTCCAGGCAGTACAGATTAGTCACAGGGCCGGTCAACAAAAATAAATCCTTTCTAAATCAGCCAACTAAGCTATTTCATAAAAAAAAGACTTCGCAAAAAGAACTAGTTACATAGATGTTAGGAGACTGGCGAATCAAAATACAGGACATGAGTAAGGAAGAAATAGGAAACAGCGAGCACACAAAGGCTGGGTAATAAAGGGAAGTGGTTGGGGTTTATCAGAAGTAGAAGCTCAGAGAGGAACTCCTGGGGAGCAAGTCCTTCTAAGGAGGGAGTCATGGCTGCTAATGATGGTTCCTATGAAGGACCGAGTTACGGATGGTTCAGAGGGTGTTGAAAGAAGCTGGAATCTAAAACCTACTACTTCTGGCTGTGGCATCACTCCATGGTGATCAGCACACAGGACACAAAGGAAGAAGCCCCTTATCTACTTCGTCTTGCCTTCCAATCTTTTTGTTTTTGTTTTCCTTTTGGCAAAACACAGTTGCAGTCCCAGAGTCACAGAAAAAGTATAAAAGGGTGAATGTGGAGCTGAGAGGTAATAACTAAGAAACTTGCACACAGAATTGGTTCCTTCTTCCTTCTTTACATTCTAGTTCTACAACACTTTGTTCCTTTCTTGTTAACATCTCTGTTTTGCCATATTATATCTCTAGGTATGTTACTCACCTACTCTACTAAGTTCAGTACAATTTATACAAGTTAAATGAACACTTATAGAGTGGCTATTATGTTCTACCCAGACAAATGAGGGTGATATAAATATAATGCAATTCTATTCTTATAATCTTGGTTTATAAACCGATATTTTCAATACAATGAAGGAAACACAATGATCACCTATACACCAAGAGATCCAAAAGAGGATCAATTAGTCAAGCCTCCAACAGGAATGAAAAGATAGGAAAAAGGGATGTTTGAGGGGCGCCTGGTGGCTCAGTCGGTTAAGCGTCTGGCTTCGGCTCAGGTCATGATCTCACGGTTTGTGGGCTCGAGCCCCACATCGGGCTCTGTGCTGACAGCTCAGAGTCTGGAGCCTGCTTCAGATTCTGTGTCTCTCTCTCTCTCTGACCTTCCCCTGCTCACACTGTCTCTCTCTCTCTCTCTCAGAAATAAATAAAACATTTAAAAAAAAAAAAAAGAAAGGGATGCTTGAATGGGAATTGAGCTTAATCTTAAAAGATGAGGAGAGATGCAAATGTAAAAAGCTGGAGCAATGTGACTATTACAAAGCATAAGACGTGACCTAAGAAATGAGAAGAGATAAGAATGGAGAGATAGGCCTTATTCCCACCTGTAACCCCAATAATTAGTGTGATGTGAGGCACAGAGTGAACACTCAGTAAGTACTTGATGAACAATGAATAATGAAGGACCATTTACAGAATTACAGCTCACCATTAAATATCTAGTGAAGTGACAGCTCAAGAAGCATAGTGGAATCACAAACAGGTATTCTTCTCTACACAAAAGTGCTTAAAAGATAGCTATGACCAATTTCCAGACATCTGGATGGTGAGTTAACATGAAACCCACTGTTGCCCAGAAAAGAAAGAATATACAAGAGAGAAAACTGGAAGGGAATATGAGAAAATGTTCTTCTGACACTGATTCCAACTTTGGTTGGGGCTGCAGGTAAAGCCTGGGGACAATCCCTCAGACTGATGTCCACTGATGTCCATTTAAGCAGATGAAAGAACAGAGAAATTAAATTGATCTACTGCTCCATAAAACCCTGATAGATACATAGATCTGCCTGTATTTGGCTGTGTCACAGGTAATTCCCATGAAAACTAGAATGAAAATTATTTTAGGAATGTCTCTTTTGAAAATTAAATACATTTTAATTTTCTGGCCAACCATTTGTAACACTTAAATAAAAGACTTGGACAAAAGTAAAGAGGGAGAGAGAGAGAATATGGTCATTACCTTACCCCTCATAAAGGCTTGGCTTATATTTTTGTCATGAATGAATAAAAATGGATAATATAATACTAAAACAAGTATTTGTTTTATAATACTTGTTTTAATAACTCTTTTCTTTTATTTCCAATGTATTTCCTTGTTAATTAAAATTTTATCTCCTGATGAAGTTGTTTAACCTAGTTAGCTGATCAAAGGGAATTAAATTTCTTCAATGACTAAAGACAGAAATCTCCTGAAATATATAGTTAGGACATATTCAGGCTAAAAATAAAAATCAATAGAAGAAAGTGAGAAAATTTAATTATTTGTTTTGAAGAGTCCAAAAAAATACAAAGATGATAGTATCTTACTATGAAGCCCAGGAATATATTTAAAGTCAAAGTGGATAGAATCATCCAAGATAGGACATTTTAATAGAAGTTAAATACAGAGTAATTTTTATGAAGAATTTCACTAATGCTTATTCTTTCTCCATTTCCAGAAAAGACAATAAGCTTAGGTAAGAAGGAGATAAATCTATAATTGTTATCAGGAAGAACACAGTTACAACATTCAAAGTAAAGAAGAGTTTAGTTGACAGCTCTTCAAAAAATATATTATATTAAAAAAACACATTTTCTGATTTTAAATTAATGGCATTAAACACATTTTCTATTGGATGAGTTGACGTACTTTTCCCAGAATGCAGGGGACTCTTAACTTTTGCCTTTGGTGGCCTCTGGTGTGACATTTTTATTGTTTATAAAGCAAATCTATTTTATATTCAAAATGAATGGTAAGGCCTCTATTGCTCCACTATAATGGTTAAGAAGCTTCCTAGCCTAGTTTTTCTATATACTCTCTGTAAAAGTAAGCTTCTTTATTTCTAGTGCTGAAATGACTAATTGAAATAAATGCTCAAAAAATGCTAGAAACTACTCAAATTACCATTTTACCATTGGGGTAAGAGTTTCCTTATGTTAAGGATATATTCTTTAATACATTTCAAAAACATTTTAAAAATAAGCAGTGGCTGTTGAGTGGTATTTAATACTTGTTTAAGCATAACCTATTGGTCATAGAACATTTTAAAAACAAACTACTGAATATATTTTTTAAATAATTTATTTAAGATGTATAAATATTTATGTAAATAAATTTGTGTATATTATTCTTTTCCACATTCTTTATTGATTTGGGTTTAGAATTATCCTAGATCTATCAGATTAACCGGGCAGCTCTTTGTCATTTTCCTTAGCCTGGAATAAATTATGCTAGGATCAGAAAAACCTAATCTTTAAAATACAATAAAACCTTGCTTTCGAGTTTAATTCGTTCCAGAAACATGCTGTGATCATGTGACATTTGGTGTTATGTACAACTCGTATTGCAAGGGATCACTAGTTATCAAATTAAAATTTATTAAAAATGTTTGCTTGTCTTGCGGAACGCTCACAGAACAAGTTACTTGCAATCCAAAGTTTTACTATTAAAAACTCACGTCCATAAAGCCATGTGGCCCAAAACCTTTGGACAGTGATAATTATAAGTATATAATACTTTTCCCTCAAATTTTCCTTAGTCTGTTCAATTAGTAGCTATCTTTCTTTGTTAATTATGATCATCTTTAAATTTCTAGAAAAATATCTATTTCATTGAGATGCACTAGCTTGGATTTGTATGTAACATTCCTTTAAATTAAAACAGCAACCAACCATTGTTAACTTACAGGCTTTTTCATATTATTTTTACTTTATTTATTTATTAATGGTTATTTATTTATTTTTGGTTTCTTTATTTTTGAGACAGAGAAACAGAGTATGAGTGGGATATGGGCAGAGAGAGAGGGAGACACAAAATCTGAAATAGGCTCCAGGCTCTGAGCTGTCAGCACAGAACCTGATGCAGGGCTCAAATCCACAGACCACAAGATCATTACCTGAGCCAAAGTCAGACACCCAGGCGAATGAGCCACCAAATCTTTATTTATTTTTGAGAGCGAGACAGAGTTTGAGCGGGGGAGGGGCAGAGAGGGAGACACAAAGCAGCCTCCAGGCTCTGAGCTGTCAGCATGAGCCCTACGTAGGGCTACTACTCACAGACTGTGAGATCATGACCTGAGCCGAAGTTAGAGGCTTAACTGACTGAGCCAACCAGGTACCCCTTCATATTACTTTTAAATTTCTTTTTCATGATTAGAATTTTCTTTTGAGTTTTTTCAAATATTCTTGTTTCACAGTTGGCAATTCTTCCTGAATATTTATACATACTTGTTTTTCTTTGTTAAAAAAGAAAAAGAGAAAAGAATTGAAGCTTATATATATCTATTTCTTTTTTCTTTTTTAATGTTTTTTATTTATTTCTAGGAGAGAGAGAGAGACAGCGTGAGCAGGGGAGGGTCAGAAAGAGAGGGAGTCACAGACTCTGAAACAGGCTCCAGGCTCTGGGCTGGCAGTCAGCACAGAACCCGATGCGGGGCTCGAACCCACGAACCGTGAGATCATGACCTAAGCGAAAGTCGGACGCTTAACCGACTAAGCCACCCAGGCGCCCCATATATATCTATTTCTGTATGGTATTTTATATGGTTTCTGTGTTTGATCTCTACAATTTCTTTTGACATAAGGTATGGATAAAGGATCTAACTTTTTTTTCTACTAAGTGTACCGAGGGGTTGCAATGCTATTTACTTAATTAGTAATTTTCTGCACTGACTTGAAACACCACTTTTATAATAAAATAATGACATTTATAGTGGTGTAGATTTTTCTGTCTGTTTATGGACTTTTTGTTTTATTCAACTAATATATCTGACACCATACCACACTTTAATATTTGTGCCTTGGTATCAGTATCTGGAATCAACATTGATATCCTTACACATGTCCCCTTTTCTTTCTTATTCAACCTCCCAGATCAGTCAACAAATTATTCTCTTATATAGTCTTGAATAATCTACTTCGACTTTGGTTATTTCATGTTTGCTTGGTTTTACTTTTGTCCTTCTATGTATTCATTTTTATTCATCTGCAAATGAATTCCTATGTATAACAATTAAATGTATTTTCTATAATGGACATATGTGAAAGAAACTGAATTTAATACCTTTTTTGTGATGACAATAGTAAATAAAAAGTTATTCAAAATGCCCACACCTCAGAAGTACCTAATTCAGCCTTCCTGTTAAGAGTTAACTCTCATTAGACCAATATTCCCACAATGGACAACTGTAAAAGCTTTCTAGATAGAAAAGAAAACCTGTTCATAGCCTTTAGGAAACAGCCATGCACAGCATTCAGAACTGATCCTGGCAGACTAGGATCCCTGAGAAGGAAAATGCATTGAGCTCAGCCTAACATTTGGTGTCACTATTCCCCTTGAAGTGTTTGTTGTTTTCAAATTGTAGTTACGAGTGAGAAATCAAGCAGGAAGCAGCAACTAAAAAGCTGAGAAACTTAGCAGAATTTTCAAGACTCATGGTATGAGGAAGACAAACCTCAACTCAGGACCTGCCCAAGATGAAGTCCCTGGAAGTTACCCTAGATATTCAGTTGGGATTCTTGAATGGCTACATCCTGCAAATCAGGATAAACAGAAAACAGATGATCTCTCCCAAAGATTGAAACCTGGTTTTTCAACAGCTCAAACCACACTGGATTAAGGTTATCTACTCTTATATCAGGTTGACAGTCATAAATGAAATGTAAATCTTCTATGAGGAAAGAGGACATCATCCAGAGTCTCAATTGTCTGGCTTTAGAAGCAAAATAAAACGAAATTGCTGTAAGATAGGATACAGTAATAAATAATTGAAAGAAAGAGAGAAATAGGCAGTATAAACAGACCCATAGGTGACACATGTGTTGGAGTAACTAGATTTAGACTTTAAAATAACTTTATTTTTATTTTTTTAAATGTTTATTTAGTTTTGAGAAAGGGAGAGACAGAGTGAGAGCAGGAGAGGGGAAGAAAGAGGGGGAAACACAGAATCCAAAGCAGGCTCTAGGAGCTGAGCTGTCAGCACAGGGCCCAACGTGGGGCTTGAACCCATGAACTGTGAGAACTGAGCCGAAGTAGGAAGCGTAACTGACTGAGCCACAAAACAATTTTAACATACTTTTAAAATATATTGTAAAACATACTTTCAGTAGATAGCTGAAATCCATAAACGAGCAAAATAGATATCCTAGAATGCACAATTAAAATAATTCAAATTAAGAAATTAATAAACCTAATAGCAGATTAAGACAGCAAAGGAGATCATTAGTGAGAATGAGAAATATTTGAAATAGGTAATGGCTACGAATTTTACATATTGATGACTGGAGTCATCACTGATAGATTTAAGAATTGTTACAAACACCAAGCAAGAAAATACAAGGGAAATGGCATCAAGTCATATGAGACAAAGAGAATATTATAAATTGTCAAAAATAAATGGACTCAATACTTTGAAATAGGAAAATAAGAGCTTCTAGACAAACAAGCCAAAACCAGAAGCAGAGTATTAAAATGTTGAAAGAAACCTGCTGCTAAACAATGAAATTATTTTTCAAAAATGAAGGTAAATTTAAGATTTTTGAACAAACAAAAACTGAAAGAATCCTTTCCTCATAGATTCACACAAAAGTGATACTGCATTCTGTAAGTCAAGGAATATGCTGCATAAAGATGTTGAAAAAATTTTTTCATTACTACAAATTATATCATTACATGGGTGAACCACACCCTATTTGACCATTTCTATGACCTGAATTTTTATGCCCCTCCCCCTCATTCATATGTTGGAGCCTTGTCCTCCAAAGTGATGTTATTTGGAGGTAGAAACTTTGGGAAGTAATTAAATGTGGATAAGTCATGGAGATGAAGGTATAGCCATTATGATGGCATTGGTGCCCTTGTAAAGGGATGAAGAGACCCAAATTCTTCCTCTTTGACATATGAGTAAACCCAGGAGGCCCTCACCAGAACCTGACCACACTGGAACCCTGATCTCAGACCCCCTGGCCTCCAGAACAGTGAAAAATCAATGTTTGTTATGTAAGCCATCTCGTCTATGGTATTCTGCTTATAGCAGCCTGATTTGACTAAGAAACCACTGCTGGACATTTATATAATCTGGTCTTTTGCTATTAAACACAATGCTTCAGTAAACTTGTCCGTGTGTCATTTGGCAATTGTGCCAGTATAATTGCAGCTATTACTCAAAGTTGAACTACTAGGTAAAAGGGTGTATATTTCTAATTTTGATAGACCTTACAAAATTGATCTCCAAAAACTTTATGCAATTTACACTCCTACTGGTAGTGTCTGAGAATGCCTTTTCTCCCATCTGCTCTCCAACACTATGAGTTTTCAAATATCTCTTCCATTTCTTAAAATAATAGATTAAGAAGTGATATCATCACTTTTATTTAGCATATCTTTATAAGATAAAACAACTTTTAAAAAGTATTTAAACACCTACTATTTTTCATTTTCTGAGAATTGTTCTCTGCCCATATTTTTTTATTGCTGTTTTTATCATACTGATTTGAAATATCTCTACAAAGATAAAAGAAATTAGCCACAATGTATTGCACTTTTTCCTACTTTTCTTCTTTAGGGTTTATGTTTTTATGCAGATTTTAATTTTAATATGATCAAGCTAATCTACCTTCCCCTATGATGTCTGGGGTTTATACCTCATAAAGCATTCCTAATTCTACCATTATTGGGGAAAATATTCCGATATTTCATTTTAGATATTTTATGGTTTTACTAAATCACTGATATTTCAAACATTATCTGATAAAAGGAATGTGGCAGTGTTTATTTTAATCCATCCTTTTTTCCACCTTTATTGCATATATTTTATATTAGTGGAATTTTATAACGTCTGGTAGGATTAGTGTTTCTTTATTTCCTTTTATCAAAGTTTCTGTCTATTCTCAGTAACTTGGTTTTTCTAAATAACCTTTAGAATTAGCTTGCCTGGTTTCAAAATTTAGAGAACTGCCATATTTACAATATTGTCTCCTCTTATCCAAGAATGTAATAAATCTTGGCATTTATTTAGATCTTTTTCAAAGTCCCTTAGCAGCATTTAAAATTTTTTGTTGTATAAATATACTACCTTTCTCTAAGTTTTTCTTTAGTGTCTCGCATGGAATGTTTCTTTTAAATTTGACTTTTATTTCTATTATATTTTCAATAGGCTGCTGTTTATATATAGACATATCATACATCCTTATATATCTGGCATACTTACTGATTTCTTTGTGTCTAATAACTTGACAAATTATTATATTGTTTTTAGTAGACAATAATAATGATCTGCATGAATAAAAATACTGCATTCTCCTTTTAAATGTTATACTTCATATTTCCTTCTCTTGCTATTTACTTTGTCTAAATTTGCCAAAAAAATTAATGACAGTAGCAATAATGGGCATGTTTCTTCTTTTTGGTTTTAACATGAATGTTTCTATTGTTGAAACATTCAATTTGATGTTAGCTTTTGGACTGATGTATATACAAACATAAACACACACACATATACACACACTAGTGTTTTACATTTTATATACATATACCTATGTATATTTATTCATCATAATAAGTAGCTCTTTCTGTATCCTTATTTTAATGGGAAATTTTATGTTTTCAACTTTATCTAATAATTTTTAGTCTATGAAGATAATAATTTTCCTCCCATCTGGACATACTAAATGGTGGATCCTAGTAGGTTGCTTTATATCAAATCATCTTTCACTCCCACTAAGAGTCTATTTAATCATGGCAAACATATACTTTTAATTTTATTTGCTAATATTTTATTTAGGATTCTTTTCGGGGAATTGATATTTCTTGGTACTATCAGTCCTTAAACTTACTGTGTCAGGCTGGTTTGGACAATAACAAAAGGAAACATTTTCCCTCTGTGTTGGCTGCTGTGAACAGAGCAATACCACACAGGTCAATCTGGTATAGCTGTTTATGGGCGAAGCTATCTGGTCTTCAGCATTTGTGTCTGTGAAGAAGGGGAGAGTAGGCATCAAGAACCATCTTGCCAAACATAATTTCACCTCCACTCTCCCATTCTGCTAGCTTTTTTTTTTGATATATAATGTGCTTCCTTGCATTTGTTCAATTTTATCAGTCTCTCTCACCTCTCCTGATATCAGTAATTTATTTTTCTTATGTCTATGATTTTACATTTTAAAGTCCAAGCCTAGTTCTGTTAACCCATTCTCATTTCCTTGCATTATTTCTCCTTCAGGCATACGCCTTTTCATTTCTGCCTCTACTTTCAACTGTTCCTTGATTACAGTACATTGTGAAGAAACCTATTTGAGTTTCAGAAGACACAAAGCATATTTATAAAATCTTCTTCTGTTTCTTATGTTAAAACATTTTCAAAGTTAGTGTTTTATCCTCAGTGATTCTTTTCCCTTGGCAGCAAAATGTTTTCCAATGGAGCAAAAGCTCCATACTGTTTATTCCTGTTCTATTGCTTTATTACTCATTTTCAAGTAGAAGAGATTTATGCAGGTCTTACATTTGTTGTCAGGCAAGATAGATGCAATATTCTTATAGCCCCTTATATTCTGCTGATTCAGTGACATACTTCACCCTCTTAGATCTAGACCCAGAAACTAGACTCATATTCATATACAGTCAGTCTTTAGCTACCTGGGTACAGAACAGAGATAATTTAAACAGCTGACTTGGAGACGGAAGCACTTTCCTCAACTTTCCATAAGAATGTCCTTAAAGACACACACATGTGCACACGCACACACACACACACACACACACACACACACACTGCATGTGCACTTGAAAAGAAAGAGTAAAAATAAGCCCTCCTTGTAAATTTTTTTACTAGCAGTATTTTCATTGAGGATTTTTTTTTTTTTTTTTTTTTTTGCTAAGTATAAACTAGTAGTATGTATGCCCTTCATTCTGAGCCAGAAAGGATTTTTTGGCCAAAAGAAGATAGATCAAATTCTGAATGACCTCTGGAGATAGCATCTAACATCTGGTTGCAGAAGTCATTCTATGCATAAACATCGGTGTCCTTCCCTCACCTTGTCCTCTTTTGCCACACCAACATCTATCTCTCCACTTTTCTTTCTTTCCTTATTACACCAGCGTCTACTCTATTTCTACATCCATTAGAAGGATACAGTTTCCAGGAAGCAAATGCTGGAAATAATAGATGATGGACTGTGCATTATGTTCTTGAAAATGTAGTCATATTAGGAAAGTGCTACTGATGGGGCATCAAGAGGAGGAATCTTTGTATCCTTGAGAGATGGGTGGTTAATGAGTACATACACACAAACACACACAAATATAAGTTTAGAGGCACAATTTGGCCTTCATTTATTAATATGTCCTTACAAAAGTGAGTATTTTTTTTCCCATTTGAGAACATGCTGTGCCAATGTTAGAAACCCCCAGAGTTGAGTGGAAAGAACACATTATACTTCAGTAAATTATAATTCAAAGAAAGAAATTGTTAACTTAGTCTATGACATTTAAAAATAATAAACTTTTCACATCTCTTAATTTTGTGTGAGAAGTTAAACTATTTCATTCAATCTCGAACTTCACATTTTCTTCCAATTAAATGGAAATGAGAATATTGTGCTAGGTCACTGGCAAGTGATGAACCAAAATTTAAAAATAATTGCATAACGCCTCAAATATATAACTTTATATAAATGCTATGAAAAGCTATAAACCATGAATAATCCATAAAGAGTATGGGGTTTATACTTCCATTAAAGGCTATGTTCCCTCAAGCCTTGAATATTCCATGAACAATTCAATTAATCTTTTATATATAGCAGACACAATAAAAATACTGATATGTTGTATATAAAACACTTCATAAAATATGATTTTTAAAAATTACTTAAATTATATTTTAGCTCACCTTTTTATTTTGAAAGTGAATTTTTTTTCCTCAGACTGTAATCTAGGTTTAGTTTCATGTATTTTTAAGACTTAGTGACAGATGAATTCACTCTAATCATCATACTTTTCTATCCTTTATATTGTCATCCAAAAGTAAAATAAGTAAGTATAAACTTTTAGTTAGTGGGTTTTATAAAGCACACTGGTCATGGCAGCAATTTTAGTTACACTCTTTTTACCTCTTCCTCTTCATTCCAAGTTCTTAATGATCTTCAGTTATAACTTATGGATACATTTACTCATTGGTGCCTCTTGTTGGGGTTCTTTTAGTCATATGGAAAAACTCTGTGGTCTGGTTTTATGATGAATTTGAGATAATAGGGAGCTTTCAGGCTATCAGACTGAAACAAATTTTTCAGCCTCAAGCATGAACATGTTTCTGTTTCTATATTATAAATATTAGTATCCAGTTAATTGCATGATGATACCTACTGTGACAATAGTGCCTAGAGAATCAGGAGTAGATTGCTGCCAGTGTGCTTGGATTTAAATTATAAATAATGGCACTAAAATGAAGAAACAGCAAAAAAAAAATATACAGAGATGTAGCTCATTGTTTTCTACAGAAAAAATAAGTACCAGGTACTAAGGAAATTTTAATCAACACTTCATGCTAAAAGGGAAATCCATATCACACAAATTTTTCTCAGATGACTGAAAGAGTGAAAATTGAAACACAAAACTTTAAAAACTTTTTAGGATTAAATTTAGAATGACCTTTTTGTAACATTTTATAGGATAGAAGCCTTATTAATATAAAAATGTCAGGGGTGCCTGGTTGGCTTAGTTGGTTGCACATCTTACTTCAACTTGGGTCATGATCTCACAGTTTGTGAATTCAAGCCCTGCATTGGGCTCTTTGTTGTCAGCATGGAGCTCACTTTGGATACTCTTCCCCTCTCCCCTGACCTCTGCACCTCCCCTGTTCTCTCTCTCTCAAAAATAAATAAAATATTTGAAAAAATAAAATGGTTAATTAAAAAGCTAAAATAAATATGTCATTGATCAAAGAGCAATATATGAAGCAGAGAATATATAAATCTCATCTATTGCTATAAACTTAACTAATTTAAGTTCTTTTTGCTTCAGCTTCCTCATCTGTAAAACAGAGGCAATAATCTTACCTACCTCAAAGGTTGTTATGAAGACAGAATTTGCTTGCTTCATGTAAAGTAATGAGGACAGCATCTGTAATACACCAATGTATGAGTCAGCTGGGACCCTGATTGAGGGGTAGCAGTTTTCACTGGCCTGGTTTTATTATGGTCAAAAATGGAAGTACTCAGAAGGACAAGTGGAAACATGAAGTTACCTCTAAAGGCCTAGACACATCATATACTCCATTGGCCAAAACAAGTGACATGGCCAAGTACAACTTCAATATGTCAGGGACATATACAATTCTCATGTAATTATGGGGTAAAGAACAATTATTTTGGAAATATTATCAAATATACTATACTAGGTAAAACCACCATTTGCAAGATTGGTTCTCTGGGGTTTGGTTATATAGAATTGTGGTGTGGTGTGGCCGTTTTGAGTTAAAAAGGTCAAGATTTTTGTGCATAGGCTTAGTTTAAGATAGTTTAAAAGAAAGAATCATGAAATCAACTTGCATTTGAGGAAGTGATAAGAGATTTTAAGAAGTGTGACTGATCTATGTATGCCCTTCAGTTTTCAAGAAAAGAAAATAAAAAAGGTTATTTTGAAAACATTTTTTGCTTGCTGTTTCTTTGATTATGCCATCAATCTGGATCTGGAATGTATCAACAGTAGCAACTAAGTCACTGAAATGTTAATAAGCTTTTTAAAAGAATATGCAAAGTAATTATTTAAACATCTCCTTCAATTTGCCATACACATTCATCATGCATATATAACTTCTGGTGTCGACTTGTCCTATGACCCTGTTAAGTTCTCTCAAATATATACAGACATACCCAAATATACCTAATTTCATAAGAGAAATGTTCATATATTTTTATATGAGAATATTATATTAATATAAATATATATTGGTATATATAAAGTATTCATTTAACTAAATATGTCATATTTGTCTTTTTAGGTCATTATGTGTAGGTCTACTTAATTGTTTACAATAGTTGAATACTATCCATGAAATGAATGTTCCATAACATATGCATTAACTTCCACTTATTGGAACTGCCTATATTTTTTGATATTTTGCATAATGTTACAAACATGCATCTTTACATATTATTCCTATAGTTTTAAGGGAAAATACTTCAGAATGGAATTGCTAGATTAAAAAATAATTTAATAAATAATATAAATATATTAGATTTTTTTACAAGTATTTGTTGCCACAGTATTTCGCAAAACAATTTTTACAATTTGCTCTCAGGAATTATGTTTGAGATCATATGCTAGTACTGGGTAGATTCAACTTCTTAAAATGTTTTCCAGTCTGATAAAAAGAGTATCTGGTTTGTTTTATTTTGCATTCATAACATTTTCAGATGAAAATGATCTTGGCACTTACTACCATTTCTCCCCATCCATTTTTCTTTTTTTAAAATTTTTTAATGTTTATTTATTCCTAAGGGGGGGGGGAGACAGAGCACAAATGAGGGAGGAGCAGAGAGAGCAGGAGAGACAAAATCAGAAGTGGGCTCCAGGCTCCGAGCTGTCAGCACAGAACCCAATGTGGGGCTCCAACTGTGAACCTTGACCTAAGCAGAGATCAGATGCTAAACCAATTGAGCCACCCAGGCACCCCTTTATTTTATTCCTTGTAACATTACATGGGAATTCTGAGAATTTGGAAGGTGTAAGATAAGTGGAAGTTGTTCTTCTGTCAATGGTAGATAAATTGTGAGTTTAAATCAAAGTGAGGGTTGGAGTGTAGGAGGACCCTAGGATTGTTTCATTCCTTGAACACAGCTAGATAAATAGCAAATCATTCTGAACACCCAAGAAATTTATCTGAGGCCTGACAGAACAAACTGCATAACTAGAGGGAAAGAAGAGGCCACATCATGGAAGGTAGGAGGTGTGGAGATACTGTTTGAGGGAGAAATGGTTTGGGGGTGCTGTGGAGGTGAGGGAGCCCTCCTTGTGAAGAGACGCTAGAGAGAGAGGAGCACACAGGGTTTTGCACAAAGAAAATACTTCCTTAAATCCATTGACTGGAAAAGTGGGAGGGGCTGACTTTTGTGACTTTTTGCAACTTATGGGGCTCAAAGACTAGAGATCTAGAGGTCCATGATGTGGCTGGCGTACAGCACTGAGGGCACTGCAGTGCTCCTGTAGAGAAGACAGGGGTTACACAGAGATGGATGCGGCAATCTGAGGATCCACTATGACACACTGGGAGAGATGGTTCCCTCTTCTTGGAGCACATCTGAGAGAGGTGGCATTGCCTCTCTGAGGATGAAGGAGCAAGTGGGTGCCATTTCCTTCTCCAGCCTCTCAGCATAAGCCAACTTCAGTAAACAGCACAGCACAAACACTAGCTGCCTAAACTGTTTACACTAAGCACCATCCCTCTATGCTCTGCTAGTACCATTTTTCTTGGGCAAGTGTGCCTGAAAACCAGCACAGCGTGCTCCTCCCCAAGAAGACCAGCAAGCCCCCATCCACACACACTGTATCTACTGACCACAGAGCTCTGCAAAGCTTCAGCTGTAAATAGCATTCATCTGGAAATAGCGTCTGATCGCTTTTAACAAACAACAAGAGCACACCTCCTTAAAACTCACCACATTTTGGCCGAAGTCCAAAAACTCCCCACTGAGGGAGGAACTTTGCAGAGGACTGACCTGGGGGATAAAGCAGTCATAATACAGCTGCAGAGCCCACAGAGCATACATAGTGTTTTCATCAAATGTAATAACATTTGTAGCACAGGAGTCCCAAAAGAAGAGAGAGAAAAGGGGGAAGAAGGTTTACTCAAGGAAATTAGAACTGAAAACTTCCTTAAATTGAGGAAGGAAAGAGACATTAAAATCCAGGAGGCACAGAGAATTCCCATTCAAATCAACAAAAGCAGGCCAATACCAAGACGTATTGTAGTTAAAATTGCAAAATATAGAGATAAAGAAAAAAATATAAAAGCAACAAGACAAAAGAAGTCCCTAATTTATAAGGCAAGATAGATAAGGTTAGCAACAGATCTCTCCACTGAAACTTGGCAGGACAGAAGGGAGTGGCATGATATATTCAATATGCTGAATGGGAAAAATCTGCAGGCAAGAATACTCTATCCAGCAAGACTGTCATTCAGAATAGAAAGGGAGATAAAGAGTTTCCCAGACAAAAGCTAAGGAGATCATGACCACTAAGCTACCCCTAGCTCTGCAAGAAATATTAAAGGGGACTCTTTGAGGGAGGAAGAAAGACCAAAAGTGACAAAGACTAGAAAGGAACAGATAAAATCTCCAGATTATTACTCTGAATGTCAATTGCCTAATTCTCTATTTAGAAGACAGAAGATTTCAGAATGGATTAAAAACAAAATCCATCTATATTCTGCCTACAAGAGAGTGATTTCAGAGCTAAAGACACCTGCAGGTTGAAAGTAATGGATGTAGAAACATTTACCATGCAAATGGATGTCCAGAGAAAGCTGGAGTAGCAATACTTATATCAGACACACTAGATTTTAATTTTTTTTTTTTAATTTCTAGGAGAGAGAGAGAGAGAGACAGCGTGAGCAGGGGAGGGCCAGAGAGAGAGGGAGTCACAGACTGAAACAGGCTCCAGGCTCTGAGCTGGCAGTCAGCACAGAGCCCGATGCGGGGCTCGAACCCACGAACCGCGAGATCATGACCTAAGCGAAAGTCGGACGCTTAACCGACTAAGCCACCCAGGCTCCCCTCAGACACAGTAGATTTTAAACCAAAGACCATAACAAGAGATGAAGAAGGGTACTATACCATAATAAAGGGAACTATCCAACAAAAAGATCTAACAACTATTTATATTTATGCCCCCAACTTGAAAGCACACAAATAGATAAAACAATTAATAACAAACATAAAGGAATTCATTGATAATAATACACTAGTAGTACAGGACTTTAACACCCCACTTACAGCAAAGGACAGATCATCTAAACAAAAACTCAGTCAGGAAACAATAGCTCTGAATGATACACTGGACCAGATAGACTTAACATATATATTCAGAACATTTCATCCTTAAGCAACAGCATACACATTCTTTTCAAGTGCATGTCAGACATTCTCCAGAATAGATAACACACTAGGTCACAAATGAGGCCTCAGAAAGGAAAAAAAGGTTGAGATGATACCATGCATATTTTTAGACCACAATGGTAAGAAATTTGAAGTCAACCACAAGAAAGAATTTGGAAAGACCACAAATACAAGGAGGTTAAAACACATCCTACTAAAGAATGAATGAGTCAACCAAGAAATTAAATAAGAAATTTAAAAATATACATGGAAACAAATGAAAATGAAAACACAACAAACCAAAACTTTTTGGATGCAGCAAAAACAGTCATAAGAGGAAAATATATAGCAATCCAGGCCTACATAAAGAAGTGAGAAAAATCTCACCTATACAACCTAATCTAAAGGAGCTAGAAAAAGAACAAATGAAGCTTAAAGCCAGCAGAAGAAGGGAAATAATAAAGATGAGAGCAGAATAAATGATACAGACACACATACAAAAAAACAGTACAACAAATCAATGAAACCAGGAGCTGGCTCTTTGAAAAATTTAATAAAATTGATAAAGCTTTAGCCAGATTATCAAAAAGAAAAGAGAAAGGACCCAAAAAATAAAATCATGAATGAGAAAGGAGAGATCACAACACCACCGCAGAAATACAAACTATTAAAAGAGAATATGATGGGGGTGCCTGTGTGGCTTAGTCGGTTAAGCATCTGACTTTCGCTTAGGTCATGATCTCGCGGTTCGTGGGTTCAAGCCCCGCGTCGGGCTCTGTGCTGACTGCCAGCTCAGAGCCTGGAGCCTGTTTCAGAGTCTGTGACTCCCTCTCTCTCTGACCCTCCCCTGCTCACGCTGTCTCTCTCTCTCTCTCCTAGAAATAAATAAAAAAAACATTAAAAATTTAAGAAAAAAGAGAATATGATGAAAAATTATATGCCAACAAATTGGAAACCTGGAAAAATGGATAAATTCCTAGAAACATATATTTTACCAAAACTGGAACAGGAAGAAATAGAAAACTTGAACAGGCCTATAACCAGCAAAGAAATTGAATCAGTAATTAAAAATCTGCTAAAAAACAAAAGTCCAGGGTCAGATGGCTTCCCAGTGGAATTCTACCAAATATTTAAAAAAGAGCTAATACCTATTATTTTCAAACTATTTAAAAAAATAGAAGTGGAAGGAAAACTTCCAAACTTACTCTATAAGAGCAGCATTCCCAAACCAGACAAAGACCCCACAAAAACGGGAACTACAGGTCAATATCCCTGATGAATATGGATGCAAAATTTTTCAGCAAGATACTAGCAAGCTGAATCCAAAGTATTTTAATAGAATCATTCACCATAATAAAATGGGATTTATTCCTGGTTGCAAGGGCGGTTCAATATTCACAAATCAATCATTGTGATATATCACGTTAATAAAAGAAAGGATAAGAACCAGATGACCTTTCAATAGATGCAGAAAAACCATTTGAAAAATTATAGTATGCATTCTTGATAAAAAATCCTCAAGAAAATAATAAATAAAAATACCTCAACATCATAAAGGCCATGTATGAAAGACCCATAGCTAATATAAACCTTAATGGGAAAAAACAAACCTTTTCCTCTATGGTCAGGAAGACAAGGATGTCCACTCTCACCATTGTTATGTAACATAGTACTAGCCTCAGCAATGAGAGTCCTAGACTCAGCAATTAGAGAACAAAAAGAAATAAAGCAAGGAAAAAATCAGACTTTCACTATTCACAGACAACATGAACCTCTATATAGAAAACCCAAAAGACTCCACCAAATAATTGCTAGAACTGATACATGAATTCAGTAAAGTTGTAGGATACAAAATCAGCAGCAGAAAGAGATATCAAGGAATAGATCCCATTTACAATTGTACCAAAAATCATAAGATATAAGATATTTAGGAATAAACCTAACCAAAGAGGTACAAAGATCAGTACTCTGAAAACTACAGAACACTTATGAAAGAAATTGAAGATGACACAAAGAAATGGAAAATATCCCATGCTCATGGATTAGAAAAACAAATATTGCACTGGGTGTTATATGGAAACCAATGTGACAATAAATTCTTTGTAAAAAAAATTAATTAATTAAAAAAATTTAAAAAAATAAAAAGAAAAACAAATATTGTTATAATGTCTATATTACCTCACACAATCTATACATTGAATGCAATCTCTATCAATATACCACCGGGATTTTGCACAGAGCTAGAACAAACAATTCTAAGATTTGTATGGAATAAAAAAAGGCCCCAAATAGGCAAAGCAATCTTGAAAAAGCAAAGCACAGCTGGAGGCATCATAATTCTGGACTTAAAGCTGTATTACAAAGCTAAGGTGATTACGACAGTATGGCACTGGCACAAAAATAGACACATAGATTAATGAAATAAAATAGAAATCCCAGAAAGAGACTCACAACTACATGGCTAACTAATCTTCCACAAATCAGGAAACAATGTCCAATGGAATCAAAGACAGTCTCTTCAACAAATAATGTTGGGAAAACTAGATAGCAACATGCAAAAGAATGAAACTGGACCATTTTCTTACACCACACACAGAAATAATCTCAAAACGGAGGAAAGACCTAAATGTAAGATAAGAAACCATCAAAATCCTAGGAGAAAACCCAGGCGGTAACTTCCCTGACATGGGCCACAGCAACTTCTTACTAGATACATCTCCTGAGGCAAGGGAAACAAGGCAAAAATAAACTATTGGGACTTCATGAAGATAAAACCTTTTGCACAGAAAAGGAAACAATCAACAAGCCTAAAGGGCAACCTATGGAATGGGAGAAGATATTTACAAATGACATATCTGATAAAGGGTTAGTATCCAAAATCTATAAAGAACTTATCAAACTCATTACCCCCAAAACAAATAATCCAGTTAAAAAATGGGCATAAGACATGAATAGATACTTTTCCAAAGAAGACATCCAAATGGCTAACAGACACATGAAAAAATGCTCAACATCACTCAACGTCAGAGACATAAAAATCAAAGCTAAAATGTGATACCAACTCACACCTGTCAGAATGGATAAAAATAACAACTCAGGAAACAACAGATGTTGGTGAGGATGCAGAGAGAGGAGAACCCTGTGATGCTGTTGGTAGGAATGCAAACTGGTGCAGCCATTTGGAAAACAATATGGAGGTTCCTCAAAAACTTAAAAATAGAAATACCCTATGATCCAACAAGTGTACTACTAGGTATTTCCCCAAAGGATTTAAAAATACTGATTCAAAGGTATACATGCACCCTGATGTTTATAGCAGCACTATAAACAATAGCCAAATTATGGAAAGAGCCCCAAAGTCCATCAACTGATGAATGGGTAAAGAAGATGTGGTATATATATATAATGAAATATTACTCAGCCATAAGAAAGAATGAAATCATTCCATTTGCAACAACATGGACAGAGTTAGACAGTTTTGTGTTAAGTGAAATAAGTCAGTCAGAGAAAGACAAATGCCACACCATTTCTCTGATATGTAGAATTTAAGAAACATTACAGATCAACATAGGAGCAGTAAAGATAGGCAAACCATAAAACAGACTCTTGACTATAGAGAACAAACTGAGGGTTTCCAGAAAGGAGGTGGGCAGGAGTGGGTTAAATGGGTGTTTAGGGAGTGCGCTTGTTTTGATGAGCACTGGGCATTGTATGTAAGTAATGAATCACTCAATTCTACCCCTGAAACTAATATTATACTGATGTTTGACTAACTGAAATTTAAATAAGAACTTGAAATAAAAATAAAATACATAAATAAAAAGTAAAAACAATACCCCTTCAAAGCAAATAAATGAAACCCCCCAAAAAACCTAGTGAGGTTTTGCAGCAACCACTGCAAATCTCTCACCTTGTGCCCATGGCAGCTGTGGCTACCAGAGAGAGATTACCACAGTCCCGGCTTTGGCAACAGTAGTGACTTCCTTATTCCCTGAAGCCTAGTGGTGAACCTCAGAGTCCGAGTGGCCTTTCCTGACTCTCAGCTATTTCAATGTGTGTAAGCACCTGATTTTCTGTAATGAATTCTTTTACTGTTAGAAATGCCTATTTTGATTTCTGTTTTTCTTCTCTGAACACTATCTGATAGATTATTTTTGGTGAGTGGCCATTTATATTTCCTTGTTTATCAAATACTTATACGTAATCATTGCCCACCTATATTGTTCTTTAAAATTAATTCTGGGAATACTGATTCTTCATCCTTTTTGTGCTACTCCTTTTTCCTGTTTTTTCTTTAACTTAAGTAATGCTGTCTTATCATACAGAAATTTTCATTTGTATGTATTCAAATCAAGTATTGTTTTTCTTTATGGCTCATAGTTTCCTCTAATGCTTAGAAAGACCTTCCTCACCTCCAGTTACAAATATACTTGCTCATACTATTTTTCATACTTTGTTACTTTTTTTTTGTCTTTACTAAATTTGGAATTTAGTTTTAAGTGTAGTATAAAATAGAGTTACATACTCGTTTTCTTCTGAATTAAGAGCCAATTGTCCTAAAATATTAATTACAATACTTTCCCCCTTTCATATGTGAATTTTATTTGTATTCTTGAATCCATTATTAGGCCTTCTATTCTCTTTCACTGATATTTCTGTATATTTTTTGTTCATCACTATATATATATATATATATATTTTATCACATCGCTTTATAATAGTATTTATTCTCTGGTAAGGCAATTTTCTTGAAAATTCTCACACATCTATTTATTTTCTATGAACTTTGGAATGATTTTGTCCAGTTCAAAAAATTTTAGGGGAGCCTGGGTGGCTCAGTCGGTTAAGTGTCCGACTTTGGCTCAGGTCATGATCTCACAGTTCGTGGGTTCGAGCCATGCATCAGGCTCTGTGCTGACCACTCAGAGCCTAGAGCCTGCTTCAGATTCTGTGTCTCCCTCTCTGCCCCTCCCCCACTTGCTCTCTGTCTCTCTCTTTTTAAAAATTTTGTTAAGTATTATACCAAATGTAATTTAATTGCATTAAATATACATATACAGATAAATATACAAAAATTTGGAAAGGATTGATACTTTAGGACTATTAAGGACTCTTTAAGATCAAATACTGAAAGAGAATATTTCTGCATTTATTCAGATTATATTGCATGATTTTCAATAAATCTCATAGTTTTCTTCAATAACTTGTAGTTTTCTCATTAAAATACCTACATATGGGACAACATATATCATTCAATTAGGTCTTTCTAGTCACTGAATAGTGAAATGATTTATTCATTTATTCATATATTTCTTTGTTTTCTCATGTAGTAATTAGTGAACCCAATAATTTATTACATCAGAAGTTGCCCTATACTTCTCTGTAACTATATCTCTTTTTTTTCCAGAAGATGTGAGCCCATTTATCAACTATCTGATCCAAGAAATCCCAATGTGCCTGTAACGTTTATGAACATTTTATACATTATGTTAAGATGCAAAATAATTGACAAATTGTTACACAAGGTAAAATCGGAATACTGAATTGTAAAGGTCATATTTATATGTGCTCATAAACACAATCATTTATTATCAATGTTAGGATATAAAATGACGTCTATGCTATATATCATAGTAATATATGATTTGTGTTTTTCCCCACAAGATCATTAGGTGCTAGTGCAATTATTGCTTAGCACCATCAAAAGCAAAGAACCTCAGCTGAAGTTTGGTAAAACTTAAAAATAGTTATTTCAAAGAGAATATGGTTTCTTGAAAGCATTAAGAGATATTAATTCATCCTCTTCTAACCTGGATGTCTCTAGTTATATGTAGAGAGAGGCTATCTCTTTTCATTTATAGGGGAAGGGGACCATTTTCCCAGTAGTGTAGTAGTAACCTATTGTGTAAGTCAGCTTTGCACATTTTACATCACGGGATGGCAGCAGTTTTTCTTTCTGTGTTGGAGCTTATAACATGTGAAGAAGTAAATGTTGGACAACCACACAAAGGCCAGAAAGGAGAAATCAAAGTATACTGTCATAAATAACTTATGCTCAAGGTAAAGTGGAATAATATTACTTAGAAGTAGACTGTGATGAATTAAAGATGTACTCCGTAAATGCTGATCCGATCACTAAAGTAACAAAAGACAGTGTTATAACTAGTAAATGAACAAAAAAGATGAAATGAAATAACAGAAAATACACAATCCAAAAGAAGAGAAACAGAAGGAAAATGGAGAAAAAGCAGATGAGACAAATAGAAAACAAATAATAACAAAGAAAAAAGAAGAGATGGAATATATAGAAAGCAAATGCTACTGCTGCTCAAAAGTAAGCTGAAGAGGCAATACTAATATCAAATTAGGTAGATTTGAGATCAATAAAAATATGGTCATACATAAAGTCATCTCATAAAGATAAAGGTGTCAATTCAAATATTGATATGGCAGTCCTAAACATTTATAAACTTATGAACAGAATTTGAAAATACTGAAGCAAAAACTGACAGATCTGTAATGTAGAAAAATTCATAATTACAGTGGGAAATTTTAGCTTCCCTCTTGAAAATGGACAAAACATGTATCCTATAGAACGGAATACTACATCAGTAAAGGCATATAAATTTGAACAACACTCTCAAGTAACATGACCTAAAACAATTTCTGGGACATTTCACCCAAAAACAGCATAATACACATTAGTTTCAAATCCACACATAATATTTGCCAAGATTGTCCTATTTGGGGCAAAAAAACAATTCTCACTAAATTTAAAAAGATTTAAATCATATAAATAAAGTATGTACATTGTCTGACTATAATGGAATGAATTAAAAATAAAAAATAGAAAGATCTCTTGAAAATCCTAAAATATTTGAAAAAATTTTTAGTCAAAATTCTCCAGGGAAACAGAACCAATACACTGTGTCTATATCTGCATCTATCTTTGTATCTATCATCTGTGTATATCTATCATCTATCTATCTATCTATCTATCTACCATCTTTCTATCACTATCATCTATCTAAATGTTCATCCATGTTGTACCATGTATTAATATTTCATTCTTTTTTATTATATTAATGATTCTTGGCCTTTTCTTGAATTAAGGGGTCCTTTGAAAATCTTCTGAAAGTTGAGAATCCTCTCCCCTGCAAATATATGTATGTTTTCATATATATGTTTTTGTGTGTGTGTATATATACATATACATATACATATACATATACATATACATATACATATACATATACACATATGAAACAGAGAGAGAGAGAGATTTTAAAGATGAGCTCATTGGCTCATGTAATTGTGGGGCCTGGCAAATCTGAAATCTGTTTGTCAAGCCAGCAGACTAGAAATTCAGGTAAGAGATCATAGTGCATTATTGAGTCTGAAGCCTAGAAATGCAGGAAGAATTTTTATGTTTCAGTGTGGAAACAGAATTCCTTCTTCTTTAGGATATCTGACTTTTCTCTTAAGGCCTTCAACTAATTGTGTAAGTTTCACTCACATTATGGAGGATAATCTGTTTATTTGTTTTGTTTTATTTTAAAATATAATTTATTGTCAAGTTAGCTAACATACAGAGTATACAGTGTGCTCTTGGCTTTAGGAATGGAGTCCCGTAATTCATCACTTACACACAACACCCAGTACTCATCCCAACAAGTGCCTTCTTCAATCTGCTTTACTTCGAGTCAACTGATTGTAACTATAAGTTACATCTAAATACCCTTGCAGCAACATCTAGACTCGTGTTTGCCCAAACAGACTATGAGCATCATAGTCTGGCCAAGTTAACATATAAAATTTATAATCACAGAAAGTAAACAACACATATCTAAATTATCCATTGATCAAAAAAAAAATCAAAAGGGTAATTAAAAAATATTTTTATCTGAATGAAAATTAAAACACAATATGCTAAAATTTGGGGGATGAACCAAAAGCCGTGCTTAGGGGGAATATTATGCCACTAAACATTTATATCAGGAATGAATGAAGATCCTGAATCAATTGGTTTAGCTTCCACCTTATCAAATTAAAAAAAAGGTAATAAAGCAAATGAAACCCATATTAGGCAGAAGAAAAGAAATAATAAAGGTCATAGTGAAAATCAATGAAATATAAATCAGACTGAAATGCTAGGCCTGATCTCATATTTGAGAAGATCAATAAGATTGATAAATCTCTATTTAGACCAATCAAGACAAAAATAGAAGGCACAAATTACCAATATCAGGTAATCAATCAATCCATTCTATTCTATTGATCTGTACGTATATTCTTTCAACAATACCATGTATTCTTTCTTCTCTTCATTACTGTAACTTATATGTAGTCCTGAAATCAGATAGTGTGAGTCTTCTACTTTTAGAACTGTTTTGATTATCCTGTTTCTTTGTCTTTCTGTTTATATCTTAGAAGCAGTTTATAAATACTGAATAACAACCCCCCAAACTTTGGCATTTTGATTATAATTGCATTGAATCTATAGATTAAATTGAAGATAATTTACATCTTAGCAAGATTGTGTCTTCAAAACATAAACATAATGTATCTCTCCATTTATTTAGGTCCTCTTTGATTTCTTTCATCAATGATTTTTTAGTTTTTTGCATATAAATTCTGTACAAATTTTGTTAGCTTTATTCCTAGTGATATCATAAAGTGCTACTGTAAATGATATTTTTAAAATTTAAAATTCCAATTTTAGTGATAATTAAGATTGTGGTTGACTTTTGTATATTGAGTTTGTATCATGAGGTCACTCTAAAAATAGTTTTTAGTTTAAAAAGCTGTTTTGTAGACACTGTGGTTTTCCTACATACATAATAATATGTCTGGATATAGTAACTATGTAGTTATAAAGGTAAGAAACAGTACTGTCTCCTAAATAATTCATATTAGGAAGAGAGAAAATTATCCTCTTTAAAAAAATACATACAATATTATAATCATGATAAAACTGTAGCCTAACTGATGCTTGTAAACATATCTAAAGAAAATGTTAATAGCCATGAAATTTAGAAAAGATAAGTCAAAGGGCAAAGTGTTGACATTTAGAGACTAGTAATTAAACAACCAATACATTTCAGGGATGATAGACATTAAATTTTAAGGAAAATGAATAAAGTTTCTGTTGTAGACAGGAATGATCCAGTGTATCTGAAGATGACCTGGATGAAATTATCTCCATTTGTCTGATTTCATTTCCTCCAAACATCGTATTATCATTTGGCTTCAGGTTCTAAAGTCAGAGTGCTTTGGGTCTATTCAGCCTCAGCATCCAACGGTTAGCTGCAGGCTTTTCAATATCTTTCAATATCTTTAAGCTCTACTTCCTTTATTTGCAAAATAAAGATAATTCCCTCATAGGATTGCCATGAGAATTAAATAAGATAATACTGGCCAATATGCCAAAGCAGGCATCCCATAAGTAAAAGAGACATGGCAGATATCTGAGTTTCCACTGTTTTTCCTGGCACTTCTCTTAAAATAAACATGCCCAGGTTAGAAAACCCCAGGAGCCAGAGGCTACTGAGTATACTGTTGCTTCATAAACCCCAAGAGCTTCTCAGGTGTAATTTGAAACACTCCGTAAAGGGAGAAGGAGGGTGGGGAGACACCAAAGAAAGAGGGTACTCTAGATTGGTAGGTGGTAGGTTTAATAAGTCAGGGAATTTAATTAGGAGGCTTATCTCGGGCAGCCAGAAGATGAGTAGATTTCCACACCTGCCTGCCAAATCTTAACAGTTTATATAGAGGCCTTAACTGGATTCAGTCATGTATACTATCCAGAGAGTCTCAGCAACATATTGCTCTCTTAAGTCTATGTCCTTGAAAATGGCTCCCATTGTGGGAACGGGAGAGATAGCTTACATTTCAAGTACTAGGGAGGGATGAGGAAACTCTTATTGCCTGGGTCCAGTTATTCAGTCAACTGACAGTCACATGACCTCCTCTAACATGTACCAAGGGCTGCGGGAGCATAGTGGGGCTGGAGATTACTGAGAATTTTCCACATTAGGAAAGTGAACAGTAGCAATTAGACTCCTCTCATGAGGCTTCCCAACTGGCTCAGTGAGAAGCAAATGGGCACTTGCTTATACTGAGGACATTATCAACTAAGTGACTATAACAGCTCGTAAGACCTTCCTTTACCCCTTCTCTCTAATGCTTCCTTTCTTTTCCCAACCATGGAGATGATGGAAAGAAGAGAGACACTGTGGGGCAAGAGGAATGAAAATGTCCACCACATGGCAACTCTTTTCCATTTGCTATCTTGCAGGCACTGGCAGTGAGAAGGTGAGCACTGAATTATCTATCAGATAGGATCAACCGGATTTTTACTCTCTGAAAACAAATGCAAGGCTATATATCCTAACCAAAATGTTTTAAGAGACCAAAAAAGAAAGCAAATTGTTGAAGAAAAAATAAAACATGTTCATATTTGTACTCTGCAGAAAACAGACTGGGCAATTAACAGGTTTTTGTAACTGGAAACATTTTTTTCCTAATTGGGAATTCTTAGTTTTTTAAACTTTTCATGTCGAAAAAAGGTTTTATTTTCCTTTTATCCTATTAATGAAGTGTTGAAAAAATATATGTAAAATGTGAAGCATAATAATAAAATTCACAACACAAACCAACTGAAATCTAAGAACTAGAAGGTCACAGATATTATCTACTAAGTGCTCTCCCCTATTGCATATACCTGTTTCTACCTAGAAGTCATTGTTCTCAATTTGTATTCATGTATCTTTGTGTAGCAGACATTGTCAGTGCCCCACTTCCATTTCTTTGGTATTCACAATTCCTGTAGATGCAGATGGAGTATTTCCTTAAGTGTGTGTAACACCATGTCTAGGCGATTTCTTTGGAGTGGATAAGGCAGGCTAGAAGTTCCAGAGAACTTGTTTTTTGTTCTTTTTTAGTATCATTTCACACACACACACACACACACACACACACACACACACATCCCTCTAAGCAATACACTGTTCAGTTTTGTGGTATCATATATGTGATATCATGTATTATGTAGTTTTCTGACTCACTTTTTTCATTCAACATCATGTTTACAAATTTCATCTTTTTTTGGTAGATTTGTAATTCATTAATTTTACTACTATGTATACTGTCTTGTGAATACAGTTGAATCAACATAATTTTTTCATTCTCATTATTTATTCATTTATGGATATTTGGATTGCTTCCCTATTCTTTCTGTTATGAACATAGTTATATAAGAATCTCAGGGCACCTGTGCAAAAGTTGTATCATAGTAATGTTCATTCCAAATTGCATTCCAAAGTGGTTGTAGCAATTTACACTCCCTCTGGTATAAGAATTCCCATTGAACCAAATCCTGTGCAATACTTGGTCTTGACAGCTTTCTTCATTGTTTTGTAGTACTGCCTTTATTATACCTTAAGATCTGGTATGTCCAGACTCACTGGAATAGTCAGTGGTTCATTTATATGTTATTGCACCAATAGCATATAACAGTTATTACTATTTTGTAGAATATCTTAATATATCTGGTAGAACAAGTTTCTCTCTTTTGTTTTCAATTTTTTATGTTTTTTTGAATTTTAAAGTACATCTGTTTAATCACATTATAACCATTAATGCAATATCTGCCTCAATAATTTCATTATGACAATAAAAAATGATGGCATAATGATGGTTTTAAAGCTCGTTCAATCACAATTTTAGAGCCTTACTTATCAAGAGTGAAAATGGAAGACTATTAAAAATAGCAAAAAAGGTAACATGTGTCATAGTGCTTAATGTTTCTGTAACTGTTGGTAAGGTTTACACTTAAGTCTGATGCAGAATTCTTAATGACACTGAAATAGGTATTTTCTCAACCACCTGGTATACATTGGTACTGGAAGTCTGGGAGAGACTGGCTATTGGTACCATTCCTTGTCTTCAGCTGTGACTGTGCAAGATGAGCAAGGGCACCTTGTATCTTTTCCAGAAGCATGTCCTCCATAACTAACGTCCTCCAAATATGTAGCAGCTTCATGGTTTTCTTCTTCCAGCTTATACAAGTCAGCAGCCTGTAGGTAAAGCAGTTGTGGATTCTTCACTGAGTAATCCATCTATCAAAACATCAATGTCTTTTGCTGTTCATGTGATCAACGCAGCAAAAAGCTAGACCTTTTCTTCTGTAGGATTATCGGGCCGATCTTTGTTAATTGCTGCCTGAATATTAGTAAAAGAGGCGGGAGGACCACAGGGCTGCACAGTCCAATGGCACTATAAAACTGATCTGCAAGGGTCTGCAGTGGTGTGAGCCTACAGCCACGTTCCTCCACAAGCTAAGGGAGGCCAGAGCCCCTCTTTTGTTTTTAAAGGTTAACTATTTGTGCCTCATTTCTTTTTTTGAAATAAATTTTAGAATAATCATTCTTCAAAATGTACAACAGATTTTGTTTGTGGCTCCCTTGAATATTTAGGTTGATTTATGCAGCAGTGACTTTTAATACTGAGACATATCCAAAAGCATCGAACACCTCTCTATTTAAATCTTCTATGTTATTTAGAGCTTTGATGTTTTGTCCACAGAGGTCTTATGTATTCTTTTAAGAGAGCAATTTATTGTTATTGTTGCTATTGCATTATCTCCTTAAAGTTAATTTCTGTTTTGTTATTGTTGGTCTAGGGAACCAAGTATCTCTTAAGTAGATGTTCACATTATCTGCAAATTATGTCAGTTTTATGTCTCACCTTCTAATGCATATATTATTTATTTTTTCTTTCTTTATAGTCTTTGCCAGAACCTCCACTAGCATGTTAAATAGTAGAGGTGTTAGTAGACATTTTTGTCCTGTTCCTTATCTTATAAGAAATGCATTAAAAGTTTTTCCATTAGGTACAAAATTTGTTGTCAGTTCTGGTATATATATAGTGTGTGTGTGTGTGTGTGTGTGTGTGTGTGTATACCAAGTTAAAGATAGTCTTCTTCTATTCTTAATTTGCTAATAATACCTTTTGGAAAACTACAGTTTACCTTTTATCAAACACCTTTTCTTCCTCAATTATAAAAATTACATATTTTTTCTCTTTAGTCTATTAATATCTTGAATTATAATTGATGAAATTCAATTTATTTTAAGTTATAAGACACTCCCTGCATATGAAGAGAGCAATATGACATTTAGAGCTCTGTAGCTTGGGCAAAGACCCTGTTTAACAGTGAAACCAATACACAAAAAAATAGCCAAACAAAACTAAGAGATTAAGACAACCAGATCCTGATAATATTGTATGCATTGTGGTGGGAAGCCACACACAAATTCAGTACTCTCCTAAACCATTTGTTGAGTAAGCCAATAAATTATCTGAAACCAGTTTGAGTTTGTTTTTGAGGACTTAATTTTAAAACATTACTCACATAATTCAGGGTTTTTTTTCAGCTACCTAATACTATTGATGAAATAGCCAATTCTATCTTCATAATTTTGGATGCCTCCTTTACTTTGACATCAATTGCAAAAAATTATGAGTCTGTTTCTTAACAGCACTCCACTTCTTTGTCTGTTTGGTTTATTCCTATACCAGTGGCATTCTCATTTTTAAAACTTTATATTACTTTTTAATTCTATTCATTATTTAAAGAGTTCGAGGTCAGGGGCCCCTGGGTGGCTCAGTCAGTTAAACGTCTGACTTTGGCTCAGGTAATAATCTCATGGTTTGTGGGTTCAAGCCCCGCGTCAGGCTCTGTGCTTGGAGTCTGGAGCTTGGAACCTGCTTCAGACTCTCTGTCTCCCTCTCTCTCTGCCCCTCATCCACTCTCACTCTGTCTCTCTCTCAAAAATAAATAAACATTAAAAAAAAGAGGTCCAAGTCAGAAAGTTTAGACCTATATTCATTAAAAATCCTCCTCTCCAATTTCTGAGTCCCAATCAGTGTTTCCCATTCAGAACATCCAGTCTGATAGATTTTCTGTATATCCTCCCTGAGAATTTTAAGCACACACACAGTAAATATGTTACAAGCCAAAAAGTAGTATAGTCTAAACATTGATATGTATCTTGCTTTTTTAAAATACTGAATCTTATAGGTTATTCCACTTCAGTTTCTAAAGGACGTTGTCATTGTTTTTATACCTGGATAGTATTCCTTTAAAATAATATATTCTTACTTGTTTTACCAGTCAATCCTCTACTGACAGACATTAGAGTCATTTCTTTCCTGCACTTGTTACTATTACAGTTATGGGATGGAAATCTTGCACACAAATCACATTGAACATGGGAGTGTGTAACTAATATACATTCTTTATTCTGGAAGTACTGGGTCAGAAAGCATGTATATATATTTTTAATTTTTGGGAAAAAAAGTGAAACTGCCTAAGCTTAAAGTTATACATCTCATTTATTAGGCAATATGTTAAAAGCATCTGTTTTTCTGATGTATATTATCCATTTTTTTTTATTAAAGCATAGTTGACACACATTGTTACATTAATTTCAGGTGTATATCATAGTAATTTGACTATAATATATATGGTGTATATCATAGTAATTTGACTATAATATATATGGTGTATATCATAGTAATTTGACTATAATAAGTCTATGCCTATTATCAAAAATTTTTTAGTTTGTAATATAGATTAGTGAAAAGCTTTATCTACGGTAATATTTTACTTATTTATTTATTTTTAGAGAGAGGAAGAGAGTGGGAGGCAGGGAGAGTGGCAGAGGGAGAGAGAGAGAGAGAGAGAGAGAATATCCCAAGTAGACCCCACACTCAATGCAGAGCCTGATGGGGGACATGACCTTGGGATCATGACCTGATCTGAAATCAAGAGACTGATGCTCAACCCACTGAGCCACCCTGAGGGCCATCTACTGTAGTATTTTAAAATAAACTTTATTGAGATATAATTTACATATGACCAGATGTACTCATTTTAAGTGTAGATACCAATATACTTTGATAAATTTGTACACTTGTATAAGAACCTCCAGATTAGAGATTAAAAAAAATATTTTTATCGCTCCAAGTGTTCCCTTGAACCTCACCCAAGTGATTCCCATACCCATCTTTAGCACCTGGATGTTGTTGATCTGCTTTCTGTTACTATATATTAGATTTGTTGTTTGTGGAGTTTCACATAAGTGAAATTGGACAGTATGTATTCATTTGTGCTGAGATTCAATCATGCTTTTGTATGTATCAGTAGTTTACCTTTTTATTGCAGAGTAGTATTTAATTATAAAAGTATAATTCATTTATTAATACATTTATTTTGGATTTCTGAGTACTTTTTAGTTTTTGACATTTGAATAAAGTTACCATAAACATTTGTGTACAAATTTGTATGTGCATATATGTTTTTCTTTTTTTAAATTTTTTAAGTTTATTTATTTATTTTTGAGAGAGTCAGAGACAGTGTGAGCAGGGAAGGGGTAGAGAGACAGGAAGAGAGAGAGAATCCCAAGCAAGCTCTGCACTGTCAGCACAGAGCCCGATGTGGGGCTCAAACTCATGACACCATGAGATTATGACCTGAGCTGAAGTCAAAAGTTTGATGTTTAACTGACCAAGCCACCCATGGTTTTCATTTTAGGGGTAAGTACTTAGCAGTGGAATCTCTAGGCCAAATTTTATTGCCAGATGGATTGTCAAATGGTGCACACTGATTATACAATTTTATATTCCTATCACTAATATAGAGAATTCCAGTTGTTCAGCATTCTTGCTGATACTTGGTATTATCAGTCATTTACTTTTTTGACATTCTAGTGAATGTGTTATTTTATTACAGTTTTAACTTACATTTCTCTGATGATTAAAGATGTTGTGCATCTTTACCTATTCTCATTGTCCATTCTTACATCTTTTCTGAGTTTCCACTCAAGCTTCTGGTACTTAAACAGATTTAGTTGTTTGTTTCTTACAGAGTTGTAGGAGTTTATACCTATATCTAGTATTTACCTACTTTCCTATTTTCTATCATCATCTATCATTTACGTATATAGTGTGGATACAAGTCTTTTGTTAACTATATGCATTGTAATTACTTTTTCCCAGTTTGTGGCTTGCATTCTCATTTTCTCAACCATATCTTTTGAAGAACAAAAGGTTTTCATTTTGACTAAGACCAATTCATCATTATATAAACGTTGTGTCTATCTGTTTTAGCTGAGAAATCTTAGTATGTCCCCAAATCATGAAGATTTCCTCCTTTCTTTTCTTGTACATGTTTTATACTTTTGGCCTTTATGTTCATGTCAATGAATCTTCTTAAATTATCTATTTTTTTGCATGTAGAGGGAGATAAGGATCAACAAGATCAGATTCATTTTCTTGCATGTGGATGTGTAATTTTTCCAGGCTGATTTGTTGAAAATATTATCCATTACCCACAAGATTACCTTTCAACTTAAAAAAAAAAGTTGACCATACATTTGTGTATCTACTTCTAAACTCTCAATTCCATCGATGTATATATCTAACTTCACATTTGATACTGTGCTATCTTCATTGTTGTAGCTGTAAAGTGAATCTTGCAATAAGGTGGTATAACTTCTCCAAATATTTTTTTGCTTTTTTCAAAATTCTTCTGTGTATCTAGGTTCTTCCAATTCCAATACTAATTTTAGAATCAACTTGTCAACTTCTATAAAAAAGTCTTGCTGGGATTTTGATCTAGATTGTGTTAAATCTCATGATCAATTTGGGTAGCCTTGATATTTTAAAAATACTGACTCTTCTGATCCATGACTACCATATATCCTTTCCTTTATTTCAGTCTTTTCCAAGCCATGATTTGTAGTTGTCACTGTGCAGATCTTGCTATTGTTACCCAGAAGATATTCATAATTTCTAACGATATTGTAAATGGTATTTTTTAAAATTTTAATTTCTAATTTTTCATTACTAATACAGAAATGCAATTGCATTTTGCATATGAGGCCTAGAATCCTGTGACCATACAAGCTTACTTTTTAGTTCTACTGGATTTCTTACAGATTCTTTGGGAGTTTCAGCATATATTCTTATGTCATCTGGATAAAGAGTAAGAGATTCCTACGCCTTCCTTTCCAGTTTGTTTGTCTCTTTTTTATATTTATAAAAATACTTATGAAAATATACCTTGTATATTTGTGGAAATATTTATGGAAGTATATACATTTATCTTTTACAGATAAAACAGGTATTGATAGGGATGTGGAAGAATAAGAACCCTCACATGTTGCTGGTAGGCTTGTGAAACAGTGCACCTGCTTTAGAAAAATCTGTATGCCTCTAAGACTTCCTTGTTCCTAATATCAAGGGGAAAGCATCTAGTGTTCCACTATTAATTATGAGATTTAAAAAAAAATTAAATAAAATCCTATATCCAATTGAAGAGACTCCTTCCTATTCCTTTTTTTCCAAAGAGCTCATCATCAATAGATGTCAATTCTTGTTAAATGACTTCCTACACCTACTGAGATGATTCTACAAATTTTCTCCTTATTCTGTTAAAATTTTAAATTATGATTGATGTTTCAATGCCAAACAAAATTTGAGATAGAGGTTGTTTCTGCGATAAATTCCACTTTCATACTTTATAAATAAAGTATAAGATTTATTATACTTTAGAAATATTTCTGAGTGTGACTGCTAACTTTTAAAAAGTTTTGTTGTTTTGCATGCAATATGTTGGCCTGCTATTTTTTCTCTCTGATTATTTTTAGTTTTGGTATTAAGGTAGTGCCTCCTCTATTTTCTGAGTCATGATTAATATTTTCTTCCTTAAAGATTTTATATTATTAACCAGTGAAACTATCTGGGCTGAGAGTCTTTTGTAGGAAGCTAATACATCACAAACACCATTTATTTAACAGAAATTAAATAATTAAGAATTTTTTGAGGCAGCTTTGATAATTTTGTCTTTAAAGGATATTTTTTTATTGATGTAAGTTATTGAATTTATAAAGTTGTTCATAGTTTTCCCTTACTGTCTTTTTAATGTCTATATGATCTGTAGTGATAACTCCCCTTACATTCCTCAATTGGTAATTTGTGTTTTCTCTCTTTTTCTTCTTAAGTCTAACGGGAGTTTTGGATATTATTTATGTTTTCAAAAAACTAACATGTAGTTTTGCTTTCTTAAAAATCTTTGTCTTTGAGTTATTTTTATGTTTTTGGGGTAAATAGCTAGTAGTGAAATTGCTGGATCATGGGGTAGCTCTATTTTTAACTTCCTGAGGAAACTCCATACTATTTTCCACAGTGGCTACACCAGTTTGCAGTCCCACCAACAGTACAAGAGGATTTCCCTTTCTTCACATCTTCATCAACACCTGTTACTTCCTGTGTTGTTGATTTTACTCATATGTGGAATTTAAAAATGGAAGAAATGAGCAAAGGGGAAAAAAGAGACCAACCAAGAAACAGACTCTTAACTATAGAGAACAAATTGATGGTTACCAGAGGGGAAGTGAAAAGGGGAATGGGTGAAATAAGTGGTGGTGATTAAGGAGGGCACTTGTAATTAGCACAGGGTGATGTATGGATGTATGGAGTCACTAAATTGTACACCTGAAACTAATATAACACCCAGTGTTATACTACGTGGAATTTAAATAAAAACTTTTATAAATGTAAAAAAAAAAATTCTCTATTTTGTTTTTAGCTTTTCTTTTAGCGTCTTAAGGTAAAAGCTTACATAATTCATTTTAGATGTTTATTTTTATAATGTCAACATTTATAGTTATATATTACTCTCGAATTACTACTTTAACTGAATTCCCGGAAGTTCATGAAGTATTTGCATTTAGTTAATTCATTTCACAATATATTCTAATTTTCACTAGCATTACCTTGATTCCAAAACCACACAAAGACCCCACTAAAAAGAAGAACTACAGACCAACTTCCCTGATGAACATGGATGCAAAAATTCTCAAAAAGATACTAGTAAACCAGATCTAATAATACATTAAAATAATTATTCACCATGATCAAGTGGGATTTATTCCTGGGATGCAGGCCTATTTCAATATGTGTAAATCAGTCAATGTGATAGAAAGAAAGATAAGAGTCACATGATCCTTTCAATAGATGCAGAAGAAGCATTTGGCAAAATACAGCATCCTTTCTTCATAAAAACCTTCAAGAAAGTAAGGATAGAAGGATCATACATCAAGATCATAAAAGTTATATATGAAAGACCCATCGATAATATCGTCCTCAATAGGGAAAAATTGGGAGCTTTCCCCCTAAGGTCAGGAACACGACAAGGATGTCCATTCTCACTGCCGTTATTCAACATAGTGTTGGAAGTCCTAGCCTCAGCAATCAGAAAACACAAAGAAATAAAAGACATCCAAATTGGCCAGGAGGAAGTCAAACTTTCACTCTCTGTAGATGACATGATACTCTATGTGAAAAACCAAAAGACTTTACCAAAAAAACTGCTAGAACTGGTACATGAATTAAGAAAAATCACAGGATATAAAGTCAATGTACAGAAATTGGTTGCATTTCTATACACCAATAATGAAGCAGCAGAAAGAGAAATCAAAGAATGATCCCATTTACAATTGTACCAAAAACCATAAAATACCTAGGTATAAACCTAACCGAAGAGTTGAAACATCTATATGCTGAATATTATAGGAAGTTTATGAAAGAGGGGCGCCTGGGTGGCTTAGTCGGTTAAGCGTCCGACTTTGGCTCAGGTCATGATCTTGCGGTTCGTGGGTTCGAGCCCCGCATCGGGCTCTGTGCTGACTGCCAGCTCAGAGCCTGGAGCCTGCTTCAGTCTGTGACCCCCCCCCGCTCACGCTGTCTCTCTCTCTCTCTCTCTCTCTCTCTCTCTCTCTCTCTCCTAGAAATAAATAAAACATTAAAAAAATTAAAAAAAAAAAAAGAAAGTTTATATAGCAAAACATTCCATGCTCATGGATTGGAACAAAAAATGTTAAAATGTCAATACTACACAAAGCAATCTACATATTTAATGCAATGCCTATCAAATTAACACCAGCATTCTTCACAGAGCTAGAACAAACAATCCTAAAATCTGTCTGGAACCAGAATAGACCCTGAATAGCCAAAGCAATCCTGAAAAAGAAAACCAAAGCTGGAAGCATTATATTCCTGAACATCAAGAGGTACTACAAAGCTGTAATCATCAAGACAGGATGTTACTGGCACAAAAACAGACACACAGATTAATGGAACAGAACAGAGAATCCAGAAATGGACCCAAAAATATATGGCCAATTAATCTTTGACAAAGCAAGAAACAATATCCAATGGGAAAAAAAAAAAAGTCTCTTCAACAAATGGTATTAGGAAAACTAGACAGCGATATGCAGAAGAATGAACCTAGACCACTTTCTCACACCATACACAAAAGTAAACTCAAAATAGATGAAAGACCTGAATGTAAGACATGAAGCCATCAAAATCCTAGAGGAGAAAACAGACAACAATCTCTTTCACTTCGACTGCAGCAACTTCTTAACTTATCTCCAGAGGCAAGGGAAACAAACAAACAAAAAAAACCCACAAAATAAACTATTGGGAATTTATCAAGATAAAAAGGCTCTGTAGTGAAGGAAACAATCAGCAAAACTAAAAGGCAACTGATGGAATGGGAAGATATTTGCAAACAACATATCAAAAAAAGGGTTAGTAACCAAAATCTAGAAAGAATTTAATCAAAGTCAACACCCAAAACACAAATAATCAGTGAAGAAATGGACAAAAAGACATGAATAGATACTTTGCCAAAGAAGACATCCCAGATGGCTAACAGACACATGAAAAAATACTCAACGTCATTCATCATCAGGGAAATACAAATCAAAACCACAAAATTAACAACCTGTCAGAATGGGTAAAATTAACAACACTAGAAACAACAGGTGTTGGCAAGTATGTGGAGAAAGGGAAAGCCTATTGCACTGCAAACTGGTGCAACCACTCTGGAAGACAGTATGGAGTTTCCTCAAAAAATTCAAATTAAAACTACACTTTGACCCAGCAGTTATACTATTAGGTATTTATCCAAAGGATGCGGAAGTACTGTTTTAAGGGGTACATGCATCCCAATGTTTATAGTAGCACTATCAACAACAGCCAAAGTATGGAAAGAGCCCAAATGTCCATTGACAGATAAATGAATAAAGATGTGGTATACACACACACACACACACACACACAGGAGTAATTAATTGCCAATTAATTCACAATGCTAAGTGAAATAAGTCAAAGAAAGACAAATACATGATTTCACTCATATGTGGAATGTAAGTACAAAACAGATGAATGTAAGGGAAGGGAAGCAAAACTAAGATAAAAACAGAGAGGGAGACAAACCAAAAGAGACTCAAAAACAGAGAACAACAGGGTTGCTGCAAGGATGTTGGATGGGGGGATGGGCTAAAAGGGCAAAGGGCATTGAGGAGGGTGCTTGTTGGGATGAGCACTGGGTGTTGTATGTAAGTGATGAATCACTAAATTCTACTCCTGAAATCATTATTACACAATATCTTAACTAACTTGGATTTAAATTAACATATATATATAATTTCTAATTTTCTTTTTGATTTCTTCTTTGATCAACACATTTTTAGAGATGTATTCTTTAATCTCCAAATTTTGAGGTTTTCTAGGAAGCTTTCTCTTACTGATTTTCAACTTAAATTTGCTATGATTATAAAACAAACTTCATGAATTAATTCTTTTTAAAATTCCCGAGATTTATCTTATAAATTAGCATGAATATGCTTTATCTTGGTGAATGTCTTATGTATACATGAAAATAATTTATAATCGGCTGTTGTTGGGTGGATTATTTAGATTTATAATTATATTATTTATGATTATTATATCATATATTTTATGTATTCATAAGGTCCAGATCAAACTATAATTGATTTGTCTGTTTTCTCCTTGGAGTTGTGAATTTTTGCTTCATTTGTTTTGAGGTTCTATAATTTTGTATAATTATTATTTAAGATGGTATTAAGATGGTATGTTTTTCGTAAATTGATCCTTTTGTCATAATTAAATGAATATCTTTTTCTCTGGTAATGTTTCTTGTTTTGAAATTTACTTTGGCATTAATAAATGCACTCTAAACTTCTTATCTTTTTCTATTTGTTTTTTACTTTTACCTATATGTGTCTTTATATTTAAACAGATTGCTTTAAATCAGCATGGAGTTCCCGTTTTTTGTTTTTAATCCACTCTGAAAATCCTTGTCTTTGCCCTTCAATGCTTACCAGTTTCATTTAAAATAATTATTATCTTTGGGTTTACATCTACCACATTGCTTTGAAGTTTTAAATTTTTCTTGTATGTATTTTATCTCTTTTACCCTTTTTTCTATAAGTTTTATAATATTCATCTTTAACTTGTCACAATCTACCCTCAAACTATATAATGGCACTTCATATATAATTAAGAATCTTATGAATAGTGTGTAATTCCATTCCTCTTCTAGTCTTCTGTGTTATTTTTTGTCATACTAAGTCCTAAAATACATTGTTACTATTATTGTTTGAATCTATCAATTATGTTTAAAATTAATTTTTTAAAGTTTTATTTATTTATTTTGAGAGAGAGGGAGAGAGCATGAACAGGGGAGGGGCAGAGAGACAGAGAGAATCTCAAATAGGCTCAGCACTGTCAGCTCAGAGCCCAGTGTGGGGTTCTAATGCATGAACCGTGAGATAATGACCTGAGTGGAAATCAGGAGTTGAACCTCTAACCGTCTGAGCCATTCAGGCATCCCACTACTTAAAATTAAATAAAAATGTTACCTCTAACATACTTAAGAGTGAAAAAAGAATGGTTCCCTCTAATATTAGGAACAAAACAAAAGCAAAAATGTCTCCTGTCACCACTGTTTGATACTGCCCTGGAAATCTTCTTCAGTGCCACATACAGAAAAACAATCAAAGGCATACAGATTGTAAAGGATGAGACAGAAGTGTCTTTGTTCACAAATGAGATAAGAATGTACGTAAAACTGCCTTTTTTTTCCAATGGAAAATTAAACTCATTGCCCCTATTTTAATAATTCCTATTTTATTTATTTTAAATGTTTTATTTATTTCTAGGATAGAGAGAGAGAGAGAGAGAGAGAGACAGCATGAGCAGGGGAGGTCAGAGAGAGAGAGGGAGTCACAGACTGAAACAGGCTCCGGGCTCTGAGCTGGCAGTCAGCATAGAGCCTGACACGGGGCTCGAACCCACGAACTGCGAGATCATGACCTAAGCGAAAGTTGGACGCTTAACCGACTAAGCCACCCAGGCGCCCCAATAATTCCTATTTTAAAAGGAGAGGGTTCAAACCTCTAAGCTCTGATCTTGGAAAATAAAAAAAGTAAATTCTAAATAAATACAAAATTTATCTTTCTATCCATAAGAAAATGTTTCTCTTCTTGTTTTTGTTTTTGTTCTTGTTCTTTTCCTTTTCCTCCTCCTTCTTCTCCACCTCCTTCATTTACTCTAGTTTCTTGACCTTTATTCTTCTGAGAAGAAATGACAATATTTTTGCTAATTCAGTTGGTAACTTCATTCAGAGATTATATTTTGTCTGGCACATAATCAAGAGTGCCGTCAGAGAGGACCAAGAGGCTAAGCTTAATATTTTCTCATCCACTTTATGTGAGGCAGGTTATTTGAATATTTGTTGAAACATTGGAAATCACTGCATTTTCTGCACATTTAAAGATCCATCACCTATACCTGTGGTGAGTATAGCATGATGTATATACTTGTCGAATCCCGATGATGAAACTAATGTAACATTGTGTGTCAACTACAATTCAGTAAAAAAATAAATAACATATAGAACAGAAAAACATAAAGACCCAACATCTTTGCCCGTTATTTTCTAATAAAAATTAAACTTACAATTTCTATTTAATAAATTGTACTTAATATGTAGAAACATTTAACTCTCCTGGGACAATTTTTATTGCTATAAGTGCTTGATATATCACCTCAATTTTTATTTTATTCTACTATGAGTTGTGAAGAGTTGAAAATAGTATAATCATTCTTTGTGTGTAGATGAACTCATGCTATACAAAAGAAATAATAATGTTAATTGCTATGAAAAGGGCTTACACAATGAGAATTACAGCTAAAACAATAACAGTGGAGTTATTTAATAAATGTAAAGCAAATCAAGAGATATTATCAAGGATTGAAATTATATTGGCATATAATGTCAATTTGTGTTTAAATGTCATTTCTTTTTGTCATATTTTATCAATGTCTAAGTGAATGCTTTCAATATGTTTGAATGCAACTGAATTCTTCTCTACTATAGCACTTAGATGATCATTTATTAATTTTGACATGACTCTTGAGGATTTCTATTTAATAATATTTCTTTAAATTTCATCTCAGATGTGAAGTATGTTCTGGAGACTGACAGAATTATATTTCTAAAGGGTTGCATTTGTCATGTATTCTTGCTATTCACTTTGATGTTAAGTAAAACCAATAGCTAGCTTTAAGATACATTTTATAATAGAGAAGTAGTAAGGCTCTTTGGATGTTTTCCAGTATTTGCCTGACAAAAGTGTCAACAAGAACTGATCATTAAGATTCAAACATATACTATGATCTAGCGTGTACCCTTCTGTATTTTATTACAAAGGATCGTCCAGAATGAGCTAGTCTACATTTTGACATGTAATTTTGAACTTATTTTAGAACATCGCTGTTTAAAATAATGCTTATTAGAACAAACACCTCGTTTCACTGCAGCCCCTCTTCGTTTCCAGTATAAGAAGCCTTTTTATGCCATAGTAATTGAGAAGGGTCTCAGTGAGATTGTCTGTCACTTCCTAATTCTGGGACCTTGGTCACGTTCCTTGAGCTGTTTGTGCTCCTGTTTCCTTAATACAAAAAATAATAATAATAATAATAATAATGATAATAGGATTTATTTCTTAGGGCTGTGCTTTATGAAGTAATAGATGTTAGGGGTTATAAAATTGACACAGAGGTAATACCTAAATTAAATTAGGAACTCAGTATTACTCTAATTCATAAAAAAATGTTTAGTTATACATCATTGGCATATTTGACAAAGGAAAAAAAAAACACAGGCAAGTATATATTGAGAGCTTACTATCTGAGAGCATACAGTGTGTACACACTAAGCATAGGAGAAATGATCAAACACTGTTTCTGACCTAAAGGAAGTCACTGGCTGTGGGCAGACAACTAAGAAGACAATACAGGATGGCTTCTTCTAGAATGAGGTAGAGCTGGGATCGGCAGACTTTTTTCTGAAAAGGTTCAGATAGGGGTTCCTGGGTGGCTCAGTCGGTTAAGCATCTGACTTCAGTTCAGGTCATGATCTCATGGTTCATGGGTTTGAGCCCTGCATCGGGCTCTGTGCTGACAGCCAGCTCAGAGCCTGGAGCCTGTTTTGGATTCTGTATCTCCCTCTCTTTCTCTCTCTCTCTGCCCCTCCCCTGCTCACACTGTCTGTCTGTCTGTCTCTCTCTCAGAAATAAATAAAACATTTAAACAAAATTTAAAAAATAAAAAGAAATGAAAAGGGTCAGATAGCTAATATCTGTGGCTTTCTGAGTCACACGGGTTTTGTTGTAAGTACTCAGCTCCACTGTTGTGCTAAAGCAATCATAGACAGTTTGTCAACAAATGGGCATGGGCGTGTTCCCCAAAGTTTATTTATGGACACTGAAATTTAAATTTTATATGATTCCTGTGTATCTTTTTTTGGTTTCTTTTTAAATCATTTGAAAATACACAAAAGCATCCTTCTCTTGGACTGTACAAAATATGTAGTAGGCCATATTTGGTCCGTAGGCCACATTTGGGGAGCTCCTGTGAAAAGTGGTTGTAAGTAAAATCTTCTTGGAGAGAAGTATGACTAACTGAGGTTTAAATATTGAGTAGGGATGATTCAGGTGAAAAAGTGAAGGAATAACATTGTAAGCAGAAAATAGCATGGGTAAATAATAACCACAAACAATAGTCACTAAAACTTATTTTGTGCTATGCATTTTAGATAAACTATTTAATCTACCCATCCCAATCATCCATAAAACGTAGTCATTATTATATCTACTTTGCAGAGAAGAAAATCAGGACTTAAAAAAATAAGTATCTTGCTATGGACATGTAGATAGTAAGTACCAAAGTGGAATACTGAAACCAGATCTAAGTGGGTCCATGCATGAGCTCTTACATATTATATTATATGATCCCATTAGATTTCAAGCTATTTAGAAACCAGCAAATACCATGGCCAAGGTATTGAATGGATTTGAGTTGGTAAAGAAATGGAACAAGATCAATGCTCTATTAATGAGTTTGGAATTTATCCTGAGGATGAAGAAAGAACTATTACAGGATTTTAAGCAACAGAATGCCATGTTAAGACCTGTGTTTTAGGGGGTACCTGGGTGGCTCAGTCTGTTAAGCTCCGGGCTCCTGATATTTGTTCAGGCCATGATCTCTTGGTTCATGAGATTGGCATCCCCTACCCCTGCCTCCTTCCCCTCCCATCAGCTTCTGCACTTAAAAGCACAGAGCCTGCTTGGGATTTTCTCTCTCTCTCCCTCTCTGTCCCTCCCCCATTTACATTCTCTTTCTCTCTCTCTCAAAATAAATAAATAAACATTAAAAAAAACAGACTTGTGTTTTAGAAAAAAGATTCTGGCAACATGGTGGAGAAAAACCCTTTGCCAAGCAAGGGCTCCAATAAATATCTGTTAAATAAAGTTTTAAAAAAAGGACAGTGTGTTAAAATGGTTGAAACAGGATACATGAAAGGCAGTTGGGAACTACAGTAATGATCTAGGCAAGAATTGATGGGGTCTAAATGTAGATAGTGACTGAGGGAATGGAAGAGGAGATAATAGACATATAATGGTTCTCAAACTTAATTCCCTAGCATAATTACTGTGGTGCTTTTTAAAAATTACACATAGTTAACCTCGTCCCTGTAAATTCTGATTCAAAAGGCTTGGGTGAGTACTAAGTATTTGCATTTTTTTAAGGCAGTCATGGGTGACTCTGTCAGCCAACAAAGTAGGCACTTAGGAAATAGAATGAGGATCGCAAAAATCATGGCACATTGACTAAGATTAGGAATAAATGCAGGCAAAGAAGATAAGTTACAGGCTAAAGAAGCTGCAGCAGAGTCGTGGTTGCATTCAAATGGTGACATATGACAAACACTAGATAGAGTGGCCCAGAGCTCTGGAGGAGAGCCAGACAGCTGATAGAGAGAGGGAAGTCAGTAATCATGCACAGAAAGAGGGTTAAACACATGTTCTTTGAGTTCAGTAATGTTCCATGCTGAATTCAAGATCAGAATAGCTCAGAGGGTAATCAGACATTTGAACTCAGGCCTACTGGTTTCCTAGTATCTTTAAAACAAATCACATTTCAACTTTAGGTTTGTCCTTAATTAGGGTCAGTAAGGTTCTGCATGCCAGCATGGCACTGTAAAATTTCCAGAAAAGAGGCATTTACTAAGACTGTAGTCAAACACGAAGTATCAGCCGAGTTGGCCAAGAGGAGACAATCAGCAGCAGCAATAACACTCAGTGCACCAGCTAATCAGCAGCACCCTGGGGTAGGCAGTTGCCACAATTAGCGAAACTTTTTGCAAAGCTGAAACAGAAGCTGGTACCAGAGAGAATGGGCTGCACACTTAGTCAACACCTACAGCAATGTCTAAAAATGTTTCATTTAGTAGAAATAGTCCATGCCATCAGTATGAAGGATAATATCTGTCTTTTGCCTGTTAGAGAGAAAACATACATATAACTCTCATAAAGATAACTAAAACAATTTTGAGTAAAAAATGAAAAGCCACAGGGGTGCCTGGGTGGCTCAGTCAGTTGAGTGTCTGACTTTGGCTCAGGTCATGATCTCACAGTTTGCGAGTTTGAGTCCCACATCAGGCTCACTGCTGTCAGTGCAGAGTGGGCTTTGGATCCTCTGTTCAGATTAAAAGCTCTCTCTCTGCTTTATCTTTCAGTCTTTCTCCTCAAAAACAGTAATTTTTCAACTCTTTCCAGTTTTTTTTTCCTGGTATTTGTATATAATACACTTCTGTTGCTGTCACTTTGTTTCATTTTTAATATATTATATACTTTATTTTATACTCATTCTCCTATCCCCCATTGATTCTCCTCTGCATTTCTTTAAAGATAGCTTTATCACAACATTTGATTAAGTCGATCCTCAGTACTTACCTCATGTTCCTATAAATATTATTCATTGCAGAGCCAAGTAGCATATCATGATTGTTTCCCTTCTAGTACAATCTTCTTTATCCTCCACATCCCCAGAATAAATAATTCTCTTGCTTTTTCATTTAATTTACTTTAAGTCTGTGTAAATTCTAAATTCTAAATTGCTAATTCTTCCCAACAGCACCAACAAGCCAACAAGTTCATACGGCTTTCCAAATGCTCATACAACTAACCTCTCTTGTTCTCTCTCCTTACACACACACACACTTTCTTTGTGGAGAATGACCTCTAGACACTTCTATTTATCCTCTATTCTGGACAGGCTTCATCTACTGCACAGATGTCCCTTTGGGGACTTCTTTTTCTACTCTTCTGCTTTAGACCCTGTTTCCTGGATCCCACAGTTTTCTCTTTGTGGATTATTGCCTTGTTTTTCTAGATGACATTTTTCACTAGCTTTCAGAGAAATGGTGCATGACAAAGTATATTTCTTAGTCATATATTTTTTTAATGTTTTATTTATTTCTAGGAGAGAGAAAGAGAGAGACAGCGTGAGCAGGGGAGGGTCAGAGAGAGAGGGAGTCACAGACTGAAACAGGCTCCAGGCTCCGAGCTGGCAGTCAGCACAGAGCCCGACGCGGGGCTCGAACCCACGAACCGCGAGATCATGACCTAAGCGAAAGTCGGACGCTTAACCGACTAAGCCACCCAGGCGCCCCATCTTAGTCATACTTTTTTGAAGGGGTCTCTTTCCATTCCATGGAATTTAAAAATTTTGGTTACCATATTTTTAGCTTCAAAGTATTTTTTGTGTGTCCCTTTAGCATCTCTTTTGTGCTAGAAATCAAATAAATCTCATCTGTTTAGGTGATGCTAATTGTAGAGATTTGCCAAAGTTTTCTTATTTTTCCCTGTGATACTGCTGTGGTCAGCATACTAAGAGAGTAAGCCCAGAAGATAACAGGTGGTGGGTAGAGAACGGACAGGTTTAAAATGGTGCTATGGAAGGACTACAGTTATTGGTAAAGACGAGAGAACAGTTAGCCGCGATTGGGTTGAGGGCAAAGCAGTGTGAGAGCTGAGCATTGTTCCCTCTATTCCTTTCAGATGATTCTGTTCCCAGCCTTGTGGGCATTTCCTCATGTGTACTCTTTGATCTATAGTCCACAGAATTCCCTGTGGGACCATCTGTGGATGTCCTGTGTTCCCTAACTGTGCGGGGCTCACTTGTCTGTCATTTGGCCCCACAGCTCCAGTTTCCTTAGAGTCTCCAAGCTCCAGCTCTATCTCCTCAGCTCAGAGTCACCTGGACTCTGTTTCCATTCCCCCTTCAAGCACTTCCTCCTCCCCGAAATTCAGAGCAGTAAGCTGTAGCATCGGTGGGGCTCATCTCTTCTGGTCCCCATGTCTTTGCTGTATAGTGTAAATTCTTGTTTTATACACATTGTTATTTGTTTCAAATGGGGAGAAATCTGGTCCCTATTACTTCACCTTGGCTGAAAGTAGAAGTTGCTTAAGAATGGTGAACTGCACAATATTTTGAAAACTGAAAACAGAACAATATTATTAGGTGACTACTTAGGAATCATAGAGTGCCTGGGTGGTACAGTTGGTTAAGAATATGACTCTTGATTTCCACTCAGGTCATGATCTCACAGTCATGAAATTGGAGCCCCGTGTCAGGCTCTGTGCTGAGCATGAAGCCTGCTTGAGATTCTCTCTCTACCCCTCTCACTCTGCCCCTCCCCTGCATGTTCTTTCTCTCTCCCTCTCAAAATAAATAAACATTTTTAAAAAGCACAAGTAAAGTGACAGTGAATATCTGGATTATGTTTCTGGGGCCTGAGTGCACAATTTGAGAAGCGGTCTTGTTATGGATGGTATATGTAATTTTTTAAGCTTTTTTTCTTTTAGTTTATTTACATTGAGAGAGACAGAGAGAGTGTGAACGAGGGAGGGGCAGAGGCAGAGAGACAGAGAGAATCTCAAGCAGCCTGCACACCATCACTGAGGAGCCTGACATGGAACTCAAACTCATGAAACTATGGGATCATGACCTCAGCCAAAATCAAGAGTCAGATGCTTAACCTCTGATACCTCCAGGTGTCCCCGGATGGCATATGTTACTTAAGTCTACCAGATGTAGAGAAAGTGGTTAACTGAACTTTAATGAGAATTCAATCAAGCTATCATCATTTTCTATCTATCATCTATCTATCTATCTATCTATCTATCTATCTATCTATCTATCATCTATCTATCTATCTATCTAATCTGTTCTATGTATTAGCCATCTGATACATGTTTGGTAAATGAGTTGGGATATTTCCTATTCTGTTCCTTATAAAATATTATAGTGCCTATGTTTTATACAAAATATAATTTGTATGTCAAATTTACGCTATACTTATTTTATAATTTAGTTTTTGCTACTTTAGTTAAGGAAAGATTCCTGTTTCAGGTGCATAAACTTAATCTAATATTTTTTCAATTATTTAAAAATTTCTTATATTTAGCTTTTTAATCCAACTGGAAATTATTTCTCTGCATAGTGGAAGTAATGCTATGATTTCACTATTTTTTCATAGGAAAAAAAAGTCAATTGGGCCAATGCTTTTAATGGAATATAGTCTATTCTTAGTTATTTGAAATGTTATTAGTTATTTGAAATGTCCCATTTACCTTATAACAGATTTTGCAAGGGTTGTGTATCTTTCTGGGTTCTCTAGTGTCTTCTATTGATATGCCTGCTGACTCTTGTGCCAAAAATACACTGTTTTAACGCCTGTAATTTTGTAATGTATCCTGATACATGATAAGATCTTTTTCTACATTCCTTTCAGAACTTTATAATTTTACATATGTTTTAGACTGATTGTGTCAGATTCCCTCAGAATTATTCTTTGAATTTCTATTGGAATGATACTGAATTTATTGACTAATTTGAGTGAACTGATATCTTTATAGGATTGAATCTTAACATTCATAAAAAATGTTTCTTTCAAGTTATTTAGATTTTAAATACTATTTAGTAAAATTTTATAACTTTATTTATAATCTTATTGTTTTTTCCTACTTACTTTATAGTTTTATTGCTAGTGAGTACATGATCTATGTTTCTATTACATTTTCTATTAGGTTATTGCTAGTATATAGGAATGTTTGCTTTCATGTACTGATCTATGTTCAGAAATCATGCTGAGCTCTCTTCATATTATTCCATAGTTTGTCTATGACTTTACTAGCATTCACTATGTAGAAATATATATGTGTGTATATATATATGTGTATATATATATATATATATATATATAATCTGCAAATAATGGTGATCTCATCTTTTCCTTCCCAGTCCTTATGTCACTTATCTCTTTATCCAGTTTTTATTACATCAGTAAGGTGTAAGGTAGCATCTGGTAGATATTTTTGTCTTATTTCTAATTTAAGGAAACTGCTTCTAAAATTTCACCAATAGGAATAGTACTGGCTGCATGTTTTTCAAGTTGTAGAAATGCTCTCTTCTCGTAGTTTGGTAAGTGTAGTAGACCTGTCTTGTCCATATCTTTAGGTCTTATCATTCCTAGTCACATCAGCAATACTTCCAGCTTCCAGGATATACATCCCTTTGTTCAAGAACTTTCTCTCTTTTTCCAGTGTTAATGGCAAGTCAGGATCACTGGACACTGATAATATCTAGAGGCAACCTTCTACCAATGACTGATAGGAATTGATAGATAAATATCCTGATCTCTTTCCCCTTAAGTGCTGACTTTGAGATGGCTGTTCCATCAGGCTCCCAGAATTTCCTGGTGAAATTCAGTCCAAACTTCCTGCAGCAGAAACTTTTTTGATAATGGATACTTTATTGGCTTGCTCCCTTCTCTGACATACTTCCCTAATCCTCTACTGGTGTTTTCTGAGGTCATCTACTAAACAAAAGATTTCTACTTAAATATCTATCTCAGGATTCTTCAGAGGAAATGTAAGCTAAAATGCTAGTAAATATCTATACATTATATGTCTTTCTATTAAATAAAAGGGATTTGAATTTTAGTAAATACTCATTCTGAATTTAATGAGATGAGAATGTTAATGTACTGAATGATTTGACATATTTTTGTCTTAAATCTCATTTTAAAGACTAGAGTTTCTTTTGTATAGCAAGATTTATTGAAGTTCCATTTCCACTTAAAAAAATTCACCCTTGTTGGTTGTACAGTTCAATGAACATAGTGAAAAATGCAGTAATGGTACTACTACTGTCATAATCAAGAAATAAAACATTAAATTGCCCCAAAAAGTTCACTTGTGACTTTGTTGTCAATCTCTTCCCTGCTTTACAGTCCTTGACAATGACTGATTTGTTTTCTTTTTTTTAAAATGTTTATTTATTTTTGAGAGAGAGAGTGAGACACACAGAGAGAGAGACAGAGACACAGAATGAGTTGGGGAGGGGCAGAGAATCTGAAACTCAAACTCACAGACCATGAAATCATGACCTAAGCTAAAGTCAGATGCTTAATTGACTGAGCCACTTAGGAGCATAGATGACTGACTTGTTTTCTACCCCCACAGACATTCCTTTTTCTGGATGTCGTATAAATGGAATAATAAAATATATAGAACATTTGAGTATAGTTTCTTTTACAGATCATAATGTTTTTGAGATTTACACATTTTGTTGCATGTATCAACACTTTATTTCTTTTTGTTACTCAGTAGGCTTCCATTGTATGAATTTGCATATGTTTATTCTCTAGTTGCTGGACATTCAGGCTGTTTCAAGTTTTTGATGACTGAAGGCACCATAATTATGCTCATACAGGTTTTCATATGAAAATATGTTTTCATTTGACTTAACACATATTTTGGGGATTGATGATTTATATGGTTTTTAACTTCATAAAAAATCTACAACCTGTTTTTATTTTTATTTTAAAGGTTATTTATTTTGAGAGAGAGACGGGGGGAGAGAGAGAGAGTGATCAGGAGCGGGGGGTGGGGGGAGCAGAGACAGAGAGGGAGAGAGAGGATCCCAAGCAGGCTCCACGCTGTCAGCACAGAGCCTGACTTGGGGCTTGATTTCATGAGCCGTTAGGTCACAACCTGAGCTGAAACCAGGAATCGGAGGATTAACGACATAGCCATCCACATGCCTCTATTTTTATTTTCTTGATGATCGAGCAATTGTTGGGACATGAGAAAAATTACATAAAACACTGAGCAAAATAAAAACCAATATTATTTTTAAATTGAGATAGTTCTTAGACTTCAATACATAGGGATTCCAGATGCTAAGGGAAATACAACTATTTAATTCTCCATACTCTTTTATATCGGTTTTACTTTTAATAAAGGAAGGACTATTTAACTAAATGCAAATGAGTGATTAACTCTTATAAAGGAAGCATAACAGAGTACTAATACATGCCCATATTTAGCATATGGGAAAGCTATCTGTGGTATTTCCTCCCTGGAGAAGAAATCATAAAGCCCAATTTCAAGTGCTGTCATTGCTACTTAGTAAATGTACATCTTTAGGTGCATAACTTAATGTCTCTTGGTTCACTGTTTCATCTGTAGACCCGAGGGATTTGAGTGGATGATTTCTGAGGTCCCATCCGTGCATTTACCCTAGAAGACTCTTTGCCTCTTGCTGGTGCTACTTTTTGAATAGTTCAAAACAACAGCATCATCAAATTTGGAATCCATCATGTCCCAGAGGTCTGAGATTAGTGGGATATGTGGTAGTAAAGTTCCAGTGTATCAACAAATCAATATCTAACTGCCATTTTGCTGTCTTCAAAATGTAGCCCTTTATATCAACAGAATGATACAGAGCTCTGTTTATTGGAAAGCAATCTAAGAAAGAGTGATTTAGAGAGAAAAGCTCAAGGAAAGATAAGCAAAGTCAAGGAGAAATACAAAGGTGACTTATAAAATTGACCCAAATCAGGAATCAAATTGATGTTAGGATTCGACCTAATATTTACTAGATGCTTAGAAAAAAATTCCTCTGCAGAAAGGAAACAATGTGAAAGGATATAAATTTGTTAGATGTCTATAAGTATCTATAAAAGGATATGGGAAAAGAAAAAGAAAAGAGAATTGAAAGCCCTGAATCTCTTAGGTTATTTTAGAGTAGAAATTAAATGCACAGATTGAATGAGGCTTTTTGCCTGCAGCTGAAACAGCCACACCCACCCAGCATTTTCCTTTGTTCCCCTTCACCAGCCTAATTGTTTCATATAATAAAAACATCAGAGTTACTTCAGGTTTTTTTTTTCCACTTACAAGCAAAAGATATCATTAGTGTTGCTAATAATCCCTTTCATATTTCATGAACAAATAAATTGTGCAGGTGTCCAATCAGAATAAAATAATCCTGCACCCTAGGGGAAATTCCATGTAATTCTCTCACATTACCTAGCCTCTGTGACTCACCTTTTTAATCAGAGTTCAAATATGTGTTCTGCTTGTCTTCTATTTCCTGTAAATCATAAAATAGTGATATGGGAGAATGTAGCAAGTTACCTTCTAGTTTATTGTGAGGGGTAGATCTGTGTTGATATATGGTGAGCTAAGGGGGAAAAAATGAACACATTTAACTGATTCCAAATATGTTATTTTCATTGATGATTCCCTGGTTTTAAAGTCAGGATATTCTGATTGAGCCTTAGAAGAATTGGACTTTTCATACTTTAGCTTACCACGGAATTATCTCTGCTGAGGATCCAAAATAAAATTTGCTGTTTGTTCTTGCCTCCACCTTTTGTAGATTTCAAATAGAAACACTGAAGCCCTGTGGGGAATGGTGAACTGTCATTGATTTTGAACTGAATTATCGAATATACCACTGGGATGATAGATAAACCTCCAGCAGTTGAATATTACCTTCAAAATGGCAAGACTAAAATTTTTCCAAATCCCCTCAAAAACTTCAAACACATAAAATCACTGCTAATCAGTTTTAAACTCATTCAACTTGTATTATTAGGGAAACTAAGTTCACATTTTCTTATTTCATTTTTAGCATAAGAAGACAATATGCATCCTCCCCTCTGACTTAGGCAATTCTTTCATAGGTATGATTGTACAGCTCATTTCTATAGATACTATTTTTATGATACTTTGATTCTGTAAATCCTTTGTCCATCAATATTTTGTTTTGTTTTGTTTTACATCTTCTTAAATTGAAAAGTCTGACAAATCTTAAGCTTAAAATGTTGGCCAGGTAGGGAAATGCTCCCAAGTCCTCAATTTTTTTTTTTTTTTTTTTGGCAGGATCTGAAAACATTTGCTCTGACCCCCTAGAGCTAGAAGTATTGATTTCTTAATGGGTACACTTTTCTCAAATGGAGTCCATCGCTTAAATCTAACATCCGCTCCTTTGTTGAAGGAGCAGTTTCTTGATTCCAAGTAATTATTGTTCCTCTTATTGCCATTGATATTGCTGTGTTTAAGAATCTATATATTCTCTCAAGGAAATTTAAAGTTGGTGTTCCATGCCAGAAAGCAAAGAAGCAAGTGGATGTTAATAATTTATGTTAGTATAAAAGTTATAATATGGAATTGTAAAATACAGAGTTTTGTAACATCAACTTTTGAGGTTCATTCTATTATAAACATATCTTATATCTTTTGAGATCAGGTAGGTATATCTCCTCAGATTGGGATACATAGGTCCCCACTATGTACAGATTCTTTTAAGAAGTGAAGGATTGCAGAGACTGTCAGAAATTAAGATTCCTTATTTTACCTTTGTAAAAAGAGAAGAAAAGCATCTTGAGAGTGAAGAAGTCATGGTATCCAGTTGACCAGAAATTCCAATAACTTACATTGTTCATATAATCACTAGGCCATCTGCCAATGATTTAAAACACATGATGGTAAATGGTGATTGAATTTACAATACATTTATTGTTTTATACAATGTGAAGTTGAGACTTGTCTGCTTTTAGTTCTTTTAGCAACCCTGGACAAGGTCATCCAACCATTTCGACATCTACCTCCTAACATGGCTTTGCTCATAGAGTTGGGCTACTGGACAACAGTCATTTAGTAAAAAAATAGCTATCTGAGGGGTGCCTTGGTGGCTCAGTTGGTTGAGTAACCGACTCTTGATTTTGGCTCAAGGCATGAACCCAGGGTCATGGGATCAAGCCCCAATTTGGGCTCTGTGCTGAGTCTGGAGCCTACTTAAGATTCTCTCTCTCCTTCTGCCTCTCTCCCCTGCTTGCACTCTCTCTCTCTCTCCAAAAAAAAAAAAAAAAAAAAAAAATGCCATTAGACACTTTATTAATTCAAGGACTGTTTGTTACGGCACTTTGCACTTTTGAAAGAGTATTTCAACCAGAGAAAGGTTGAGAGCACACAGTATGGTAGAACATCACAAATAAGTCAGTGAATCTAAAACATAACATTTAAGAGATTCATTATGACAGACGAAGCTGGAGAAGTTTGAAGGAGGGGTCAGCAAAAGATGGAAGGCAAACTGTTAGGTGTCACATATGCTCTGGGGAGGAGGCTGAACTTGATTCTGAAAGCTGGAGAGCCACTGAAGTGACACTCAGCAGGACAGTAACACATTAATGAATCGTTGTTTTTGATTGCTGTGTTATTTGTGGTGTAAAAATTCATTCTGGAAGCTCTACACAGAAAAGCTTAGATCAGAAGACACTGGCATCCATCTGACCATTTAGAAAGCTCCACATTGACTTATTTAAGAAATCTGAATGCATAATGAAAGCAGCAACTGTGAATTGATATAAAAAGATTGGAAGGAATAGAATAGGTAATGTTTATTGCTTGATTAGATATGGAGGTATGGGGAAAAAGTTGATAATAAAACTGACTACAGACTCTAATTTGGGTAATTGAGTGGAATTTGAAGTCTGTTTCTTTATCTTGTATATCAACACACAGTCTTTCAAAAATGGTTAAGGTGGCTTATAAAGAATCATAAGTAAGATGATTAATACAGATGAAAATATTTTTTAAAAGATAAAAGGAAAAAGAAAAGAAAAAGAGCCAAATAGAAAAATATGATCTTATAATAAAATAAAACCAGGAGTGGCAGGAGTACATGAACAAATTTAATGAAGGCCTATAAACTTGTTAGAGATGGGCCACAAATCAATTTAGCACAACATGTTTAGTAGGTTATTCAGTAAGAAGAACATGATCAGTTACAAGATCCGTGCAACTGCCTGGAAGGTAGCAACAAATCTACTGCTACAGAAACTCATAACCACTTCCAGTCCTGTAACCAGAGAAATTCACGTCCGAGAAGTAGTGTGTTCCTCAAATGAGGAAAAGGGGAAAGAACAGACTTTAGAGGGAAATAGGGCTAATTCAATCTAATCAATGACTCATGCCTTCTTTATTAAACAGGTTTCTTGCTTCTTCCAAATACTCTTTTCTTACTAACATTTGTGCTCTTTTTGACTCCTGACTTAGCGGACCATGAAACAGTTTTTGAGCACTTATATTATATTTTGCCAAAGCAATTTCCCTTGTATGAACTGCTTCCCTCTTTGTCCTAACACTCTGCTCTCCTTTCAGCCCTGACTTACTTCCTAACTTTTTTTTTTATAGTGTAAGGAATCTGTGCTGCATTTTAACAATTGTGTAGCTGGGCCCCATAGGCCTTAAATATTTGAAGTCTTCCCTCTTGTCTGTTATTATCTCCACCACCAAAATTCTGTAAGCCAGCTTTTCTAAAGTGTGAGATGTGTCCCATTGGTAGTACTTGAATCGACTTTGAAAAATACACGAACATGATCTTAAATAAGATGCAACCACACAGCAAGAAAATATTACTCTTTCAATTCTCTTTCATATATTAAGACTAATTCAAGAGAAAAGCCTCATTTTTGTTTGTTTTTAACACTAATTTCCTTTGAACCAAAAGCTAGTGGATTTCCTCTTACAGCATTTAACAGTCAATGCTATATATCTAGAAAAAGATAAGTTATTTGTTTTGGTTTTATTGTGTTACTTTTTATTTTCAAAAAGTGATTTTTGAAAAAAAATTAGGGCAGGGAAATAGAATTTCCTTTGAAAATATATTTATTTCATTTAAGAGGTTAATTGAGTGATTTAATGATGACACTAAGGAATTAATGTAAATTATGTGCAAATATGGGGAAAATCACATGAATGTTTAATACTTGCTTCATAAATAGAGCAAAAATCAGAAACCGGAGATGCAGATCACTAAGTTTGGAAAACATAACTATGATCTCCACCAAACCAGACTACTCGCCTTTCTGCAAATATATTTTGCTGTTCTAGACATTATGCCTTTGCTGTGATGATTTCTCACCTTCAAAACCTCCCTCAGCCTTTTCAGTTAACATAGCTTCTGCATCTCCTCCCATATGAAGTCGTTACTTTGCTTCTTCTATATACCTTGTATAAGCTGTCATTTATTAAACTATAATGCAAATACTTGTGCAAACATCAAACTCTTTGATTGCAAACTCTTTGTAGGCAGGGACAAGTTGTTACTCCCTTTGAATCTCTAGTTTCTAACAGAATGACAGACAGATACAAAATAAACAAATGGCTGATACATGAATTAATAAAATTTTGCTTATCTCTTTCAGATTTGTAACACTGTTCCTAACATTGGTTTTGAAAATATTCAATGAAAATAGTAACAGTAATTCTAGTCTGTGTGTGGGAGTAGGGGGGGTGTGAATTTTAGCAGAAAAACGTGAATGTACTTAATGCACCAAACTGTATACTTAAAAATGGTACAATGGTAAATTTTGTGTTTATGAATACTTAAACACAATAAAAAATTTCTATGGAAGATAAAAAAAAATTAAGATATTAATGTTATTAATTGGGTCACAATTTTCCCTGTGTACATATTCCCTTTTAAAGATAGACTATCTAGGGGCGCCTGGGTGGCTTAGTCGGTTAAGCGTCCGACTTTCGCTTGGGTCATGATCTCGCGGTTCGTGGGTTCGAGCCCCGCGTCGGGCTCTGTGCTGACTGCCAGCTCGGAGCCTGGAGCTTGTTTCAGAGTCTGTGACTCCCTCTCTCTCTGACCCTCCCCTGCTCACGCTGTCTCTCTCTCTCTCCTAGAAATAAATAAAACATTAAAAAAAATTTAAAAAAAAAATAAATGAAGATAGACTATCTATAGATCAATTTAGAAATTCACCAGAAATTATTACATTAAGCATCACAATCAAGCTTTGAAATGGACTAGGCTCGTTTTGGGAAATACAAATAAAATCCAATAATGAAGTAAGCACATGCAGTAGAATCATTTTGTAAGTAGTATAAATATTTCTTTAGGCTTAAGTGGTGAGTGAATCAAGTGTTACTCATTCATGACTTGTTGTATGCCCATGTTAAGCATCTGAAGGCTGTAGGAGCCAGTAAGTGACTGAGAACTCTCTCCTGTGTCAATGTTTCTCTCAGCACATCTGCTTCATCTTTCTCATTCAATTGGCTTCCACAAGTCAAAATTGGTGACTCATAGCTCCTATTCCATTTCTAACCACATTGAGGAATAAGTCAATAACTTGATCTTGGTCCTGACCTGGTCTAATCAACTAGGCCCAGAGTAGAAGGCTCTTGTTGTACAAATATGACTATAGGGGCCAAATCCTAGGGGTTAGGGAAGGAACAATACAAGTCATTGTGAGTGAGCAGACATCCCAAAAGTTGTCCACTATGTGTGTTCAGGATTCCAACAAGTTCTGACTGCCCTGACCATGCCCATAGTGTGTCTAGCCACTATATCTCAATAATATTGAAATTACTCTTGCAATAATTTGAAAGGATGAGACAACAGTGGGTCCAATACTCTCTCCCTAAAATTTGAAGAGGTATATAAATGTCACTTACCTGATAATAAGGCTTCCCACCCCATTAGCAAATATTCTTTATCATACTCTTTTATTTATTTCCTTTATGTATTTTTATTACAATTATGTTGTCTATACATGTTCATTTATTTACTGTTATCTCCACTTCTACCTCAAAGAATGTAAACTTCATGGAAGATCTTACCTGCTTTCTTCCCTATTATATCCTTCATGTCTAGAGGAGTTTCTGGCATCTAATTACTGTTTAGCAAACACAGATAATCCCCGGTTTACAATGGTGTAATTTTGGAGTACTCAACTTTATGATGGTGTGGAAATAATACATGTTCAGTAGAAACCAGCAGGATTCTGAATGTTGATCTTTTCCCAAGCTAGCAATATGCAGTAAGATCCGTTCTCATGGTGCTGGGCAGCCATAGCCACAGCACCAAATCAGTCTCTGATCACAAGGGTAAACAGCCCATACAGCCACAACCGACCATGTGACCGTTCTGTTTCTTACTTTTGGTACAGTGTCCAATAAACTACATGAGATTCTCAACACTTTATTATGAAATAGGCTTTGTGTTAGATGATTTTGCCCAATTGTAGGCTAATGTAAGTGTTTTGAACACATTTAAGGCATGCTAGGCTAAGCTAGATATCCAGTAGTTCAGAGGTATTAAATGTATTTTTGACTTAATAATATTTTCAATTTCAGTACAGGTTTATTGGAACCTTACCCTATCATAAGTTGAGGAAGATCTGTACTTGTTAAGCCAAACAATTTTAAAATATCTTACATTCAGAAGGTATTTTAAGAAATAACTGACTGTTGAAATACAATTTACAAATAATAGAACTATTAAAAATTTGCCAACATCAGAAAGGGCTGCAAGTCATCTCACTCAGCACTTTATACAATTTATTAAATCACAGATTCTTCTCAAAGTAATATTTCTTAAGTGTTGCTTCAAATATCTTTATTTAAAAAAATTGCATAGCATATGATGAACTTATTTGAAATAAAATGTTTTAGATCAATTTATTATTAAAGATTATTATATAATAGTTTCTATGTAGACTTTCTAGTATTTGAAATACATAAAGAAAACTTTGAACTTGTTCTATTAACATTTACCATTCTGCTTACTTAAAATAATTGTAACAGAAAAGTATATATATAGGCATTTCAAAATAACATAAACTTGTTCAATTGCTATCATTGTAAGTAATTTAACTCTTTGCTATAGTATCCAGATAAACAGAAACAGCTTTCATGACCTGATATCTGGAATTCTTATTTTTATAATCTTGCAAAAATGAGCAATTTTAGCATTTCCATTTTATTTCTAGATAAAAGAAAAAGGGGAAGTTTTTTCAGACAATAATGTGTAAGTACTTCTCAAAAAATTTGCTATTGGGGGATTTCTGGCTAACTACGGTTAATTGATTATGTGCATTTTCCTCTTCTCTACCTTTCTCATTAAAAGGAGAATAAAAAACCAAAAGTGTGTAAAGTCATGAAGACAAAGAATAAGAGAAGACACTTTAATGGACCAGTGATTTCAACAAAAGTTTGTAGGCTTAAAGCAGGTTGATGGAGTGTACTTGAATGAGCCAGACAGAGGACCCTTCTTCTTGTGTTCTTGCAGATTGGATCAGAACGAGGAACAAGATTGCTGCCAGAACCACTGAGGAGATTGAGGCTTAGAGTGAGCTGGTACATCAGATATACACGGGAGGTACATGGATGTACAGAAGCAGATTGTTTAAGAATCTGTTAACAGAATAGTACCTGTCGTGCCCTCTTCTATAGTCAGTCAAATTCCAAATCTCTCAGATATAGTCTGGTGGTGTTTTCTCTACATAACTTAGAGATGCCTGGATTACAGTAGGCTAAGCATTCCAGAGGGATGGGGTACTATATAGGGAGTGAATAAAAAGTCTGTATAGTGAAAGACACCCTTTCTCTATTTCCAGAAAAATAGTGTGGGCATTTCATCTCTTCTGAAGAAACTAAAACTTCTAAGAGAAAGGATCTTCTAATTCTAACAAATTGTAAAGTGGGACTAGCACTAAATTAAATGGTCAGTTTGCTGCCTAATTGGTCATGCTAGGGTGAGATCCACCAGCCTTGACTTAATTAGCTTTTTAAGAGCTACACGTTAAAATATGAATGAACAGGGACACCTGTATAACTCAGTTGGTTGAGCAACAGACTTCAGCTCAGAACATGATTTCCACTCGGGCTTGCTACTGTCAGTGTACAGCCCGATTCAGAGCCTCTGACCCCCTCTCTCTGTCCTTCCTCCACCCATTCTCTCTCTCTCTTTCTCTCTCTCTCCTTCTCTCTCTTTCTCTGCCACAAAAGTAAACATTTAAAATTTTTTAAATAAAATATGAATGAACAGCCTGAGATCACAGATTTGAAGAAAATCTCCAAATGAATGAGGGATACTAAAAACAAAGGGGGAAAAAACCATACAATAAAAGGATATTTGAGAAAATAAGAGATGGGACAGGAAAAGCTAAAAATTTCAAACAAACATTACAAGGACTATGACTCAAGATGTAAAATATCACTTCCATCAAAGAAGAACATGATGCCATGAAAAAATAATCAGAAAACATTAGAGAGATAGATAATCCAAAATTTTAAAAGGAGAGTGTAAGATAAACCTAAATAAATCTCTCAGAAGGAAAAAGAAAATGACAAATAAATGTACCACAGAAGGAAAAAAAGTCTGTTAACTCTTTGACCAAGAGAGACCCAGAAAAGGAGACAAGAGAAAATGGAGAGTGGTGTTGGGGACTATCAAATAAATATAAAGGAAAATTCTCTAGAGGTAAAGATCAAAATCATCAGATTGAAAGCTGCTATTGATCACCCCACAACCTCCAAAGCTATAGCATCATCAACATTTGGAACATGAAAGTTAAAAGAGTTTCAAATAGCTTTCAGAGTGTACAAACATATACATGGATGGGAGGTGCATTAATTAGAAATCAAACAAACAATAAAATAAACATTTCTACCTTCATGAGGCTTATACTTTATTTCTTTAATGTTTATTCATTTTTGAGAGACAAAGCACGAGTGGGGGAGGGGCAGAGAGAGAGAGAGAGAAAGAGAGAATCCAAAGCAGGCTCCAGGATCCAAGCTGTCAACACAGAGCCTGACGCAGCACTCAAACTCACCAATGGTAAGATCATTACCTGAGCAGAAGTCGGACAGTTAACTGACTGAGCTACCCAGGGGCCTCATGAAGCTTATACTTTAGATAGGAGAGACAGAAAATAAACAAAATGAGTAACTTATGCTGGATGGTGAGAAAACATAGATAAAAATGAAGCATAAATGGAATGGAGGGTACATAGAGAACAGGCATATCACACATAGTATGGTTTAGGCAGGATCACAGTGCACTTGTTCATTTCTCATGTCTTACTTCAGATAAATGTCCTGAACATAAATTATTTTATTTTATTTTATTTTATTTTATTTTATTTTATTTTATTTTATCTTATCTTATTTTATCATATTTTAGAGAGAGAGCATGCTCGCTTTGGCAGCACATATACTAAAATTAGAGAGAGAGCACAAGCAGGGAAGAGGGGCAGAGAGAGAAAGAGAAAATCCCAAACAGGCCCCATGCTCGATCCCACAATCCTGGGATCATGACCTGCGTCAAAATCAGAGTCAACTTCTTATCCAACCGAGCCACGTAGGTGCCCCCAAATATGAATTCTTAAGAAAAACATTTTAAATGTAAACAAAATGCTTACCATTTGGTGTTCAACAAATCAACACTTAATATAAGTTAGTTGAAATATTAGTTTCTTTCTTTAAATTTGTTCTCTTCGCATTTTTTATGGAGGAATAAGAATGAACCTTGGACACTGAGACACTGGATTCAAATCTGAATTCTAAGTTGCAACAGCCAGATAGGTTTGGGTAAATTACATAACCTCCCTCAAGCTGCTTTCTCAGTTGTAAGATAAGAGTACTACTGATTATTTGATAGCATTCTGGGAAAGATTTATAAGGACAACGTATACATGTGCCCAGTACATTGACTGGCTCATAGTTGGAACTCAATAAATAGGAAGTTTTGCCCCTTTCTCTTTGCTTTTTTTTCTTTACTGTTGGCATGTCTTATTATCCTATTTCACCCTTATTTCATACCTGTTATTAAATACAATAAAGGGTTTTTATTATCATGATGAACACTGAGTAATGCATAAGATTGTTGATCACTATGCTGTCCACCTGAAACTAATATAACACTGTATGTTAATGATGCTGAAAATAAAATTCAGAACTTAATAAAAAATAAAAATAAAAAAATAGAAATAATTATTGTCAAGTCTTTCCCATTACTAGACAACTTATTGATGATTAATTTATACACTGATGATTAATTTATCTTCCATCAGATATCTATTTCTTTCTCTTATATTTTGTGTCTTTAATAAATGCTTTGTTATGTGTATAATTAACCAAAATGTGATAAAAGTAGAAAGTTACATATAGGAGTCTCTAGCTTGACATTACTAATCCATTCAGACAGTCTTTGCAAAAAAAAAAGGCGGGGGAAGAGGGAGGTAGAGAGAGAGAGAGAAATAGAGACAAACCAAGAATAATATAGAGAATAAATATAGAGAATAAACTGGTAGTTACCAGAGGGGAGGTGGGGGTGGATGAGTGAAATAGGTTATGAGGACAACAGTACACTTATCACAATGAGCAGTGAGTAGTGTATAGAATTGTTGAATCACTGTATTGTACACCAGAAACTAATATAACACTGTGTGTTAACTATATTGGAATTGAAATAAAAACTTAGTTAAGAAAATTTAGCCAGGAGGCATTTCCCAGTATTTTAAAAAGGAAAATTATTACTGGGCAACTCCAAACTTCTAATCAAAGCTAGGGGGGAAAAAAGGCCTGTATATCATAACAAATTATTACATTAGGAATATGGAAACCATCATTTTTAAGCCATCAAACAACATGTTTGTAAAAACAAAACAAAAACATCTTTGTGTATGTAATGTAATGGACTCACTTAACATCAACAGCAGTTGAAATTCATAATCACTTTATTGATGTTTTGTTGACACTTTTCAAATAATCTATAGTTATTACTAATTATAATTGGAATATTTTTCAAGACTTTTCCCATAAAACCTTTTGTAAAATGTTGTATTGAATTCCAAGGATGTCAATATAAAATTTCCATATGTAAACATTACGTGAAAAAATTATTGAAGGATATTTACATTCCAGGAAGTTTGTGTGTTGAAATTAGGAAGGGTTTTTACCGAGAAAATATTCACGTGGAGACATTATGCCAGTGTGCAACTAGGCAGACTCTAAGGCAGTTTCACTTTAAAGGGCAAAGTTTGAACGGCTGTTTCGCTGATGTTTTCAAACATAAAGATTGAAATAGATACCTTTACTGTCTTATATGACCTGAACTTACTAGAACACTTACTGTTCCAGAATAACAATTTAGGCAACTGATCTAAGGCAACACCTTCATTACACAGGATAGAATTCAGGTCCACTGGAGTGAACTGATATACAAAAGGCACATATTGTAAATCAGTGGCAAAGCTGGATATTGTAGTGGAAATCCTTGTTCTGTGCTCTTTCTTGTAAACCATGATTGAATTATGTTAAATTTTAAGGGAAGGTTTTAATTGGAACTGCAGCTTTAGATTAATATAATTTTCTGTGATGATTTTCTCTTTTATTCAAGAACTGCCCAAAATTGCAAGGGACAAATATTTATATTCATTTTTAGAATTACATTTCAAGTTTGAAAAGTAATATATTTAGGACAAATATCTCAATGAAAAATGCAAAAACTCAAGTGATTCTTATAAAGATAAGCGGCATTTCAAGTTTACAAATTTATAAAACATTTTCAATTTTACCAATTAATTAGGTTTTCAACTTTCAGCCTGAATACACTTTAAAAGTTCAGGTATTTATTTGTGATCTTTGACACTACCTAAACTCAGGCAATATACTATTTTCTCTTAACATAGGTAACCTGTGCTTGATTTTATTTTCATTTCCCTATCAATATCAAAATCCATCCTGAATTCTTAAACCTCATCAAAGGCACTTTATCAACTGAATTTCTATCAATTTCAAAAGTATACCCATTCAATACTAAGGATTTTTAAACTCACAAATGCCAGTTTGAATGATTAATTTAAAGAAATCTGAACTTGTTGCATAAAATAAATCCTTGAATAATATGACAACATCTGACTGTCACTACAACACATTTCAATGTATCTAACACACCCATATGTTTAAAATTGTACAACTGTGGTATTTAGAGGGAAATGCTTCTTTATAACCCTGCTGTCCATCTCCTGTGTTTTACATGAAGAACCTAAGGGTTACAGACATTATGTGGCTCATCCAAGGTCACAGCACGATGGGATCATTTTAAAGGGCTGCTATACTTGAAAGTCAGTAAAAATCCTAAAATTGACTTAAAGCTATTTTGTTCTTTCTTTCTTTTTATCCAGGAGAAAAGAGCAAAGTCACTTAGGGCATCAAGTGACTTCTTTTTTTCTACATTTTTTAAATGTTTTAAATATGATTGAAATTGCTTTTAATGGGGCCATTTGATTCCTGAAATGTCAAAAGTGGCAATCATTAGTAGCAATAACAAATACTTATTGAACACTTACAGTTGAGATCTTTGGTCCTGCGGACAATGAGTTTTATTTTGATCTTAACACTTTTCTCTCTCCCTCAATCCTTTTAATTCTAAGCACACAAAACCAGTTTAATCACACAAAGCTCCATTTAGCTATTTGGCAAGGCTAACGTGACCCAGGTTATTTGTATGCTGTGTCTCTGAAAATGATAAGCAAAACTCGAACCCTTTCCTAAGGCTGATATGAGGTAATCACTGAAAATTCTAATATTGCAGCCAGTCAACATGAAGAATAAATGGCCACTGCTTTCTCATGATAAAACTGCTTTAAACAATATACCCATGAGCCTCATTGCACGTTCTGGTCTGAATATTCTCAGTTTGCAAACTTTTTGGTGTATGTACAGTAAATTTTTACTAATTACTACTTCAGTGATTCATTGGTTTTACTCTGGCTATTTTGAACCTTTGATTGTAACACTTTTCTGAAAAGCAAGAACAAATTCAGGTTGCTAAGCTAGAAGGGAGAGTTGGAAAGAAAGGGAAACATTTACTGCAAACTAACCAACAAACAACAACTTTCTGGAATTTCTACCTATATGTATGCTACTCATTCCTTTATCCATTTTAAGTTTCCAATGCTATTTTGTTTTAAATACATGTAGTCAAAGGAAAGTCCAATATAGAACAAACTCTGATCCGATCATCCTGTTGGATTATTCATGGGAACTTTGGCAGAGCCTAGAAACATGTGGGCTAACAAGACTGAGAACAGGTGGTGGGAATGTTACCAGACATTTCAGAGCACCCAGAAACCAAAGTTATTAGAGGAAATCTAAGAGTGATTGAGACAGCAGAAAAGAACAGAGCAAGATCAGTGGCAAGTGGGTAGACAGTGGGAATTAGAGTCATGCATGGTTCAGGAATTGAGGCAGACAAGACAAAAACTAAAAGAACATTGACAAGAGGTAAGGCTGGCAGGCAAGCATGTCCAGAAGAAGCATGAGGGCCTCTGAGGTAATCTGTTCTGTACCAAATAGGAAGTTCATATATACTCGCTATGAGCAAAGAAATTTAAATAAATGTCAGTCAGTAAATCAATTCCAGGTGTCAGGCAGGCTAGAGCCCACTGGTGAGACCAAGTAATAGAATTAACTGGGATGAAAGAGGGCTGATGAGGGATCCCATGAGAAGCTGAAGTCCTGCTTCATGTAGGATCGGCTGGTTGGCTTTCCTTGAATGCATGGTGTTTGCTCTGTTATTATAAGTCAGTATTTGTGTGGCAGCTCTGTAAAGTCTTCTACCAGAGGACAGCTTTCTCAGACATAGTTTATGTGGTCAAGTCTCATGGTCTTAATATTATTTCTATTTGTAGGTGCACAGATTTTAAAAAGTCGGTACTGTAGACTTCAAAGAACTCTATGACGTTCAGCAAAATATGCTAGGATTTTCAGAGTACCAAGATAACTTCCTATTAAATATTGTAACATAATAGGCACTTGGTTTGTCATTTGCTGTCTTAATTTTTGCACCTCTTTAAAGATTTTTTTAACACATGAAAAATCATCTCTACTATTTTCCAACACCTTACAGTGGTGGTCAGAGAAAAAGTATAATAATTCATATTCCTCCAAAAATTAATCTCATGAGTTTTATTCAAGTTTAGTAAAGGAGTAAAGTTGGATGTATGATTGATTCAGCCTCTTAGGGATAAATTCTTTTATCCTCTCATGCTAACAATCTTATTTTAAGTGTGTAGAAATGTGATGTGTTCATAAAGCCAAATACGTATTTACAGTCCAGGGGCATTGACCACTTCACCTGATCCTTCTTTAGAAGACTGATTATTTCAGTCTGAGATTTTGTTGCTACCACTTGGGGACTAGGGTCTTGGACATTTCTTAAACTGGCGGTGAGTGTGATATCATAATTTCCAATTAATGCCTTGTGGCATCCATAAATTAATAGGTGAATTGAAAGCAGGTATTTATGTCAAAAAACGGATCTTTATAATCTATATCAAGAGTTTGATTTTAACCTGCTCTAGTTTGAATTATAAAAGGTGAGCTGTTTTTTGGAGGGGGGGGCACTTTTTGCCTGGAAAAATTAAATGTGAAAAACATTTTTTTATTTTCCATGAGGAGGTTACTGTTTAAAGAATATCATTTATTGGCAGGACAAATGATTCAAATTTTCCTCATAATGAAGAGTGGAAGTATAATCTCAGGATAACTATGTAATGTCACTACCTCATGGGTATTTAAGTGACCTGGCTCTGTGGAGACCACAGGACTGAGAGGTGAGAAGTTAATCAATATCCAGTGTTAGCAGTTACATATACTTATAAGAATTTGAAAGACAGACAGAAAGAAAGAAAGAAAGAAAGAAAGAAAGAAAGAAAGAAAGAAAGAAAGAAAGAAGGAAAGAAAGAAAGAAAGAAAGCCTAAAGTCAGACAAGGAAAATTCTTAACAAGGTCACTAAACAGAATAATTTTAAAAAATATTTTAGGTCCTCATGGCATTTTGCCCGGCAAGATTTTTAGCTCTGCTTCACTTCAAAGGATTAATTCAGATCACTCAAACACTACAGAGCTCTGGAATAAAGAATATGATTTTAGTAAGAGAAGATCAAGAAAGGCTAAGAGAAAGGAGTGCAGGAAGGTACCAGCACTTAGAACTTTGCACTACGGCACATGGTAGACATTCAATAAATACTTGAGCATGAGTGAATAAATGCATGAATGGAAGAATAGTAGTGAAGAGAAAGAAAAAAAAACAAAAGGAAAGGGTGTGGACAGAGAGTGGCCATGAGGGCTGATGGAAACTGTGTTCTGAGAAGCAGAAAGAAGGGAACTTTGACCACCATACTGGCTGCAGGGGCTCTACTGGCATTAAGCAGAATACTTTATTATTGTTGTTGTTATTATTATTGTTTTATTGTTTTATTTATTTATTTATTTATTTATTTATTTATTTATTTTTGAGAGAGAGACCACAAGCCAGGGAGAGGGGCAGAGACAGGGAGATGGAGAATCCAAAGCCAACTCAAGGCTTTTGAGCTGTCTGCGCAGGGTCCTATGCGGCACTCTAACTCACAAACCATGAGATCATGACCTGAGCCAAACTTGGTCGCTCAACCAACTGAGCCACCCAGGTGTCCCTGGAGTGCTAGTTTACTTTTTAACTTTTTTAAGTTTATTTATTTATTTTGGAAGAGAAGAGAGAGAGCACAAACAAGGGAAGGGCAGTGAGAGAGGGGAAGAGAATTCCAAATGGGCTCGGCACTGCCAGTGTCGAGCCAGACGCAAGACATGAACCCAAAAACTGGGAGGTCGTGACTTGAGCTGAAACTGAGTTGCACGCTCAACTGACTGAGCCCCCTACCTTGAGTACTTTAAACCTGGCAAGAAAGAGACTTTACGGGACTGGGGGAAACCTCAAAAAAGGGGTATTAGAGGCTTATACAGGAATAACACTTGTGAGCAGACTCTCCTTATCCTGAAGAGATTTGTTGCAGTGTCCTAGAGCCTCCCAATTTCCCATGAGGAAAAAAAAAATGTAAATAGGATATATACAGCGTTTTGAAGGTAACAGTTTTGGGTTTAAAACTGGACTCTGTAACTTCATAGCTGTAAGACTTCTCTCTAGCAAATGACTTAACCTTTCAGAGTTCAAGGGAGGAGACTATATATTATGCAATGGCCCAAGATATTTACTGGTAACATGCTACGCATTCAATAAATATGTACTTAAGCAGTGTTTACATATAAATTTCCATTGAAAATAGCTTCTTTACATTCTATAGATAGCACTCTCCTTTAATATTCTGATTTAGTTTTATTTTACTTCAGGTTGTTCTGGGCTGTTTTCTACATTGATGAAAAATATTCCAACTTCTGCTGACCACATGTGCAATTAACAATATCATTCTTTGCTAGTTTTGTAATCAGGCAGGTCTATAGATATAAGGGGATTTATGTGTAATGTTGATTATGATTATCTGCTGAAAAAAATATTAGTGATATAAGAAATATTATATTTTATATATATTATATTATATCTTACATATATTATATATAAGAAATATTGCTGATATAAGAAATTTTTGATCATAGAAATGTATTTATTTGTGAATTATTTCACAAAGAGGAATTATCTACCCAAATTAAATGCTGCTGATCATGCCTCCAAGCATCCAGACCCAAAGAAGGCATTGAAATATTTATTTTCATATTTATCAAAACCATTATTATTGGAAGCCACATTCAAATGATTAAACCTTATCTAACTTGAAGTTTTATTTCTTAGTTTTAAAAATGGAAATCTTTTCATGATGAAGACTCTTCTATGATTTTCTAGCAACTTTAGAGCTTAAGCTATTTACAAGTTACTGAGATTTCAAAGTGTCTGTTCAAATAAACGGAAATAAATATCATTTTTCACAATTTAAAAGCCTAATATTATAACAATATAAACTCCAGCCAAATTAATTTTAATTATGTAGTCCTGATATGTAGTCTCAATATTACTAGAACTTGGTAAATGATCTGAAAGATGAAACATGCTTTACCAGCTAAGATATTTTGAAAATTAAGATTAATGAAGGAGGCTGTGTCCTATCAGATATTAAAAATGTATCTTAACATTACAATTATTAAAACAGCTTGGGACCATTACAGATATAGAAAGACATATGGTGAAGAATGGAAAATACAAAATCATACCCCAATATATGACTTGCACAAACATACAGCAATAGTCCTGTACCAGGCATGTTTTTAAGCCTCTGATAATTATAGTTCATTTCCTTCTCACTGCAACTCTGTGGGGTAGGCACTGTTAGCTCCTTTTTTACAGATATATATTGGTAGGGTATAAATACTGAAGCCACACAACTTGGCTGTGGACACTCGATATGCATCCAGGCAGTCTGGTCCCCAGAGTCCAGTCACCTAAACACTGCATGAAACCACTTTTACTGTAAGGCTACAGCAGAAGTCCTTAAATTTGTCTTGAGGATTCCTTGGGTCCCCGAGACTTTTATAAATATAAGATCAGTAGTGTTTTTATAATACTACTAAAATACTATTCTCCCTTTCACTCTCATTCTCTTACAAGCATACGGTAGTTTTCCAGTAGGCTACATGGCATGTGTTATTACAACAGATTCAATGCAGATGCAAGTAAGAGAATCGAGCTACCTTCCATTAAGCTAGACATTAAAGATATTTGCAAAAATATAAGACAAAGCCATTCATCTCACTGAATGCTTTTCTTTTGGAAATATTATTTTTGTGAAGTGTTATTTATATTAACATGTAATGGATCTATCACTGTTTTCAGTAAATAAATATACATATTTCTGAGTTTTCATCTCTAACTCAGTAAATATTGAAAGATGTAACCTGTTTTTGTTATCTAGAGTCCATGAACAGGTCTGCGAGATTGTCAGAAATACTTAAGAGTGTAATGGGGTTATGAGACCAAACTGTTTGAAAATTGTTATGCTAAATTAAATCTTTCAGATTACACAGCAGAAAAAGTTTCATTGAACAATTTAATGAACATATGGTTCAACCATTTTGAAAACTAAAAGCTGTACTCTTCCAAACAGTCTACAAACTTCTGATAGGAGTAGAGATTGGTAACAGTCTTTCTCTGGAGCATTCTGGCAATAAAGAACAAAAGCCTAATAATATGACTCTATTTAACATATCAGTTTCAAGGTTAGCAACATATTTTAAAGAAATAATGATTAATGGGCTAGAATAATGTAATTAAAATAATACTAATTAGTGCTCTCTTAATATACAGAAATTTTAATTATGTAAAAATAGGAGATTGAGTAAATAATTGTAAAATAAGTAAAAAAGTTCTAAGCAGCCATGAGAATGATATAATCAAGGACTATAGATGCAGAAATACTTCCTTATATACTGTTAAAAAATAAATATAACACATACATACATGTGTGTAATATACAAGTATATTCATGTTTTCATAAATATTTTATATGAATACCACACACAAAGCTTAGCATGAAGAATATACATCAACATGTAAGCAGAGCTATTCTTTAGTTTTTTTGTCTATATATTCTGATTTTTATATTATGAAACATATTAATTTTATGGTAAAAATCTTGAATTTAAAATTTTACTTATGGCAGCACAATTATTGAGCAGTGAGGGAATGTTAAATTGAGGCACTACATGATCTATTACACAGCAAACAAAATGTGCAGGAAAATGCATAAAACTAAATGCAATGAATGATGTGTGACTGAATTTTGCAACAGCAGAACAAAAAATAACAAAAATAGATATAAAGCACATAGTTTGCACAGTGGGGAAATGTGGATATAAATTCCATCCATGTTAGTTATCAGTATTGCACACATGTTCTATTTCTTAGGTGTAGAAATGGTTTGTAATTATCTAGGAAAATGCTTGGATTTTTTGGAGTTTTGTGGTAATGTATTTAAGGGCTAAATATCAAGAAGCCTGTAACATGCTTTCAAGTGGTTCAGAATAAAAAGTGTGTATTGACTTAAAACAAAGAGCAAGTGTGGCAGAAGGTAACAATGAATGCATATAGGTGAAAGGTACATGGGTGTGAATTATATTATTGTTGAAAATAATACATTTGAAATCTTTTCAAAATAAACTGTCTTGGTGGGGAGAAGAGGTTAAATAATGCTAAGGGCTGTAATAAGAAGTCACAATTAAAAAGAAGGGATACAGCAGATTAATAGTTAAAGGTCAGGCTAGTGGATCTGTTTAACATTCATTGAGCACACACTACATGCTCAGTAAATGTACAAGTGCCATGGAAAAGTAATCAAGAGAAAGTTTTAAAGACAGGAGGAAATTTTAAGCAGCATATAAAACAATTTACAGTTTCATTACAATTACTTAAATAATTGACAACCATATATGCATAGAAAAAGACAGTTAAGAAATATACCAAGCTGTTAGGAGCGATTCTCTTTGGGAGTTAGATGCCTGGATAATTTTTTTTTGTTTTTCTACATAGTTCTTTACATTCCAGAATTCTGACAATGATTAAATATTGCTTTTCTAATGAGAAAAATATAGCTCTGAAATTAAATGCACCAAGCCATCTGGAATCTTTGCACTTCTGATTCACACCTATTACATTTTATTGAAACAGGATGGTGATAAACCATTTTCCAGTCTCTAGCTTGTGAGAGCCTAATGGCCATAGTTGGGAAGGCACATTTTCATGAACTTATCCATCAGTTTGCGAAAGTTTATATATGATAAAAAGCCAGCGAGTGCTGTGAGGAGGCTGTACAGAGAGATGTCTGGCACTTGGATATTAGGCTAAATATTTTACTCTGAGAATTAAATCAATTAGAAAATAATCTATTGAAACTCCTCTTCACTCTACCTAACTATCCGCTGCTATTAATGTAAAAAAAGAAAAATATCAGTTTGTGACATGGCCAGTTCACAAAGGCAGCGGTGAGAAGGAGATTAGCAGATTTTCCTTCATAATCCAATGAAAGCTCTGTGGTCAAGTTTTCCCTCTTAATTGGAGCAATGAGTCTGAAATCAATCACAGTGATCATTTTTATTTTATATCCTTGCTGATAAAGTTCAACTTTGCATGTGCAAAGGGATAAAAAAATGGATTCTGGTTCATGAATAAAAGATGGTTATGAATTTATTGAAATGGAAGCATAGTGTTCATGTACATAGTTGAAAAATTCTACCTATTTATGGACCAGAGATACTAATTCAAGATGAAAAATTCTTGTTTAAATAATAACAAGAGAACTTTTATTTTTAGGATATGACTTTAAAGTTGATGTTTGTATGTGTCTTAGTCTGTCTCTTTGGGCTGCTATAGCAAAATACCACAAACCTGGTAGTTAGAAAGAACAAAAATGTGTTTCTCGGAGTTCTGGATGTTGGAAGTCCAAGATCAAGGCACCATAGCTGTGTTCTCTAGTGAGGGATCTGTTCCCAGTTCACAGCTGGCCCTTTCTCACTGTGTCATCGTTTGATAGAAGGGGTTAGGTAACTTTCTGGAGCCTCCTTTTTAAGGCATTAATCTCATTTATGAAAGACTGGCCCTTATGTCTTAAGCACTTCCTAAAGGCCATACCTCCTAATAACATCAGCTTTTGAGATTAGGGCAAAATACTAATTTTGGAAAGACACAAATATTTACTTATTTTTGAGACAAACCATGAGTGGGGAAGGAGCAGAGAGAGGGAGACAGAGAATCCAAAACAGGCTCTGCGCTGTCAGCACAGAGCCTTACATACAGCTTGAACCCACAAATGGTGAGGTCATGAGCTGAGCTGAAATCAAGAATCAGACGCTTAACTTACTGAGCCACCAAGGTGCCTTAAGAAACACAAACATTTAGAGCATAACAACATGATAAAGGAAATTGAACTACATTCTTTTTTATAAATAACCACTGCCATTATCCACAATCAGTTACAGGTATTAAATGTAGCTCAATTTTGGCAAATAATAAAGATTTGAGTCACCTCATAATATTTCAGTCTTTTTTACAACTTCTTGTGCAATAGCTTACTTTTAATATGACAGGTCAGACCAAGATGAATCTTAGTTTATATTTTAGTATGCCAAATTTCATCAAAGTTAACCAGTATTATCCAAAGTTATACTGAAAGAATCAAACAACCAAAGACACCAAACTAAATGCAAAAAGAGCAGATCTTAAAATTGAAACAATAGGTTGAAATTTTACTATTTGGTTAGTAATGATCACTAAAAAAAAAGCTCATATTTAGTGTCATCAGTTTCCTCTACAATTTTCCAACTAAATAAATGCATATTTATTAACTACATTTAGGGGTTTTTGTTTCATTTTGGCCAACTGATCGCTTATTTATTTATATGTTCTAATGAGGTGATATTCCTAATAAATGTGGACTACAAATGAAGGGCATTAAGATATATTTTAATATATTTCTTGGTAAGAAATGGATGACAATCTATTATCTAAAAAGTGAGCATACTGACTACAGCATTTATATTATTTATGAACTGTCTTCTCTAAACATCAAATTTTAAAATTTCACCTAGAAATTTCAACTCTTGTAGACTAGTCTAGACACAAGCAAGAAAATGAATAAAATGTATATGCTGAATATTTATCCCAGCATTGTTAGTAATATTTTAAGAAATGGGAATAATGTTACTGAGGACTGATGGATGTGGGGGGGAGGGAGGGATGGGCATGGAGGAGGACACTTGTGGGGATGAGCACTGGGTGTTATGTGGAAACTAATTTGACAATAAACTATTTGTAAAAAAAAAAAAAAAAAAGAAATGGGAATAATGTTGACAAAGAAATTGACTTAACTGATTTTGAGCTCCTTAAATATAAAGAAAAAGTATGTTTATATTTATATATTTTGTTATAAACAAAGGCCCATTAGGAGTTTTAGTAAATGTTTATTTAGAAATGTTTATGTGTGTTCATAACATTCGAGAGAGAAAAATTCTGTCAGACACCCTAAACTGTTAACAGCACAGTGACTGTAGGGAGGCTGTACTTTATATTTTGTATCTCTTGTACTGTTTGCATTTTAAACCAAAGCAAAGTCATTTTATAATTATAAAAAATAGCATTCCGACAACACGGTGTGACATGTGTATTAGTAGCCTAAACAGTCCCTTATTCCATCTCCAATCTCATCTTCATAGTTTGTTCCTCCTCACCTTTGGATTCAATGTAACATCACTTCCCTAGGAAAATCATCCCTAACATATCTAAGTAGATTAGACTTCCCTGTTATAAACATGTAGCACTTATATTTTGTAATAAAATGTACAACTGGGGACACCTGGGTGGCTTAGTTGGTTAGGTAGGTGTATGACTCTTGACTTTGGCTCAAGTCATGATCTCACAGGTTCATGAGTTTGAGCCCCACATGGAGCTCCAAACAGTGTGGAGCCTGCTTGGGATTCTTACTCTCTCCATCTCTCTCTGCCTTTCTCTTGTTCATGCTTTCTCTCTTTCTATCAAAATAAGTAAATAAACTTAAAAAATATTTAAAAAGTATATACAATTAAAGTTTCTTGTCCCTGTCCATTTTCTTTTCTGGAATATAAAATTCATTTTTCAGTGAGTCAGTCTGTGTTGATCATTGCTACACCCCTAGTACCTAGTCCAGTGCCAGCTCATGGGAAGGCTCAGGTAACTATCTATTTTATGTGTCAGTGAATGGATTTAAAAATATGATCATTATCTGAGAAAGGATAATTTTCTCGATTTCTAAGTTTTAATTTTCTTGATATCTAAACATTATAAAAATATTTATATTAAATTCATATTTAATAATTTAATTATAAGAATGCATTCCACAGTTGTCCTGAAATATTGAGTGTGTGTGTATATGTATATATATTTTATATATATGTATATATATATAAAATGTCTCTCTCTCTCTCTCTATATATATATCTAAGCATAGCACTGAGTTATGTTTCATTTAACCAACTGAGCCACCCAGGTGCCACAAAACATAGCACTGAATTATGTTTCAATAAGATTATTAGATCAATAATATATTATAACATATAATATATATTTTTAATATACATACATAATATTGTATATATTATATACATTATAGATAATGTTTCTACATATATACATTATGTTTCTAAACATAGAACTGAATTTTGTTTTACTGAATAAGATTATTAAAACACAAAGCTCACAAAGTAAAGCTCAAGAACATTTACAGAAATTCAAATATATCCAGTACCTTACAAAGTAAAACATACAGTGATTAACATTGAGCCCCAAATGACTAGATATCAAAGAAACAAAAATAAATATAATGAGAAGAAGCCAAAAAAACAATTAATAGAAACTAAACTTAAAATGAAACAAATAATAGAATTTGTAGACAAACACTTTAAAACAGGTTTTAAAACTGAATCTTATATGTCAAAAAAACGCAACGGAAGTGAAATATGGAAGATACATTAAGTGATACATGTAACATTTAAAAAAAAAGACCCAAGTCAACTTCCTAGAGATGAAAAATATAATTTCTTTAGCAAAAAAAAAATGGATAGGATTAACAGAAGATTAACAACTGTGGAATAAAAAATTAAATTAACTTGAATGCATAGTAACAGAAACTATCCACAATAAAACAGAGAAAAAAAGACTGAAAAAATGAGCAGAATGTGAGGTGTAGGATGACTTCAAACAGGCAAACATGCATATAACAGGAGCTACTAGTGGCAAGAGAAAGAGAATATAGAAAAATATGTTTTAAAGTTATTACTGAAAAGATCCACATTGGTGAAAATGATAAACCTAAAGTTGCAAGAAACAAAAAGACCAAGCAAACATAAAGAGGACTACGCAAGGTCCTTCATGATCAAATTACAGAAACCAAAACTGCTGAAGAACGACACACATGATAAATATAAATCAGTGGTTCTAAAGTGCAGACAATTTTACCCTCCCTAGAGGGCACCAGACAATGTCCAGATACATTTTTGGTTGAAACTGATGGATCTAATGCCCTACTGGTGTCTAGTAAGTAGAGGCTGGAGATAAGAATAATGACGGACTTCTTGTCAGAAGTAATGCAAGCCAGAGGATAGTGGAGCAACAACTTTAAAGAACAGCTAGGAGAACGCAGTCAACCTAGAAATCTGCACCAAGCAAAAATTTCTACACCAAGCAAAACCATGGTGAGATACAGACCTCATCAGACATAAAAATGTTGAACAAATTCATTACCATGAGTTAGCACTATAAGAAATGTTAAAGAAAGTCATTCAGGCAGAAAAAAAATAATATCAGATAGAAAATGGGATGTATAAAAAGAAATGAAGAACACTGGAAATCCAAAGCATGTGGGTAAATATAAGATATATATTTTATTACTTTTTAAGAGAGCTACTTAAGCAAAAATAATAACAATGGATTATGGGGTTTATAATGTATATTTAAGAAAAATATATGACAACAATAGCAAACATCTGAGATGGGAGGAGAAAAAAAATACTGTTGTAAATTCTTGTATGCAAAATGATAGATTACTAGAAGGAGGATGCAATAAGTTAAATATGTATTACTATATGCCTTTAACAACTACTGAATAAGTAACTATAGCCAATAACAAATAAGATAAAATGAAATAAAAATGACATAATTAGCCTAAAAAAGCAGAAAAAGAGATAAAATGGAATAAAGCACAGATTGTATATGAGAAACAGGAACCAACTCTTGGTTTGAATCCTTGACCAATGAGAGGCAGGAACTGATAAATATATTCTTCTCTCTTTCTCCATGAAATGCAGGATGTCCCAAAGGATAGAATAATTAGTCAAACTTGGAAGTAGTCAGCTCCATGATGCATCCTTAGTTTGGCTCTCCCTAATGTCTTGCTTCACTTTCCTATCTCTCATTCTTTATATTTAAGATAATGTTCTATAATAAAATAATGGATAACAAACTCCCTGTCACAGGTGAAGACAACATCCAAATGAAAATGTCTAGTAAGCAGCTAGATATACATGTCTTGAGTTTAGGAAAGAGGTCTGGAAATAAAATTTGGGAGTTGTTAACATATAAATAGAATTTAAAGCCTCAAGACTAGTTAAGAACCCTTAGAGAATGAGAGTAGATAAAGAGGTATGAGTACTGTGTGTAGGGATACTATATTACTCAAGACTTACAAGATGAGAAAATATAGCAAAAAGGAGGCTAAGAGGAAGTAGTAAGTTTAGACAAAAACCAAGAGGATGTGTAGGATATTGAAATCCAAGGGAAGAAAGCATTTTAAGGAGAGTGTGATTAAATGTGTCAAATGCTGCTGATAACTTGAGTCTGATGAATACTGAGTTTTGACCATTCTGTCAACATGGAGGTCACTGTCTTCATGGCAAGAATTTATTTGCTGGGGTGCTAGGATAAAACTCTGATTGGGGTATGGCATCAGGAGAGAAAGAGAAGGCTGGAAGTAGATTCATTGAGTACAGATCATCCTTCCAAAGCATTTTTCTCTCTGATTTCTCTGCATTAATCCCCTTGGTGACTACAACCAGTCTAAATGCATCAAATACCATCTACATATTAAAAAGTCCCAAATGCATAAACCCAGCCCAGTCCAGTAACCTCATCTAGGAAAGTATATGTCTAATACTACCTTGACATATCAACCGGGATTTCTAATACATAATATAAATGTAACATATCTAAAACAGATTCCTGAACTCCTTATGTTCTCTCAAAAAACCTAATCCTCTTTAGTCTTCCATATCTCAGTTAATGGGCATTTCTTTCTTTCCAGTTATATGTGCTAAAATCTTAGAGTCATCCATGACTCCTCTCTACATATATATAAACATATTAAAAACATTTAATTTGTCAGTAAATTCTGAATGCACTTTTTTAAGTATATCTAAAACCCTATCAATTTTTCACTTCTTCCATGGTTACTATCCTGGTCAAAAAATGATCACCATCTTTTAGTTAGTGAGATGATTGCAAAAGCTTTCTCTATAACATCCCTGCTTCATTCCTTTCTCCCCTTCCCTTTTTTCCCCCATTTATATTCAGTGGAACAGCTTGTAGTAATCTTTTAGAAGAATAATCATGCTCAGTTCTCTGCTCTGCTCAGAACCTAATGACTTTCCCTGTTGGAGTAAAAAGTCAAGGTCAGTTCAGTGGCCTTACAGGGCCATAATCCTTCAGGTCCTTCTTACTTCTCTAAGTTTATCTCCTGTTGCTTTCTTCTTACTATACATTAGTATCCTGGGTGCTTCTCCAAAAAGCTGCAAATTCTGGCCTAGGGCCCTTTGCGTTGACTGTTCCTTCCGTCTGGAAGTTTCTTTAACCAGACAACCTAATGAATAATTTCGTTACTTCTATCAAGTCTTTGTCCAAATGTGACCTCCTTACATTTTATTTAAGTTTATTTGTTTAGAGAGAGAAAAAGAGCACGAGCAGGGAGGGGGAGAGAAAAAGGGAGAGAAAGAGAATCTCAAGCAGGCTCTGTATTGTCATCATGGGGCCCGATATGGGGCTTGAGCTCAAGAAACGTGAGATCATGACCTGAGCTAAAGCCAAAGGCTGGACGTTTAACCAACTGAGCTACTCAGGCACCCTGACTTTCTTACATTTGTAAATCCTAATACTGTAACCCCAACTCTGGCTCTCTCTATAGTACTTAACTTTTTCTAACATATTTATAATTTATTTAGTATGTCAATTGGTTGTCTTCTTCAACTAAAATGTAAGTTCTTTTGACAAAAATTTTTATATGATTTATCCATCACTGTATTTCTAAAACCCAGAATACTGTCTGGCATATAGTAGGTACTCAAAGGATATTTGCTGAATGAAGAAAAACCCTTACTGATACATCTACATATACATGTATGTATATGTATTGATTTTTTTCTCACGCAGAGTGTGGATAAAAATTTTTAAACAAGCTTGATATCATCCATAGTTGAATCCAACTCCCTTGATTCACTAGCTTCCTTTAAAACTAATGTAATCTTTGCATTGATGCATAGAATTTTTGATTTAAATGTTCAAAGGTGTGCACAAGTTTTGTTCCAGCATGTTAGAACGTTCTTATTGATGTAGAGAGCCAAAGATGAGGCAACACCAAGAACAAGATGAAAAGAAAGGTTTAAGACGGGGATATTTCAGAACATTTGCTGATAGAGCACAGAATAGGGGTATGTGGATATGAATTTCTTATTCAGAGCCAGGTTGAACAACATGACCCTTTGCCCATGCTTCTTACACTTTCCTTAGATTATGGATGTGAAGCTTCTGTTTTATTGAAGCTTATGGTGATAAGAATGTTGGCTCAGATTAATCTAACATCTCCTTTTTCCTTGAAATCCAATGAAAGCATTTTATCACTTAGAGGAAATATCATACTTTTGCATTCAGATGAAAAAAGAGAGAGCAGGGGGAAAAAAAAAAGCATTTTACCATGGGCATTCTGAACTAGGTATCAACCTATCATTGTCAAAGAACATTTTCTTCTATTTTTTTAAACAAAATGTTATTTCCAAAGACATGCTTTATTTTTCCTTAGAGATGTTCTGAAACTGAGCAGAGAAAAACAGATTGTGAGCACATGACTTAAAAATAAAACAACAAAAAAGTCTCTAACACAATGTCAAAAGGAAACCTAAGAAAATGTGCTGTCTTGGATGTTTAGCTTGCTTAGATTAATAAAAGATGACTTTAAGACCTGAGAAATCTTCCTTTTAACAAATTGTTAGCACGTTTAGAGAAAATTTTTAAATGTTACATAAAAAAAATATAAAACTGTAGGTGGATGAATGGCAAAAACAACCTAGAATTTGAGATCAATGACTTCTATTGTTATTCTTGAATAAACATCTGAAGGAAAATAACCATTCATTAGACTCAACAATAGGCAGAAACCACAGCTGGCATGAAGGTTGTATTTCCCTTATGCAGAATCTTTAAGTAATGCTTTAGATTTGCTTAACAAGGCAGACTGATTTACATTTCCTTATATTTCTTTTTCTTTCTTGGCTTTCACCAGAGTATACTGTTGGGGCCATTTTTCCTTAAATTTTAATTTGTTTTCTGATATATGAGCTCGTTTTCTGAGTTGAAGGAATGGAACAATGCCCACAACACAGTGAAAAATGAAGCTTTCAATCAAGAATCCGGGTTATTGAGGAAAACAAATGGCAATATGCTTAATAGACTGCCATATCCAAAGATGTTGAATGGCCAAATTATTGAACATTTTACTCCCTATTACCATTTTACTTTTTTTTCCCCTCAGTGATTCTTTTTTCTCATTTCTTTTCTGTTCTTTTTCTCTGTAATTTTATCAAATACTTTTATTTGTCCTTCGGGAAATAAGAACTTGACATTTAAAAAACACAAATGCCTATAACATTTATAAACTTGAAATCTATCACAGGAAAATGGTTGGTTTAATTAAAAATAGGATTACTTAAATACATAAAGATCATATTATTCAAAATGACTACATTATTATAGAGTGCTTTGATGAAAGATTCTATATTATATCAAATATAGTCAAAGTATTTTATATGTTCATTTAATAAGAAGAATTATTTTTAGGCTTGGCTATAGCATATAAAAGTTACTTCTATATTATGTAAATATTTGCTCAAGTAATTTGTATAGTGAATCCAGTTGTATGCAAGATGAAATAAGCACACTCTATTTGTCTCTACAATGAATACAAATATAAACTCTGAACAGAAGACATAAATTGATAGCTATCTGAGGACAAAAATGGTAGCAAGCAGATTTGGGAAGGAGGGCAGAATTGTATGTACCAATATGGTGAATGTCCTTTTTTTTCCACCTTTTGTTATCACCTGACATGGGCTGAAAGGCAACCTGAAACCAGAAAATGCCACCTGGAGAGAACAGAAAAAGCCATATTTTCTGTACTGAAAAGCCAGAAAGACACCAAAATCCAGTCCTCTTCTCCCCGTTTCCTGCCCCTTCCCTTCTCTCCCATCTTTTTCCCTTTTTTTCTTCTCTTCTCTTCTGTCCTAGCCCCCAGATAATACCTCAGTGACACAGACACCGGGCAGGCACCTTAAATACTGAAGGAGGGAAATTTACTTTATGACCAAAGGAAGTGTGATTCAAAAAGCAAGGGATGAATTTACTTTGCTTTTTATTCCTGTCTGTTCTCACCCTGCTTGGCTCCAGATTCAGTATCAGTTGCAGAGGTGGAAAAATAGAGAAACAAAAGACTGGCTTTCTGATTAGAGGGCCATAAAATGAAGACCCAGAGAACCAGAAGTACTGAGGAGATTATAAAAGAAAAGGGAACTCTAGAGAGCTATTGCATAAACTGGTGTATAAACTTCTGGGTTCACCTCCCTAGGTTGCACATGCAAGGATCTGGCCCAAAAAAGCACAACAAATGCTTTGAGAACTATGGCCCTAAACTGGCCACTAAATTAGTTGTGCAAAAGATTTTCACTAGAACCAAAGTCCATGAGAGGAGGGACGCAAATTGTAGCCTGAGCCCAAGTAGGTTGATTGCCTAGTAGAACAAAACCAAACAAAAAAATTAACAATCACACAGGATTTAAACAAGATGCAGAGTCTTATAACCTAATATTCAAAATGTCCAGGGATACAATCCAAATGAAGAACCAGGCATATAAAGAACCAGGAAAATATCAGCTTACAAGGGAAAAGGTAATCAATAGATGTCAATGCTGAAAAACACATATTCTGGAATTTCAGACAAAATCTTCAAAGAAGCTGTTATAACTCTGTCCCAGACGTAAGGTTGAATACTGGAAACAAATGGGAAGGATAGAAAGTCTCAGCAAAAACATGGTCAAATAAGGTTTTCTTTATATGCAGATGCAAACATATGAAAACGGCAACATAAAGGGAAGGTTGAAAGGTCCTACATGGTGGTTAAGTTTTCTATATTCCACATGAAGTGATAAATATTAATTATAAATAGAATGTAAAAACCTAAGTATGTAAATCATAATCCCCAGGGATATCACTGAAAAAAAAAAAAAGTCCACAAAGAGAAATAGTAAGAAATCCAATCAGTAAATTAAAAATTGAAATATAAAAAATTAAATAATCTACCAAAAAGCAAGGAAGGAGAAACAGAGAAAGAAAAAGAGAATAAATAAGTAGAAAACAAATACCAACATGGAATAACTAAATTTTAATATATCAAAACATCAATAAATATATGTTTAAATGGTTTAAACACACCAATGAAAAAGACAGATTCCTGGGTGAAAGGAGCCATTTGCAAAAGTTATATGCTGTATAATTCCATTTATATGACATTCTCAGAAAGGCAAAGCTAGATAATAAAAAACAGATTGGTGGTTACAAGGGACAGCCATCAGGGGAGGATGTGACTACCAAAGGATAACACTTTGGAGAGTGCTGGGTCTGTTCTGTATCCTACTTCTGGGGGTTACATAAATCTACACATGTATTAGCATTCATAGAATTATTCATGAAAAAGGTTAATTTTTAACATCATACTCAATGGTGAAAAAGAGAGATTTTCCTCTACAATCCAGAACAAGACAAGGATGTCCACTATTACCATTTTTATTCAACATAGTTGTGGAAGTCCTTACTACAGCAATCAGACAAGAAAAAGAGATAAAAGCACTCATACTGATAAGGAAGAAGTTAAACTGCCACTATTTGCAGATATCAAGATACTATACATAGAAAACCTAAAGTACAGCAAAAAACTATTAGAAGTAATTAATAAACTCAGTAAACTTACAGGATATAAAATTAATACTCAGAAATCAGTTGTATACACTAATAATAAAGTAGCAGAAATATACATTAATATACACTAATATATACTAAATATACATTCATAATGAGCTAGCAGAAAGAGAAATTAAAACAATTTCATTTATACCTTTTTGCATCAAGAAGAATAACATATTGAGGAATAAACTTAACCAAAGAGGTGAAAGACTTATGCTCTGAAAACTATAAAATGTTGATGAAAGAATTTGAAAATGACACAAATAAATAAAAAGATATTCTATGCTTATGGGTTGAAAAAATTAATATTATTAAAATGCCCATATTACCCAAAGAAATCTACAGATGCAATACAATCCCTATCATAATTCCAACAGCATTTTTCATAGAACTAGAACAAATAACCCTAAAATTTACAGGAAACACAAAATCCCTGAATTGTCAAAACAATCTAGAGAAAGAAGAAGAAAGCTGGAAGTATCACAATTATAGATTTCAAGACATACTATGAAGATTTAGAAATTAAAACAGTATGGTACAGGCACAAATACAGGCAAATAGATCAAAAGAACAGAAGAGAAAACACAGAAATAAGCTCAGACTTGCCTGGTCAAATAATGTATGACAAAGGAGGCAAGAATATGCAATGAGGAAAGATAGTCTCTTCAATAAATTATGCTGAGAAAACTAGATAGTTTCATGCCAAAGAATGAAACCAGACCACTTTCTTATATCATACACAAAAATAAATTCAAAATGAATTCCATGTGAGACTTGAAACCATAAAAATCCTAGAAGAGAAAATACCTAGTAATTTCTTTGACATCGGCCCCAGCAAAATTTTCTAGATAGGTCTCTGAAGGCAAGGGGAAAAAAAGCAAAAATAATACGGGGAGTACATCAAAATAAAAAGCTTTTTCACAGTGAAGGAAACTATCAACAAAACAAAAAGGCAACCTACTGCATGGGAGAAGATATTTGCAAATGATATAGTCAATGAGAAATTAATATCCAAAATATACAAAAGCTTATATAACTCAACATCAAAAAAAATCTAATTAAAAAATTAGGGCAGAGGGCCTGAATAAACATTTTTCCAAAGAAGACATACAAATAGCCAAAAGACACACAAAAAGATTCTCAACATTACTAATCATCAGGAAAGGGCAAAGCAAAACCACAATGAGACATCACCTAATACCTGTCAGAATGGCTAGAATAAAATAGACAAAAAATAATAAGTGTTCACAAGGATGTGGGAAAAAAGCAATATTCACGTACTCTTGAAGGGAATGTAAATTGGTACAGCCACTGTGGAAAATATTATGGAGATTCCTCAAAAAATTAAAAATAGAAATACAAGGGGCACCTGGGTGGCTGAATTGGTGAAGCATCCAACTCTTGATTTCAGCTGATCTTGCGATTTGTGGGATCAAGCCCCATATCAGGCTCTGTGCTGGCAACACGGAGCCTGCTTGGGATTCTCTCTCTTCCTCTCGCTCTGCCCCTCTTCTGCTCATGCTCTCTCTCTCTCTCTCTCAAAATAAATAAATAAGCTTAAAATATAGAAATACCATATAATTCAATAATTCCACAACAATATTTACCAAAAGAAAACAAAAATACTAATTCTAAAAGATATATGCACCCCTTTGTTTATTTCAGGATTATTTACAATAGCAAAGATATGGAAGTGACACAAATTTCTATTGATAGATGAATGAATACAGAAGATGTTGCATATATATATATACATATATATATACACATATATATGTATATATATATAACTTATTTCAACATAAAATGGTGGCAAGTATGAGATACCCACAGTAGAAACCTGCATTCAAAAAGGAGTGGGAGAGAGAAGTATTTATCACTGCTTTACCGTTCTAAAATCCTGGCAAGCACACATCACCAGTTCCTTGTTTAGGACCCAGTCATGGTCCCTGAGAGTGAGTCTCTACTCTTCATTATGAATCACCCTTCATTCTTTATTATAAATGGCCTGTGTTTGCCACTGACTATCTTTCTCAGCCTGCTTCTGCCTATGAAAGGCTGTAGCCTTAAAGGCTCTTTTCATTTTAAACCGTCTGTCCTTTCCAAGCTGGTGGTGCTCCTGCCAATACAGTTTTCTTATAATTTCAGTGAGTTTTTATGAATATTACTGGAATTCAGTCTTGGGGGAAAAAAAAACACCTTAACTACAACATCTTTTAAAAGTAGTTTATTTTCTACCTTTGGCTGAAAATTATTGTGGTGGGGCAATATACCCCTGGGATTCTTTTAAGGCAGGTCTTAAATCTATTTGATGTGTTCTAAAGGAGCTTGTAGACACACCCTTGGGGCTATAATTTACTGGAAACGTCCCGGATTTGATACATGCCCTAAGGCATTTCTTACTTTGAGAATCTGCCTCTGCTTATAAAGAAAGGATGAAAATTAATTTTTTTAACCCAGCAAGTCCTAAATCCTTCATATTTTCTACAACATGTGTTAGAGAATTGAATAAAATGCATCTTAGTTCATCTTTTCTATATTCATACTTTATCTATGGCTAAAAAAAAAAAAAATGGGCATTTTCAACATAAGCTGGAAAGTCTCCTTACCCCAAACTATCAATTCTTAGGTATATTTTTCATTTGTAATGCTACTGAAATGTTTGGCACTGAATAAAAAAGATGTCCTCATTGCCTCCAATAACAATTTTCTCCTAGATTGGTGCTTAGCAAGTCCTGGGGGTGGGGCTGGAGGCTAGTAGGGGGTCATGGGGAGGAGGTTAACTGTTAACGGTCATGGAGTTTCTTTCTGAGGTGATGAAATGTCCTAAGATTGCTTGTGATAGTAGTTACACAACTCTGTGAATATACTAAACTGTACACTTTAATGGGTGAATTGTATGGCATGTGAATTTTATCTCAATAAAACTTTTATATTAAAAAAAAAGTCAAAAGAAAAAGAAGAAAAGTAAGCCAGATAAAATTCCAGGAAAACTCAGTGCTCCTATCAGAAGATGAGAAGAGGCAACAAAAATTTGTTAAATCAACTTACCTGCCTCAGTTTTAGGTATAACTTCTGTATAATAACACTAGATGAAAATCTGTTGTTTTTAAGCCCTAATGTAAAGGCACATCCATCAGGTACTTCAATAAACCTTTCCAGTTGCAACATCAAAAAAATAAATAAATAAAAATAAAAAGAGTTCATGGTCTCCTTAAGGCTTGTGTAGTTTCCACCTACCAGTAAGAGTTGGAGTTGTCTGTTGCTACAGCATAGTCTAAACTCTCCTGGGTGCTACATCCACAATATCTCATTTGATTTTCACAAGATGCCCATCAATAAAGATGTGTCTCTTATTCTAGTATGTTTCTCCTCAAGAGGTGGTTGGGGACTCTGCCAAATCACCTTGGTCCTCAATACCTGGGAGAGCCAGTATCTGGAATATTGCAGGCACATGGCAGAAAGAAAAGAGAATTCTACAGGATTCTACATAGGCAGTTAATGCTCAGCATGGAAGAAATACATGTCACTTCCACTTACAAGTCATTAACTAAAGAAAGAGAGATGGGCATACTAAACTCAACAAAGTTGGAAAGTACAATCCGTCTCATATTCAGGAGAGCAATAAATATTTGTGACCAACCCAAATGACTACCACCTCATGAAAAGCTCCCAATATAGTTCTTGTCATAAAGTGGATACTCAACAAATAATAACTACTGCAGCCATTATCATTATGGTTATTGCATCTGCTATGGTCTACTCTTAGGCATTGCATACTGCTGGCCATCTGTCCTCACATAGCCTTGTGATATGATATAAAATAAATGGAATTGGTGTCTGAGTCTGAAGTTGGTCATTTACCAGCTACATAAAAGTGGGCAAATCATTTGCTTTCTATGTACTTCCATCTAAAATTTATTTTGCTGATTTTAAGGCATGATACAAATATAGGTCAATCCATAACACACTGAGTCATGCATCAAACTTGAAGCTCTGCCTAATTTTGTATCTTATTCTCCCAGTGTAACTATTGCAACCATTAGAACTCTGGGGTAAATTAATTCTTAACCCTTTCAGAAACAAACACTGCTCCCTGGAATACCTCTTTCCATAAATCTTTGGTGATTCCTTGAATAGTACACAGTGCAAATTACTTCTTTCCATGCTCTCTTCCCACTATGCTCTCAGTGTTAGTCCTTTCTAACATGCCTGAAATGATTCTCTAAAATGCATCTTTTTATTATGAGTAAATTTCTCAATAATCTTGACTTGGTACAATATTCCTAGCTGATGTATGTCAGGCCTTTCTTGACTTTAGCATCTGACACAGTTTTCCTGTCCAAATCAGCTCAGGCATCATCCTTTCTTGCTCAGTGTTCTTATCATATCTACTAGTACCAAGACTCTACAGCTCCTTGCAGATCTCCATCTTCAATTTAACTTATTTACTTTCATCTTCGTTCAATTCCAGAGGCCATATCATCAACCTTCCTGTCAAAGTACCAACAAAGCCACTTAAAATTACAACTCTGCTATGAAAGATAAATGTATTCTGCTGTAATTGTGTATAATAAAGGAATTGACCTACTTAGAGAGGTCAAAGGAGGGTTTCCCAGTGAAAGCATGATTAAGCTAACATTAGAAAAACAAGTGGGAAGAAAAATTATGCCTTGCTATTATTTAGTGCTGTTCCAATTCCATGATCTCAAATCTGAGTTTCCATTTGACCACAATCATATATTACCTTCTAATGGCACTGTTTTTAAATTACCAAATCTTTGCTTTTATTTCAAACTCCAGACTCTAAACTACTCTATACTTTCCTTATATGCCTCCCACTTGCTTCCCCATCTAAAATTGGTCTCTATTGTTAACAATGTCATATTACATGAAAGATTGTCCCAACAGGATGAACTCCTTGCCGATCTACAAATTCCCCAATCTATCTAATACCCACTCTGCCACCAACTGCTCTTGATTATGTCAGCCTATTTCCTCACAGTAAGTCACAGTCTAAAATTTCCTTTTTTCTCCTTAAGTCTGTTTATCCTATTTAAGATATATTCAAGAGCATCTAGAATACTTTCTGGCATTAAATATATAATCACTGACTCCACCAGAAGCCTACTAGAACTGATCCAAGAATTCAGCCAAGTTGCAGGGTACAAAATCAACGTACAGAAATCGGTTGCATTTTTATACACCAACAATGAAGCAACAGAAAGAGAAATCAAGAAACTGATCCCCTTCACAATTGCACAAAAAACCATAAAATACCTCGGAATAAACCTAACCAAGGATACAAGAGATCTGTATGATGAAAACTATAGAAAACTTATGAAGGAAATTGAAGAAGACACAAAGAAATGGAAAAACATTCCATGCTCATGGATAGGAAGAATAAATATAGTTAAGATGTCATTACTACCTAAAGCACTCTACACATTCAATGCAATTCCAATCAAAATTGCACCAGCATACTTCTCAAAACTAGAACAAACTATCCAAAAATTTGTATGGAACCACAAAAGACCCCGAATAGCCAAAGTAATACTGAAAAATAAAACCAAAACGGGAGGTATCACCATCCCAGACTTCAGCCTCTACTACAAAGCTGTCATCCTCAAGACAGTATGGTATTGGCACAAAAACAGACACATAGACCAATGGAACAGAATTGAGAACTCAGAAGTGGACCCAAAAGTATACAGCCAACTGATCTTTGACAAAGCAGGAAAGAATATCCAATGGAAAAAAGACAGCCTTTTTAACAGATGGTGTTGGGAGAACTGGACAGCAACATGCAGAAGAATGAAACTAGATCATTTTCTCACACCATGCACAAAAATCAACTCAAAATGGATAAAGGACCTGAACGTGAGACAGGAAACTATCAACACCCTAGAGGAGAAAGCAGGAAACAACCTCCTTGACCTCCACCGCAGCAACTTCTTACTTGACACATCCCCAAAAGCAAGGGAATCAAGAGCAAAAATAAACTGTTGGGACCTCATCAAGATTAAAAGCTTCTGCACAGCCAAGGAAACAACCCAGAAAATTAATAGGCAACCAACGGAATGGGAAAAGATAGTTGCAAATGACATATCAGATAAAGGGTTAATATCCAGAATCTATAAGGAACTCACCAAACTACACGCCCGAAAAACAAACAACCCAGTGAAGAAATGGGCAGAAGACATGAACAGACACTTCTCCAAAGAGGACATCCAGATGGCCAACAGACACATGAAACGATGCTCAGCATCCCTCCTCATCAGGGAAATACAAATCAAAACCACACTGAGATACCACCTCACGCCAGTCAGAGTGGCTAAAATGAGCAAATCAGAGAACTCTAGATGCTGGCGAGGATGTGGAGAAACGGGCACCCTCCTACACTGTTGGTGGGAATGTAAACTGGTACAGCCCCTCTGGAAAACAGTGTGGAGGTTCCTCAGGAAACTAACAATAGAACTCCCTTATGACCCAGCAATAGCACTGCTAGGAATTTACCCAAGGGATACAGAAATGCTGAGGCATAGGAGCACATGTACCCCAATGTTCATAGCAGCACTCTCCACAATAGCTAAAACATGGAAAGAGCCTAAGTGTCCATCAACAGATGAATGGATCAAGAAGATGTGGTTTATCTATACCATGGAATACTACATGGCAATGAGAAACAATGAAATCTGGCCATGTGTAGCAACATGGATGGACCTTGAGGGTGTTATGCTGAGCGAAATAAGTCAGGCAGAGAAGGACAAATATCATATGTTTGCACGTATAGGAGGATTAGGAGGAACTTGACGGAGGAACAAGGGGGAGAAGAAGGGCGGAAATGGTGGGGGAAAGGGAGAGAGGCAAACCATGAGAGACTCTTGAATGCTGACAAAAACTGAGGACTGATGGGTGTGGGGGGGAGGGGGGGATGGGCATGGAGGAGGGCACTTTGGGGATGAGCACTGAGTGTTATGTAGAAACTAATTTGACAATAAACTATTTGTAAAAAAAAAATAAATAAATAAATAAATAAATAAACATTTAAAAAGGGAAAAAAAAATAAATATATAATCACTAAATATTTGTTAAACAAGTGAATGAATGGATGGATGAATGAATGTTCTTTCCTTATTTCTTTCACAGAGAAAGTGGAGAAACCTGGAGGCTGAGAGTACCATTAATGTAAGCCATCTCCTCTCAACCAGGTAATACAGTTTTCTTTTTAAAATCTACCTACTAAGTCTCCTTTGCCTCTCCTACAGCATTTGCTCCTAGAAATATTCATGCCACTCTCCCTTTCACCAAATGACTTCTGACTTGCTAAGATCCAAATGAGCTTCAAATTCCTTCCAGTTTTGTTTTCTTCATTTTTCCAGCATCAGTCTTGTTTGTTTGAGCCATTCTCTTTAAATGAGCAGAAGAGTGGAAGCCAATTTCATATAATAACCTCAGCTTTCACTCAATTCATTTATTAGCTCATTTATCAAAAATGTTTTGGTGTTCCTTTGTCTAGAACAACAGGGATTATCCCTACCATTAAGAGGCTCACAGAAGGGTCATGTTCAGTAATAACTGCATGTTCAAGGCCATGCATGGTCCATCTGGTGTCTTTGTCTCTCTGTATGCAACGTTTTCTCCTATGGCCTAGTCTGTGTAGTATCCATGCACTATCCAATAGAGCTTTTTAAGAGGATGAAAATCTTTTCTTTCTGCACTATCCAAAACAATAGCCACTACCTTTACTTGACCATAGAGCACTTGA